>NC_084823.1:2322721-2648171 GCF_958449725.1 Rosa rugosa | reverse complement strand
GAAGACTCGGTCGCCGCCGGTGAGTCGTCATCGTTGGGATCGGAGGAATCTCGGGAGATTAATTGGAAAGTAGCCTTTTTCTTGTCGATGCACTTCTTCTTTCTCCCCATAATGAATCAGAGAAGGTTTGCTAGGAATTTGTGAACAGATGCTAATAGATATTGAGGGTGGAGAGAACCATACATGAAGTAGGAGTAGAACTGAAGAAGGAGCGGAGGAGGTTGGAGGTAGGTCGTAGAGCTTGACGGAGGCCTTGGTGATGGAGGCGATGAGTAGGGAGTTGTGAGATTCGGACCAGGTGACGTCGTAGACGCCGTCGGCGGTGTCGAAGGGGCCATGGCAGTGAAGTTAGTTGAGACTTAAGAGAGTGAAATAGATCGGGGAAGAGAGAGAGAGAGGATGGCATGAGCTGTAATTATTTATATTTTTAGTGTCAGGTTGTAAAGAGGTGACCTTAATTATCATGGAGATATTTGTGTTATCTGAATTATAATAAGCTACTTTAAAATGACCTCTTTTATCATTGTCCCTAACAATTTATCATAACTCCGCCCATAACACCAAAAGCTCTAGGGATTAAGAAAAAAAAAAAGCAAGATTATGGAAAAATAGTTTTTCTTTCTTATAATATTTTCTGTTTTTAATTTAGTACTCAAATTAAAATGTGTATCTCTTTCCAAAAATAAAATAAAAATATGGTATCTTGTTTTTGATGGTTTGGAACAATTTCTTCTGGTAGGAGAAGGAGACACCGAGACACCAAGACAGTCAAGACAGAATGACCAAAGTAACCCTCCCACTATCCCACAGACTTTCCTAAAAGTCACTAACATCACCCGGCCACGGAAGTCACCAACCATCCGGCGGTCTCCACCTGGCATCCTCATATAAGCGACGTCATATCTGGCTTTGTCCTTTTGCTGTTTTTGGTTTTTACAGAGTTTTTTTCCGAAAGAGAAAAAGAAAAAAAGCGTGGTGAAAACGACGTTAGTGGGGGGCTTTGACGACGTTAACGGTTTACTGTTGGCTCCTTTCAGGAAAGAATGTATATTTTAACGGTGGGGAGAGTGCTAGTGCCTAATGGGTTCTTCACAAAAAGTGGCTTCAAAATCATTTGAGGTCTGATTCCCGCAAAATTGGGTCCTCACCGAATCATAAATGCATTGTTGAACTAGAGTCGTCACAACTCTACCCACAACCCCATATTTTCTCTCATCATTCAAGCTCGACTTTCAAGTCTTGCATAAAGTCCTTGTTAATTGGGTTCTCTGAACATTCAAGTTATGCTTTGCTAAGCTCAATTAGGCATGTTACAAGAGGTAGTGTTTCTTATTGCCAGTGTAAATCTATGTGTATATATACGTATGTATTTGTGACTATTATATGTTATTTATGATAAAGAAATATAATAACAAGTTAACAACTGGAGATTATCACTTCCCCCAACTTTTTACTAAGCTTTCCACTTGTGTCTGGTTATTTAAAGAGGGTGGTTTTTAATGTTTCCGAAAGCTTTGATACCATGCTTTCTTCTTCTCTGCTTTTGGTGTGTCTTCTGGTCTGTGTACAAGGATGGAGTTTATATGACTCAGCATTAGGACTTCAGGACAAATAATCCAATTCATCATGCTCATCCTTTGTTTTTGTGGAGGTTCCAAAATCCAAAACTAATGACTTCTTCTTTGATTCTGGTTTATGTTGTCAGTTTCTGACTGTGAGAGCCATTTTCTAGTTCACCTACTCTTAGTCCAGGGGGTCATGTTTATTGGTCTTCTCTTGGAGCCAAGTATACAGTTGTGATTTTGCAGCAGAGTGATTAGGAATGCTCTAGCTTTGTTCAGTTGTGTACATGTTTTCTGATTTGTTTTATTGCTTTCGATTTTCTGGTAGAGTATGAACTATCCATCAACTCAATTTGCCACCTCAAGACAAATGGGGATATATGAGCCGTTCCGGCAGGTGGGTGTGTGGAGAGAAACCTTCAGTGGTGGTAACGGCTCAAATATAGGTGCTTCCACAGTTGTAGAGGTGGATTCTGGGCTAGAAAACAAGGTGAGGGATGCATGAAGTTTGGTCTCTTTTCTTCAGTGTTGGAGTCACTTTGATTTATCAATGAACTTGAATTGATTTTGGGATTGTTCTTCTCTAGGTCGGATTTGGTTCTCATGAATCGATGGGACCTTCTGGAAATGATCAAGAATCAAACAGATCTGCTGATAAGGTAGTGATGATTGATCGCCCCCACCTCACTCTTCTTACTTCATTGTATTACTTGACTTGGCAACATAACCATATCATGGTTTTGCTACTTATTAGTGTCTCTGATCTTGAAGAGTGATCATCAAGCTACAAGAAGATATGTGGTTGCAATTCTTCTTAAATTGTCTTTTTTCAGTATTACCCTTGGTGAATTGCTCATCAACGATTTGTGAATCCCCTAGTCTATCTAAGCTCTCTAGAGTCTAGAGTTATATCTGAAGATTGACATGCATGTTGCTTTGACTTCATCAATCATTCCCGTAAGGGGTGCATTATTATACTATGGTCAGTCTGACAATCAAAGATACAATTTTATGATTCTGAAAGTGCAAGTATACACACACACACACACACACACACAGGTACAGAGACGCTTAGAGCAAAATCGTGAAGCTGCTCGCAAAAGTCGTATGAGGAAAAAGGTGAATATGAATCCCTTACAGTTCATCTTCATGTATTTCATTGCTAAAATGGTCTGCTTAATGCAATAATTTTGTTCTGTACTACCATAGGCTTATGTCCAACAACTAGAAACAAGCCGTTTAAAACTGGCGCAACTGGAGCTCGAACTGGACAGGACTAGAAAACAGGTGAGTAGAGAATCTCCACTTTTTGTCTCTGATCATGCTCCATAAATAGTAAACTAGTGACTACCTGATTACAGGTAGCCTATGGAGGCAGTTCATTTGGTGGTAGTCATTTGGGATACAATGGAATTGTGAATTCAGGTTTGTGATTATTGATATCCGTTATATACACTGTTGAACTCATCTCCAAAAGACTAGAGCTAATCAAATATCATGGTATCTGATCCAGCTTTTCTAACATCGGGCTTAAGGCTAAGTAACTCTTTCACTCAAAAGCCTTCTTCATGTATTAGACATGTTAATCTTCAGAGGGGGGAAAAAGAAAAAGGAAACCCTGCAAAAGGATATCTAAGTTGGCAGACGCATAATTGTGTAGCAAACACTACTTTCTTCATGGAACTTTTCTGAAAAAACTGAAATAGGTATCGTTAATTTCTTAGCTAATCTTATCTGTCACCAAAGTCTGTATACCTGTTTCATATAAGTCTTTTTCTCCTTATTGACTACTGTACAGAGTTAATGTTTTGAAGTCCAAAACTCTTTGATGTCTGGTGTGAACAGTTTCTGCTACAGAAAATATATCCTTTAATAATCTATTACCTATTATCTTTTTGTTATTAGAGTGGTTCTCTTTGAGTATTTTGTTTATAGTTTCACTAGAAGTGTTAACCCAGTTATGAATCTTGCAGGGATCACTACATTTGAGTTGGAATATGGACACTGGGTAGAAGAGCAGCATAGACAGAATAATGAACTTCGAAAAGCATTGCAAGAACATGCAACTGATATAGAGCTTCGATTACTTGTAGAAGGTGGTTTGAACCACTATGCTACTCTGTTCCGTATGAAGGCAGATGCTGCTAAGGCTGATATCTTTTACCTACTGTCTGGTATATGGAGAACATCAGTAGAACGTTACTTTCACTGGATTGGAGGATTTCGCCCATCAGAGCTTCTAAATGTAAATCTACTTCAGCTCTATACTTCTTATTTGGTGGTCATTGATTTTATAATTCTCTGCATATATACATAGCTTTATTACATGTAGTATATATGTCGTTTTGAGAAGGGTGGGGACTGAAAAGTATAAATACCTGAAGTTTTAAAAATGAGCAGCTTCATGTTAATTTGACATACAATAGGAAATAGAAATTACTGGGTTGCTTGGTGAAGCATTCATGATTGAACATATTGTTTACTGCTAATAGTGGGCTTTGCTCTCAAATATTACACATAAATCTGAACATGCATGTTTTAGGGTATGTATTTATGATGCATGTGTTATAGGCTTGAGATATGAGTCTTACAGTTATTAGATGATGAATTCTCTACTTCCACCTGGATATAAAATTGAATAACTACTATGATAATACTAACTTTTGTAGTTATAGTACAAGTTAATTCAATGAATGTGTAATATTCTACATATTTCTCTAACACAGATTATCGAGCCCCAACTTGAGCCATTGACTGATCCACAACCTCTGGATTTCTATAACCTGCGGCAATCATCTCAGCAAGCTGAAGACGCTCTCTCACAGGGAATGGATAAACTACAGCAGACACTGGCCAAGACATTAGAAGCTGATCAAATATGGAGCGGAGAAACTTATGGATCTCAGATGGCTGCTGCATTTGAGAAATTTGAAGCACTGGAGAGCTTTGTTAGCCAGGTAATGATCCCAGTGCCATCTTGAATTGTTTTAGTTAGTTTGGGAAACTTGCAGGGTAAAAGTCCATAGAACCAAACAGTGACTGTTCAAATGAGAATAAATAAACGCAGTATCAAGATTTTAATGATGATTCTGTTATATATGAATTATAATCATGATGATGAAGCAAGAAATGCCTTTTCCACCTAGAGTAGTGATATCATAAACATGTACACATACGACTTCTCTTATCAACTGCCCTTTTGTTAACACTCCTTGTTTGCTGAACTGCATGTGTTGCTCTTGTCCGAGGCAGGCTGATCACCTTCGACAGCAGACTCTGCAGCAAATGTCCCGAATCCTGACAACTCACCAAGCGGCTCGCGGCTTGCTTGCATTAGGAGAGTACTTTGAGCGTCTTCGTGCCCTCAGTTCTCTTTGGGCTGCTCGTCCACCTGAACCAACTGAGTCATATGCATTTTGATCTCCATATATATGTATTTTCTCCACTACTTCTCCTGTATCAGAAGGTGTAAATATGCAGCTCAGTCCAGTGTGTACCAATTCAAAACATATATAGGTTTTTGAGTTCATGTTCCCAATGCCCGTAGCATAGTAGTTTTTGGGTAGATTTATTTGAAATGCTGGATGGGTTACCAGTACTTGATGTGTATATTTTAGACAATTATTCCTATGCATGCCCACAATTGGTGGTGTTTTAGTTGTTATCTTCCTGAAGTTCATAGATTATGGACACAATTGGAACCCCATATGATCGATATTAAATATAATCCCAATTATTTTGTACATAATAGTTATGCTATTCGAGTTCTGCTTTTGAGCTTAACAAAAAACCTGACTTAGTTCGAAAGTCATGCAAGGGCAGCCTAAACCTCAAATTTTTCTCAAACACTCATTTTAAAAAAATAGATTACATTAATTTCCCACCCAAGAATTTGGATTACAAAAATAAAAAACTCTCTGTGTGAAGTATTCACTTCTCATCTGCATTGCTTGGACGGCACGACTGGTGCAATCGCACTAGACAGCACGACATACATCTTAATACATACTAATTAAAACATGCATAGTACATAAATCAATATACGTACTTTATCAAGAAAAAAAAAAAAAAGAGCAAGCAACAAAATTTGTTTCTCAAAACTATAAATACTTTGATGTTGAGAACCTCAGCCACTAAAATTGCCATTTTGTACTCTTATTATTTTTTTTTTTTCACTCCCTCTTTTTTTTTTGTTTTTAATTTATTTTTATGTGAATAGCCATTTGTACTTTTTGTTGTTTTTTCTTTTCTATTTTTCTTTACCACTAAAATCCTAAACTGTTGGGCCCTTTTAAGTTATAAATTTCCCGGGAAATTAATTAACAAAAATGGAAAGTTATAAATAATAGAATTACAAATTGAAAAAATAGAATATTCAGATTCAAACAGATTCTGAGAAATGTTCATTATCAGAACCTTTTCACTTCCTTCACGTCTTCAACCTTCGTAATCCCAAATTGCCACTCCGCACCCCAAACCCTAATTCCCAAATTGTCAATCCGCTTCAATTCTCCCCCAATTGGTTCTGGGTCTGAGCTCAAGATGAGTAATTTGAGAACAATCTGTAGGCCACACGCCGTCGTCACCTCCTTCATATGTTGCAGACACCAAGCTCGCTTCAGCTTTAGGGTTTCCTTTCAGCGAAACCCTAATTACTCGCCACCTAGTCTTTTGCCGGCGTCGTCCGATTTCGCGAGATTGAATCGGAGCGAGACGTGGTTCCGAGCGAACCAGAGAAGATCCATTGTTAGGGCTTCGAATTGGGCCCACCCCAAGTCTCCCTACGAAACCCTTGGTAATTGAATCCTTCTTCATCTTAAAGTTTCAAGCTTTGATATTGGAACTTCTGGGATTTTTGAAATTCTCAGTGTTTGTGTTTTGATTTATTTATTTTTTTTTTGCAATTACAGAATTAGAGTTGGATGCTGATGATGAACAGATAAAGGTTGCTTACAGAAGACTGGCCAAGTTTTATCATCCTGATGGTTTGTATCTTATCTTTACTGGAAATTATTTTCGAAAGTTTGAATTTCATATTTGTAAATTGCTAGTAAAATTACAGGTAGGTAGTGAAGTTAATGAGAAAGTGATACAAGTAAGAATTATTTGTTCCAATAAGGGGAAGAAAGTTAGGGTGAAATGAAAGTATGAAGCCAATTTGTGAACTTTTGTTCCTGATCTTGGAGGGTGTGTCTGTGTTTGGTGGAGTAGCAGAAGAGCTCTGCATATATAGTAGAAATTGGCAGGCGAGAATTTATAATTCTGGTATCTAACTCTGTTCAATTTGGAGACAAATAAGGATAGTGATGACAATGAGGGGGAGGAGGAGCACAGTAGGCTTCTAGGAAGTATATAAGATGAAAGTTGTTTGTGATCAAATACTAATGGTACAAGAAGTTGCCTTTTAGAGTTGTGATTTTCAAAAGCGATCCCTAAAGAGTTCTCGGGATCACATGGTCCTTGATTATTATTGAAGATCAGATGTGTTTTAAGGAGTGGAAGTGTAGTTACCCATATACGGATCCCTTTATTTGTGTTGCATAGAGACAACAAGTTTGCCCCTATTTCCTGAGTTTAAGTTGATCAGGTTGTCCTTCCTGTTCCCAGTCTATGATGGCAGAGGGACCCTGGAGGAGGGGGAAACAGCTGAAGCTAGGTTTATCAAGATTCAAGCTGCTTATGAATTGCTTTTAGATGAAGAGAAGAGGGGCCAATATGACAGGGATAACCGAGTCAACCCATTGAAAGTAAGCTTTGTGGTTCAAGTTTTGATTGCTCTGTATTTTATTGCTTCTTATATTAAGATAGCATTTAATTTGAGTACATGTAGGAAAATGTTCAAAGTTGTATTATAATTAATGTATCAACTGATAGCTTGACTTCTGTTTTAGTTGTTTTTGTAATCACTTCTTGATGTGCATTTTTATATCAGGCATCTGAAGCATGGATGGAGTGGCTAATGAAAAAGCGAAAAGCTTTTGATCAGCGAGGTGATATGGCAATAGCAGCTTGGGCTGAGCAACAGCAGCGTGAGATGAATATCCGTGCACGTCGACTCTCTCGTTCCAAGGTATAGAATAATTTATTTTCTATCTTCTACTGACATCAAGCTAGGTATCCTATCTGAACTAGCTGTAAAAGGAACAGTAGCTTTTGTATTTCAACACTAAATTAAGAGTTCTCCATTCTAACTACGTAAGATCAATGGGAACCGCGTATTCTGCAAGTGTCTCGACTGATCAAACACTATGTTCAAAAGCTTTAATCAGGCCCCCTCCATGATTTCAGTGTTTTAGTTAGCAAAAACCATTACATCATGGATCAATTTATTGGAAATCCAGGTTGACCCTTACGAAGAGAAGAAAATCCTGGAGAGAGAAAAGAAGGCCTCTGCAGAGTATTTCTCCAGTACGCTGAAGCGGCATACACTAGTCTTAAAGAAAAGAGACATCATGAGAAGGAAAGCAGAGGAAGATAAGAGAAAGATCATCGGTCAGCTTTTAGCTGCAGAGGGACTTGAGCTTGACACAGATGACGAAGAAACTCGGTAACTGAAGATTTACGCATTGCCTTCTACAGTTGTATTATAGCATACCATAAGCTGCAGAGGGGGGCAGAGGGGCTTGAGCCTGACATGGATGATGAAGAAACTCGGTTGATGAAAATTTACTCGTTGCCTTCTGCAATTGTATTATAGCATACCACTCGGAATATACCATCCATATTACTTTTTACTGCAAGAACAAAATACAAAATTGTATATATTTTTCATTGCAGAAAATAGACTAAATTAATGAGAAATATTCGTTATTATTGGATATGTTTCGCAACAACTGTGTATAGACCTTTTCTTTTTCTGACAAGGAATCAATTAAATTTATGTTGGCCGAAAAATGAAGCTACTAACAATTGCCCGCAGTGAGAGGCCGACAACTGAGGCCGACACCATTACTGGAATGTTCATTGCATCTAAGTTGGGACTTGGGAGGCTATTGGAGCATATTAGAATTTTCATTTTCTCCTTTGAGGGGTGTTGGAGAGGATAAGTTTAGGTTAGAGCCATTTCTTTACCAAAGTTTCCTCCCCCCTCCCCAGGACATACGGAGATTTCAGCATCTTATTCGAGCTGTGACTAGCTTCGAAGTTTAACTTTGTTTCCATCCACTAGAGTCTGATGGTTAGCGCGTAGTGCAACATCTACTACTCTTGATGGGCAGCTTCTTAAAAAGTAATGCAAGGGTTGTTTCGCGGGTTTAGATACAGTGAATTGTGCATATGTTCTCAGAATATGTATTTGAAGGAGTCACTCTCTGCACAACATGTGGTCTATTGTGTTAAGAGTTGAGACAAAGACATGGATCGAGATGGCACTTGACGCAGTCGGATTGATAACTAGGTTTACCAGCAATAAACCTAAGCAAGGGATTCTGGAGTCCACCAGAGATAAAAGAGAATAATCTCAATTTTATTGATAAAAGATAATAGCTGCCTTCTGCAGCCTTAAGGCGGCTTATTTATAAGAAAATAAACCCTAGGGCGACTAACAATGAAACCCTAAAGCCCATGGGTAAAAACGAAAACAACCCAAAAATAACTAGGAAAACCAAAACACCGGAAAATAGAAAAATGCAGTTTTAAGGCCCTAAACGACCCCGAAAGCCCGAAAAAGGCCACAGGTCGTGGTAAAGCAACGAGTTTGATTTCTGGCGCGATTCCCTTCCCGGAAAGGTAAGGGGCGTCCCAAACGGACTCCGAGGAGCTGTTTCGCGTCTACTATTCACTTTTCGTTTTCCTCCTTTAGCACGATCCAACTAGTCTTCAAATTGGGCTGCCATCTGTTCTACATCAGCACTGCATGGTTAGCTTGTGTTTTGGCTATGTTCTTCCTTGAGGTTTTTTTTTACTGTAATGGACATATCGTAATCATTGCTGAACATCTCGGAAGAGCAACCGAGTTGGGGCAGTAACACTGATTCAGACTGAAGTATCAGCGGGGCAGATTTCAAATCCAAGTGCCTTTCAGAATGGTTTTGAATGAAGTTTCCTTTAATGAAACTGAGAATGCACTTTCAAAATCGACAAACTTAATTAACAAAATCAGTTGCTAAGAGAACTGAACGACAGTAAATTCTCCCACTAAACAAAGGAAATCTAGAACTTCTATTACAGAACATGAGAACAACCAAAAAACAGATCACCAATTTCTTGAGTCATTCTTACCAACTAGCAATTTTGAACTAAGACAAATTACAGACTTAAATCTCGACATTAAAAATAGGCTCATTGAACCAAAAGCCTGATGAGAAACCAAGGCGCCTCTTCTGCTAACCAAAACTCAAGTCTAAATGTAGTCTTCTTTCAAACCACTTTTCGTCTACTGTTGGTGAATGGCTCATCTTCTGTTTAGTCTACAATATGTTCAGCTACTGTCCCTTCAGTCATCCTATTGCAGGTGACACAAAAGAGTCCTTAAAACAAATTGCTTGGAACATGTAGTGTGAGTGAGTGTGGGCTGGAAAGTGCTTGATATCTTTCACAATATGATGACTCTTCAAGTTGTAGAGGCTGACCCTTTGATTTTGGACTAGCATTAAGGCAAATTCTCTCTCTTGACAGAGGTAGAGGGGTTGACACACCAATGCAGATGCATATCCATGGATTGGAATCCTCTCAAATTGTTTGGTATCGGGATGCATAAGCCAAATACTAGTGCATCTTCCAATTTCCCACATTCCAGCTCTTCCCTCTCCGGAAGCTCTATGTAATCAAACTCGTCTTCATTTCCATTATACATGATAATGGAGTCGAAAGCTCGATTTGTAAATTAATATTGATGTATATATGGATATATGTGTTATGCTCAAGATTAAGAACACGAACTCACTCATGCATAGAGAATGAAGATTGTGGAACTTAATACAAACCTGGTGTAGATATGGTCGAATATTGGTACTTCTCCTCTGAGCTATCCCTTAGGCTGTCTCTAATGGGCAGAGAACAATGTATGCTTGATAATAGCTAGAGCAGGGACCAAGTACTTAAGTAGGCAAACAAAACTAGCCACCTTCCCATAAAGGTTTACTAGTCCTAATTGCAATAGGGATATCAATCCTGATTCAAATACAAAAGAGTTTACTAATGATACAAAGCATGGCCATTACATAAATTTGTATCCTCAATGCAGGAGGAATTAAACTAGAATAGCACAACTCTGTCCGATTACTTTTTCTGCAAGTAGAGTAGCAAGTTATTGCATTCCTAATCGAGATTGATAAGTCCACAAATTCTTACACGATTTCCCTGATTAACCCTACCCAGCCAACAGAAAGAACCATTTATGAAAACACCAGGAGCTCTTGAAACCAAATGAAAACTCCAATCATATTCCCTAAAGTCGGTCCTCAACTGACTCCACTCATTCAATTTCAAATAAAAAAGACTCATCCTCAGAACATGACGGAAGGGCATATCAGCCATCTTAATTAACACATGACCTCTGGTCCAAACCCATAAGCTCCACTTGGGATACCATCCCCAATCATCAAATTTCTACACTCAAGGTTTCTTGGGTTCAGAACAAACAGAGCTTCGGTAGAATCTACAAAGCAAATAAGACCACCACAAGAACCAACGATATAGACTACTGGGAGCTTAATATCACGAAACATTCTAGGAGTAAAAATTGGCCTACTTTCCAATAGTTTTTTAGTATGAAGCACACCCAAAAACCTGTTAGTAATGCATACCAGTAGAAGTGCCTCCTTGCCAAGAACCAATTCTCCATACTGTTGGGAGGACATAATTCGACGCCAGTGTCGATTCACCAACTGCATCTGTGAAATTTCCTTCAATGGCTGGCTTAGGAGAATGGTCTCCAAAATGTCGTGCAGATCAACTCGTTGGAAATAATCGCTCATATCTATCCTTACTGTGCAAGAAACAATTTTTATGAAGATGGATGATGGAAATGGTTGTTTGATGAATGCAATATTTGCTATATTTTAAGTGATAAACTCTCTGCATTTTACTTGGTTATTCTCTTAACATTATCATTTCTAACTTAGTTTTGTGTTTTTAAAAGGGCAGGCAAGGAGGAAATGGAGCAGAAATGAAAAGAAATGGAGAAATGAAGTTTTCTCAATCCTACTAGGTGAAAGAATCCCAGTTGAAGTAGGAATGCTGAGTCAACTAGGAATCAAGCTCGTGGAAATGACAGAAATGAAAAATGACAGAATCTCAGTTGGACAAGGAAACATAATCCTGCCGGGAAAAGGAAACCTAATGCGACAATGAGTCTTGCATGCTCGATTGGCATTTCAACTTGTGTTCTTGGCTTAAATCAATCAAACCTTCATTGATCTTTATGCTTTAAGTATGTTTTGTTAGTGAGTAGCGTTCTATGATTAGCATTGCATGTTTAATAGGGTTAACCATGGTGCGTTCATCTAGTTAATTTAATTAAGGAAAGTTATGAGGACTTTGTATGCGTTCATCTTTGTTCTTGATTGATTTCTTTCATCTACATATTTTGATCCATGGTTTATAATTGGATTACCTGTTTTCATATTAATGGTTGTTAGCTTCATCTCTACATCTTTTCTGTCTCCTACTTCTACCTTGATTCATGGTTTGATCAATAACTTGTATTATAATTAGATTAGAATACAAACTCTTATAAATCTCCCCTTATCTTGTAATTTCGTAAATACATACTTATATATTTTTTTTTTTTTCGTTTCATATTTTGTAAATAATACTAATTTGTTTTAACGTTTTTGATAGTAGGTATACCCCAATCCCTGCTTAGAACGATCCCTACTTACTCTTTTTTTTTTAGAATGAAAGACCTTTTATTCCATAAATCAAAATTACATAAGACGGGAATGACCGGTGGTGGACATAAGTTCCCCACTCTCCTCCCTATTAATAACCTCAGTTACGGGTCCGTCATCACCAATGACATCCATGAGCCAAGCGGGCCCAACCCCTAACCAACCTAATCGCCCAATTAATTGAGCTACACAACGATACCAATCCCAAGAGTCACGATAATTCTTTGCCGCCAACACTAAAAACAACCATGTCATCCTCTTCCATACCGTGTCCCAAACCAACCAGACCACGTATAAGGATAAATCGCCGCCATGTTGACCACAAGAAGACACCGATAATATAACATATAGTCCTCGGGAATAACGCCATAACAATAGCTCATCAGACAACCTGACCCAGAAATCTTCATACCTCCTCACAGCCAATCTCAAGAAGAAAAAAGCTCTCTTCAACACCGTAACCCAAAATTGCCAGATCACGTGCAAGAGCTCTTCCCCAATACCTCGACCATAAGATGATACCAAGAATAAAGCCATCAGTCCCCGGGAGTGACACCATAACAATGGCACAATTGTAACACCAAGATCCCCAAACCCTAGCTTAAATGAGTAGGGACTACATTGCCTTAACCAAACAACTAAGAAGAAAAACCTAAATAAACATAAAAAAACAAAAACAATAAAAAGAGATACCGCCGTCAAATTTCCTCTTCCACATCAAATGGATAGGGAGTCAACGATCCCTACTTACTCATACTACTATTCGATGCATGATTTTAAATTGGCACTCACTTTGAGCGTATCAAGCGGCATCGAAGAATTCCGGCTCTACCCTACTCCACTGATCAACCTCGCAGTCCCCTCCGACGATGACTGTGTTTTGGGCCCTGAAAATAGAAAATGGGCCTTAAAATCAAAACAAAAAATGGGCCTTAGAATGAAAACACAAAATTGGCACTGACCGGAAACGCGCTCGGCCGGAACCCAGAATAAGCTATTTAAACCATTTTTTTGGCTCTAATACTTGGTTGTCGTACCTTTCAAAAAAGAATAGTCAGTCTTCTTCTCTAAAACCTCTATAAATGCTTCAATACCTGAAACTCTTTCTCCTTCATCATCGTTTTTTCTGAGTACCCAGCATTGCCATCATCCATTTTCTCTCTTATTCCAGCCATTGCCATCATCCTTCTTCATCAAGATTCCTTCTTTCTCCAAAACCTCTGTAAATTCTGCTTTTCCAAAACTAATACCTGAAACCCTTTCTCTGCCATCATCACTCTTTCTGAGTAACCGTCATTATCTCTTTGATAACAATGATGGACTCGATTTGAGTGCTCAAAATTAACCATGCATCAAATAGTGGTATGAGTACGTAGGGATCGTTCTAAACCGGGGATTGGGGTATACTTCCTGTCAAAAACATTAAAACAAATTAGTATTATTTACAAAATATGAAACAAAAATAAAACAAAGTATAACAATATATTTATGAAATTACAAGATAAGGGGGATTTATAAGAGTTTGTATTCTAATCTAATTATATAATACAAGTTATTGATCAAACCATGAATCAAGGTAGAAGTAGGGGACAAAAAAGATGTAGAGATGAAGTTAACATCCATTAATACGAAAACAGGTAATCTAATCATAAACCATAGATCAAAATATGTAGATGAAAGAAATCAATCAAGAACAGAGATGAACGCATACAAAGTCCTCATAACTTTCCTTAATTAAATTAACTAGACAAACGCACCATGGTTAACCCTACTAAACATGCAATGCTAGTCATAGAACGCTACTCACTAACAAAACATACTTAACGCATAAAGATCAATGAAGGTTTGATTGATTTAAGCCAAGAACACAAGTTGGAATGCCAATCGAGCATGCAGGACTCATTGTCGCATTAGGTTTCCTTTTCCTGGCAGGATTATGTTTCCTTGTCCAATTGCGATTCTGTCATTTTTCATTTCTGTCATTTCCACGAGCTTGATTCCTAGTTGATTCAGGATTCCTACTTCAACTGGGATTCTTTCACCTAGTAGGATTGAGAAAACTTCATTTCTCTATTTCTGCGCCATTTCCTCCTTGCCTGCCCTTTTAGACTCAAAATTACCTAAAAACACAAAACTAAGTTAGAAATGATAATGTTAAGAGAATAATTAACCAAGTAAAATGCAGAGAGTTTATCACTTAAAATATAGCAAATATTTTATTCATCAAACAACCATTTCCATCATCCATCTTCATAAAGATTGTTTCTTGCACAGTAAGGTATAGATATGAGCGATTATTTCCAACGAGCTGATCTGCACGACATTTTGGAGATCATTCTCCTAAGCCAGCCATTGAAGGAACTTTCACAGATGCAGTTGGTGAATTGACACTGGCGTTGAATTATGTCCTCCCAATAGTATGGAGAATTGGTTCTTGGCAAGGAGGCACATCTACTAGTATGCAGTACTGACAGGTTTTTGGGTGTGCTTCATATTGAAAAACTATTGGAAAGTAGGCCAATTTTTACTCCTAGAATGTTTCGTGATATTAAGCTCCCAGTAGTCCATATCGTTGGTTCTTTTGGTTGTCTTATTTGCTTTGTAGATTCTACCGAAACTCTGTTTGTTCTGAACCCCAAGAAACCTTGAGTGTAGAAATTTGATGATTGGGGATGGTATCCCAAGTGGAGCTTATGGGTTTGGATCGTTGACCAGAGGTCATGTGTTAATTAAGATGGCTGATAAACCGTTCCGTCATGTTCTAAGGATGAGTCTTTTTTATTTGAAATTGAATGAGTGGAGTCACTAACAAAACATACTTAACGCATAAAGATCAATGAAAGTTTGATTGATTTAAGCCAAGAACATAATTTGGAACGCCAATCAAGCATGCAAAACTCATTGTTGATTTACCTAAAGAATTATAGGTTTTTCATTTAGCAATTAAGACCTAGAACGCTAGCATATCTTAATTTGGAATGAATCATGCAATTCAAATGCTAAATTGGCCATCGAAGAACACGAAAAACATGAAAGGTAGGTTATTCATACAAAATCAACAAACTTAATTTATCGCATATAGAAATCGCAATTTATGTATTCTAGAAACCTAAAACGTTTATCATGCTTCATGGTTATTGAAAACTAAACAATAATACACAAACTTTATTCTCACAAATTGTCGAAACATCCATTTAAAACAAAAACCTAGAACACTAGTATAATTGTTTTTAACGTTACAAAACAAAGAAACCAAAAACAAAAGATAGAAGGACATGGTTATACTTTTGAAGAACTTCAAGAACGCAAAAAAGACTTCAAAAGGATGGAGGACGTTGATGATGACTACGGCAAGGAGGTGGAGATGCTTCATGACTTCAATGCTTGAACAATGGAGAGGAGACGAAATTTAGAGAGTAAAGGGGAGATATTTACGAATTTGATTATGGGTTTTGATAATGAAGAAAACATATATGCCTCCCCCTATTTATATTGCACGGCATAGCTTGGTGTCAAAGTCTTTCTCTACTTGTTCTGCATCATCTGATCAATAGAAATATTTCAAAGGAAGTAGAGATTAATCTTGATTCTAGAAAGTAGGAGCTTTGCCGAATTAGTCAATGTATCTGGACTTGATTTCAGCATTCTTACAATATTTATGTAATCAGGAAACCTTATTTAATAGATATTCTCTTTTATTTTATTTTCCTGATTACATACAAAGTAAATTCTTCTCAAACTCTCCCTTTTTGACGTCATATAGATAAATACTTGGAAATTCGTCCAAAATCAATCTGTGTTCAATACGGACTCCAAAAAACGACTCCCAATCCATATCACCTTTGTATAGGACATTTTGGACTTCTTCTAGATGCTTCTTGAATGTTCTTGGGCTCTCCTAGTCCATTCAGGTATCCTAGTGTCATCAGGATTTCAAGAAAGTAGAGTTCTATTGCATCCCTACTCCTCCCACGTTAAAAAGCTCGAACAACTCAAAAATGCGTTTGCTTACTCTGAGAGGATCTTTGGCCATTGTGGAGACAACTTCTTCTTCATCACCAGGAGGTATGATTATGGACATTGAGATATGGTTATTAAAAGATTTTGACGAAAAACAATGGGTGAGATACTACAAGAACAAAATATCCGACACAAATCGTTGTGGATATGATACTCCAGGGGACTGGGAACATGGCATATCTTTCACAAGTCACAATTTTCCGCATACTTGTGTGTTCTTTTTAGATCTAAGATATGGTTCCGTCAATCGTGTATTATAATTTATACCCATTATGTCAGAATGAGAACTATATGGATATGCATAGTTATCCTGAGACCTTGATTTCTTTAAAAGATTATAGCAATTTGGAGGATGCTCATGAAGTGATTGCCTGATTGAAGATTATATCCTCTCCTATTTTGTACCTGTTTTACTTTTATATATTAATTGCCTTTCATAGTAAATTTAACCTGAGAAACCAGAGCTTTGTGTGTAAGAAGACAGAAGATATCAGTATCTTCTCTCTCTCTCTCTTACTTTGGTGGTATGTAACTATATTCTCAAAAAAAAAAAAAAGGGAGGGGGGGGGGGGGGGGGGTATGTAACTTTGTATTCGTATATGTTGCATATGGATCAATAACACTTCTGCTGATCAAATAAAGATCGAAGAGGCCAGAACATGCATGTTTTCATTGCATATGTTATACCAACGTTGTAGACTTCAATCTCGAAACTTTTGTATTTTCTTGGGAAAAAAATGCCTATTGTTTCGGCCAAACTGTAAAATTTGTGATCAAGGGATTCCATCATTCGGAATAAGGATGGAAAAGTGATCTTCGAAACATAAAGCTCCTATAGAGATCAAAGCGCTTTCAAAGCCGGGTGAGTAGCAATGATAAATGGACTTCTTCTAGCCAAATTGTTTCTGAAATTTCTCGCAAGGAGACAATAAGACTTGAGCTTTATTAACTGAAACTCTACAGTTCCATGACATACAAGAGAGATAATATTTTCCCTATCTCCCCTCCAATGTGTGATATAGTATGCAAAAATCTGATTGCTGTCAACAGCAAATTTTGTGCAAGTACAGAGATAAAAACTATATTTCTCCAAGGTCGATGACATAGTCCACAAATTAGTAGGTAATCTTAGCCGGAAAGAGAACTATCTTGTTACACCTTCAGATGAAATCAGTCTTGAATCTTGATCATAGATCAGAATTCTCAACATAGGCTGAATGCCTCTCCACAAGAAGCTCAATAAGGGCGCTCTCCACATCATCAACACCCAGAGACTTGTTTCGGCGAACTGAAATCTTTTCATTGCTGGTGACAACCACAACCTCTTCTTTTCGGCTCAAAAGCTCATTGGCTACAACCATATGCATCTTGTACTTCCTAAGAGCCATATCAGCTTTCTCTAACAGGATCTTTGAATCTGTTTCTAGCTGTTCAGGCATGTCATAGGTTTTTAGTCACCAAGAAATAATACTGCATCATGTTAGTTGGGGCAATTAAGCAGGGTAATTAACCCTCAAAACTCTTGTGGGAAACAAAGATTAAACATTAATACATTAAAGAAAGTAAAGGAGTCTGACATTTTGTAGTAGATATACAACTGCATCATAACAAGTGGAGTGAGACATACAGGTCCACTTTATTTGAGACACAAGCCATAATGGAAAACTATTTCCTGTCTAAACCTACCCAGTTTTCCTATTTCCCCAACTGAGAATACGAAAAATGGAAGTCTGAAACACTGGGGTGAGAACTATAATGAATGATACTCCCCCAACAAAGTATTGAAGTCATCATTAGGTTATTCAGCCACAAGCAAAACTCTTCTATATAGTATTAAGGAAAATAGTTTTTCATCCATGTACAGTTATCATAACTCGTAAAAAGATAAAACTTTGATAGATAGGATTAGTGACTAGAAGAAAAGCAGAAGCTTCGTGTCTAACCTTGAATGATATGCAGAAGGCCATGGGGGCCCATTCTTTCCTCAGCACTAAGAGCATCTTTGGCACCTGAACAAGTCGCATATCCAATGGACCCGACCCTGACTGAATTTTGTGTTCTGCCTGCATAAGCATTGTTTTTTGTTTTAAAGAAAATGAGACGTACACATGAAAGAATATTCTATGGAATCATTACATATCAGTGATATCACTCTTTAAAGACATGCTATGAAACTTCCAAGGATTACATATTTTGCCGCTGCAACCTATTTAAGGAATACTGAGGTCAAAGGGAAGGGTTATGTTATCTACCTCTTGAGGTGTATAATGCAACCATAAAACACAGTGAAAAGCACATAAACAAAAAACAGTTAGTAATCATTACCATGCTCTTCCAAGGGACGTAAAAGTCAGATACTGCTGCTGCAAGATATAGCATGGCATGTGGTCCAATACTTCGTATTGTAAACGCAACCATCTGCAACATCTGCTCATATGCCAAGACCAATTAGTCAAGCACATAAGATATCTAAAACTACCAGCCACTTAACAAAATGCAAAGTAATGCAGGCAGCTTTAAGGTAGCCTCTAAAGCTAACCTGGAGATACTCAAATATTGTTGTAAAGGGAAGTTTCAGCAAGAGGCCATCTGCTACTGCCTACAATAAAATAAATAAATAACCATTTAGGATTCATTGTCACATAGTGCTACTATTTTGCTATTGCATTATATGCCAAGAGGAGAAAAAAGTCAATATATTATATATGGACAACTATGTAAAGAAATTACTCAATGCAAGAAAAATAAAAGTGGTCCATACAGCATGAGTCTTAGTGATAGCACTCCTCACTGCTTGTGAATGGGACTGGTGAACTGTGAATATGAAACAAAGTTCTGTCATCTAAGCAGGAACTGTTTTACATATTCATGACATATGTAGTTATAATTCATATCATAAGATAATCATCAAAGGGTTATATAGTATTGCTAGTCAAATCAACTTTGACATCACAAGAAAGCGGCAAGAAAAGAAAAGACTCCTCCTGTATCCCAAAAACTAGATCAGCGCCTAAAACAATAACTCAGATAGTCAAGCATTGTAAGGCCGACTTAAATAGTTTAACCTCTCAACCTTTAGGATCATAACATTCCACCATCCTCTATGCCTACTCTTCTCTTCAGCTTCATCCATATACCAGTATTTATGACTTGGCACTATGCAAAACATATACCGGTGCATACAGATTAAATCTCTACTAAGCTACTTAAGGAAATTGAACCTGGATGTGGTGGAACCAATTATTAAGAAATAGACAATAGTCCTGAAAAGTGTTGAGCTGTCAATGAGTGAAAAGCTTCATTACTTCAGAAAATTGTTTCTGTTAATTAGGCCATGAAAATTAAGAATTCTGAGTGGTGTAATTGTGTACCCATTGCACAAAGGTCTCGTTTTTTTTTTTTATGGCATGCGATGGTCTTTATCAAGTTAGAGGTTTTTTGCAACTATATAGTTTAACTGCTATGTCACAAAACCATGTATCATTTTGTCATACCCAAACTTGAGAGCTGGAAACATAAATTAACGTTTGACTAATCAGGTGTATTTCTATTACAAGTATAAGAAGAGAACATATATAACCATACAAGTACAGTAAATAACTAAATACAGACCTTGAATGTTTGACTCGTCCAAAATTTCCAGACATTCAAGTAACGGATCATCGGGAAGAGATCTGCAATATGGTTGGCAGGTTCCCCTGCATAACATTTGCAGATAACAAATTATAAGAAATACGATTCTCTTGTACCATTTAAAATTGTTGAAACGAATAGATCATATATAAGGTGATAGAAACCATCATTACCTCCGATACAGAAAGATAACAGCATAGCCTGCCTTCAAAAAGTACCTGTAATATTATCAGACAACTCCTATCAATATCCTATATATTAAATATGGCCTATTCAGTGATTTTAAGGTGGTATACTCTGTGGAAGCTGCTCCTCTGTGACCTGAGCTGAAGTTGTCAATGTAGCGCACACATCGTTGCTCCAGAGGAACCGTGGTACCACCAGAGGTTACACAAACCACCCTCCTAGCTCCTCCATTTCCTATAATTTATGTTAATCAATCAAAAACCAATAGAATCTAAGGTTTCAAAGAATTGGAAAATATAAAAAAAGTGAAAAAAGGTGAACGTGCCAGAAGGTTGCGAATTCTTTTTAACAAATGCCTCAAGTTTTTCACTGACGTCATCCCTGTTCTTTAAAGGAGGAGCTGAGTCATAAAAGGATTTGATTTCTGCATCCAGCACTTGTTTAGGGATTTCCAACCCATCTGTTAGAGCCATTTTGAAACTTGCCTGCAGCCAAAGAATTACTAAACTAAAATTTCCCAACTTTATACACTTTCACTAGTGCAGAAGCTATAATTATATAAATAAACTTAACCATCTCTATCTAAGAGTACAAATAATTTCAGAAACCCAATCATATGATTAATAATTAAGAAACCCAATAAAAGACGAAGAACAAGAACAAAACTTTGAACAGCAGATTACTAGATTACAGCTAAATTAATCGTCTTTAGCCATAAAAATTACAAATTTAATTGGGCAGCATAAGAATTCATCTACGAGTTTATAAAAGGAAAAACAAGAGCGGTGGAAATTTGCATTTGATTCATAACAATGTGATGGCAGAGTAGAAAATAATAAAAAAGCAGAGCTGGAAAATCAATTAGAAATGGAAACCTGTAGATGAAGAGCAGCTCAAGAATTGGGTTTTCTGGAATTAGAAGGTGAGGAGAGAAAGTGTGAACTGCTGGCTTATTTATAGCTTCTTCTTTTTCTTTTTTTTTAATAATAAAAATGAGAATGGAGCCCGCTAAAGTTGACCGCGCCGACTCGATCAATTTAATTGTTTGGTTGCGCCGCCGTGATTCTGGTAAAAAGTAACAAATGCTGAAATTAAAAAGCGGGAATTGAACCCGACGTGAATCGAACACGCAACCTTCTGATCTGGAGTCAGACGCGCTACCATTGCGCCACGGATCCTGTTGTTCAATATATGCAATTGATTCGTATATAAATAATTTTGATACGTTGAGAAAGACGTTGGGCATTCCTTAGTGTTAAAAATGGTGGATCAACAAAAAACATATCTAATCATAGGTCTTATCGCACCGCTAGGAAGAATTTGGGTTCTTTCAGCTTTCGTTGCTTTGATTCGTTGCATTTAGTTTTGGAGGACCTATGTAAGTCGAGACCAGTGAGTTTGTATGTGCCGCCTATATAGGCCTTCATCAAAAAGATTGATTTATGTGTTTTTACTTTGTAGCGTCCAAGTTCAACTGGCCCACGAACAGGGCGGTGTGGTTGTTGTGAAGCCGTTGCTTATTGCTGATCTGTATCTCATCAGGTGCAGCACCTAGCTAATTGATCATATGGCTATTTCTTAGTTTCAGTTAGTAACTCAGTTGTAATGGAGAGCCCATATGCTTGAAATTTTCGGCAAAGGTTTTATCTTTCATTTAATATAGCAATAGAAATGGGGTTTGAAATAATAGTGGGAGGGAGAAAGGTGTTAATTTCTAATGTTGATTGGCTTGATATCACAGGAAAGAAGGAAATTTCTGATAATGGGTTTATGAGGGTTTCAGTATTAGTGCATTTGTCATCTCTTACTACTGCAATCAAAGCTCTGTACATTGTAGTTACAGATACTGAGTTTACCACAGTAGCTATAAGTCTTAAGTCTCCTAATCTTGAGTGCTCTTGAGTGCCATAAGTCTTAAGTCTCCTAATCTTGCTCAACCCCAGTGCTTTTTGAATAATGTTTACAAGGAGACATTTTTATCTAGTTATAGTTGACATGTTTTTCTCTTGGACGTACGTTGGTTTCTGATTATCGTTTTCGATTCCTCCTAGATTTTGCATTGGTATGATCCATAAAGAAGAGTGCAAAAAGTTAGAAGAACAAATGGAGCAGCTAAATACTCATTTAAAGAGGATTGATTTTAATTGCTCGATAGAAAGAAAGCAATTGATAATGATCTAGGAATGGTGCTTAATTCTTTGGCGTTTTATATCAAATCTTACTTCTTTCCTTATAAGAATTATAACTCTGTATTTGCACATTATAAAGATTGCATGGAGATCTTATTTAGGGGAATCTAACCACTGATTCAGCATTAGTATGACTATGACATGAAGCGTTTTAAGTCCTTGGCGTTTTAATTTTGCTCAAGTCTTACTTCTTTCCTTAGAGCAACCCCAACAGCTTCCCCATATTTTGATTTTTCTCTACTTTAGGGAAAAATAAGCCTCTTTTGCTCCAACAGATTCCCTATAACTATCCCTATTTTAGGGAAAGTGAGGAAAGAGAAAACCAAATTCCATATATTTACAGCAATCTCTAAACATTTAAGGAAGAATATGGAGATTTTAGAGATTGCTATAAAAGAGGGAATCTGTTGGAGTTGGAAAAGAAAAAGATGCTAAAGCTTTGACTTTTGCTTCCCTATTATACAAAACTCTTTACAAGCATATTATAAAGATTGCATTGAGATCTTTTTTTGCTTGTTAGGAGAATATTATCATGTTAAAAAAAAAAATGATCTAATCTCGTGAGGGTAGATTTTTCCCTTTTTGTTTTTGGAAATAATCAATGTCGGTTTTATATTTGCAGGGAAGAGTCGGTTTAAGACCAAACAAAAAAAACTGTTATATAAAGCCCCCACCTTGCACCAGATTTCACAATTCTCTTGCACAAAGTTCTCTCGCACCTTTTTGATCTTTCTCCTCAGTCCTTATTATAGTCTCTCGTTTCTGACATCCAATGGCCGACGAGCAGAAGCAACGCGTCGTTCTCAATCCCGCCGATTGCGACATAGGTATGTAAGTTTCTTTAGGTTTTGATAATGGTAGCGCGAAACCCTAACTCCCTAATTCATCCATGCATGCATCTAAATTTCGTGTCTGTAGTTTGCGAGAGTTCACAAATCAAAACCTTTTCTGCTTTGGAAAACCTTTTCACGATATCGTAAACCTCTTTGCTTTCCTTCGTGTCCGGCTGAGGACGACGACGACCTGTTTAGTCTTTGTAATTGAGAACCGGCCGGGGTTTTAGCTGCCTTTAGTTGTATATGGAGGCGAACTGGATTTTCTTTAATCTGGGCTCGTGCTATATGAAGCTCAACAACTTATATAACTCTAAAAGTTTCGAATGAAATTGAAAGGATGTGCTTTAAAGTTGATTCAATAATTCATAGCTAGTGAGTTGAATTCTGTTTTGAACTGTTTCATTTTTGTGTAGGTTTCAACATTGAAGGCAATGGGCTTTTGGGCTCTTCCCTGTACGAGAAGGGATTAGCTTATTGCTGGTTCGGTGCTCGAGCCAATATGGGTATAACCGGTGGGAAGTACTGTTTCGGTTGCAAAGTGGTGTCGTTCCAATCTGTTCAAATGGAGGACACTGACCCTGAAGACCGGAATCTTTGCCGGGTTGGTATTTCTAGAGGGGATGATGTGGTGGGAAGCCTAGGGGAAACAAGTCACAGCTTTGGGTATGAGGGCACTGGAAAATTCTGGAATGCTACGAGGTCTCCGTGCTATGGTGGGAAGTTTGGGCTTGGAGATACTATTGTTTGTGCAGTCAATCTTGAAGAAAAGCCCTTGGCTTCCATTTCTTTTTCCAAGAATGGAAAGTGTTTGGGTACGGCGATGAAGTTCAATGCGCTGGTGGATCCTGAAGTGAAGAATTTTCAATGGGAATCTGCCTTTTTCCCTCACCTTCTGTTGAAAAATGTGGAAGTGGAGTTGCAGTTCAGTGTTGAAGGTGGACTTGTTCCTGAAGATGGTTTTAAGCCTTGGGCGGCTGCTCTTGGGGATGGAAATGCGATTGGGGGACCAGTTTTTGATGATCCAAAGGATTGTGAAGTGATGATGATGGTGGGTATGCCCGCCTCAGGCAAAACAACTTGGGCGGAAAAATGGGTGAAAGAGCACCCAGAGAAGCGATATGTTTTGCTTGGGATAAATATGGTTCTGGATCAAATGAAGGTTTGTGATCGCTTGATGTGTTTTTTTTTTTTTTTTTTTTTCTGTTCATTATTTCATTCTTGTTGCTTGACAGAAAGTGTGACATATATTGAAACTATGTGCAGGTGCCAGGGCACTTGCGTAAGCAGCATAAGGAGAATCTTGGTGACCCATATCGTCTCGAATGTCTGATGATTAAAGCAAGTTATATCTTAGATAGTCTTTTATCCAGAGCAACTGCCAGAGCAGCCACCAGTCCTCGCAATTACATTCTTGATAGGACATATGTAGACAAGGATGACCGTGAGTATGAACTTAGGCAGTTCAATCTTTTCAAGCAGGTAGCTTTCATTCATGATAAGTGTATGTATCAAGATTCAGATTCGGATTCAGCTTATCTAATGGTTATATTTTATTTTCTGTTTCAGATTGCTGTTGTGGTGTTTCCAAGCCCTGAAGAGGTGAAGACTCGATTGTTGAAAAGATTTGAAGATTTTGGATCTTTGGGACCCGCTGATATACTGAATGAAATGTTGGGTAATGGTCGTTCCTTTTCCTATTGTGTATGTAACTATGTATGATTTTTTTTTATCTGTATGTTCTAATCCTGGATTATTATCTTTCTGGCAGCCAATTTTGCTTTACCTGTAACCAAGGACGTGCCTTGTTCAGATGAGCTTTTTGATGAGGTAAATCACTCAGAAAACTGATTCTATTATTGCTGTTTTCACCAAGCAATTTTGATTGATTGCTTAATACTAATTCTTGTCTTCTTTTATAAGGTTATGTTCGTTGAACTCAACAGAGACGAATCACATAAACTTTTGGAGGAGATGAAGCAGGAAGAATCTGATGTGAACTCGAATTACTCTTCACCATATTCCTGCAGAAACTTTGATGAGTCATATCCTTTTTCACCTAAATACGGGGAGAGGATCTTGCCACATCCCACTCCTTCACCGCAATACGAAGTAGCTCCAGCAGGTGATAATCTATCCTTTCATGGATATAAGTTCTAGGGCTGTTTACTTTTGTTCTTAATTTTTGTGTGGATATGGTCTTGATCATGAAGTTGCTTTTTTTGCAGTCAACATCGGTGTTGCCACTAACGCCTATCCTAGTGCCGCGTTTCAACCCTGTGCAATTGCTTCATTCACAGGCAATGCTCCTGGATGTCATGGTAATGCTGGATACTTGAATTGTGCTGCTCCTCAGCTTTCAAGAGCACCTGCAGGTCTCCATAGTCCTCTTTGTCCACCTGGTCCCGGGTATTGATGGCCATGCTTTTGAAAGGAGAAAGAGTACCTAGTGATCGATTTGATTAGCTTATTTATTTCGTTGTCATCTTGCTATATGACCTCTCTTAAGGATGGTTTGGTTTGGTTTGCTTTTCTTACTTCATTAGTCTTTTTAGGGGGATTGCATCGAGTATGGTCTATGATCATTGACCTTCGATCTGCCATCTTAATTTAACTTCGATATCAGCTGCTGCATATTGTAAATTAGTTCCTTTGTTGTTCTTTGTTTTTTTTTTGGGAGAAATTGCTGACCTAAACCTGTTGCCACTCTACCATGCATATACTCCTCACTTCATGTATTACCCTCAATCAAAATGAAATAATATATAAACGAATAAGAAACAATGAAGATCAAAATTTGCACCTCCATCATCAGCAAACCTTGCCTCAACTGCCGCCAGCGCCATCAGCACCCAAATCAGATGTCATCATTCTCTTCCGTTAGTCATTGTGTTGTAAGAGAAGTGAGTTCTCCTAATATGCAACCCACGAGAGCAATACATAAAAATCCATAACTTTACTCCCCAGACCAACCGTTGGAAGGCATAGGAAATTCAGTTAGTGGTGGCATATAACATATTCCATGAGATTGCCAATAGAATGGTGGTGGGTGGTGATTGATTCGTACGGTGTGTGCTTCTTCATCTTCTTTTTTCAGTTTTTTTTTTTCTTCTTTTTTTTGTAATTGATGATAACATTGGAAGTTTAGATGCCAAAATTTAGATGTAGAGTGAACTGAGCATATAGTAAGGGCAGCCCTTGCGATAGTTGTTTGTTTACTGAAAAATACTTAGGTGGGGGTTTCCCCACCACGTGGCCTTACGGCCACCCAATCAGAGGAAAGAAAATTTTTCATCTTTTCCGAAAATGCCCCTGCTCCCTAATGTGCAATACCCAAAACACCCCCCCTGCTGGGCGGTGATTGGCCCTCCCCACCACGTGTCCCGTGCGGGTGCCCTACGCAAGAATCTCTCTTGTTTACTTATCCAATTCCATTAGGTTGAATTCTCAACCTATTTTTGTTATTTTATGGGCTTTTACCAATTCGAGCCCATTATTGATTATTGGACTTTATTAATAAAAAAATATTGATATTATATAAAACTATTGATGGCTCATCGTCCTTTTTTTTTATTTTAGTATTGCTACAGATCCGAAAAAATATTACAAAATTTCAATACCAAATGACGTGGCATATGCCATGTCATCGGCTTTTGTTTTGAAAATTGGTGAGGTGGATAATTAATAAAATATAGGATTAAATACTTGTTACTCCCTGTACTTTGCTGCTAAAAACAGTTCAGTCCTTCACATTTTAAATTAAACAGGTTAGTCCTTATTCTCTCTAATTCTCACACAATAGGTCCACAACAGGTCCAAAATGACTATCATACCCTTACTTCATCTTTTTTTATTATTTTTCTTTCTTTTTTTAATCTCTCTCTCTCTTTTTTTGTTTTTGCTTCTCTCTCTCTAAACCGAAAGAACCTTAAAGCTTTTCACACTCTTCTCTCAGAAAATTCAAAACTTCAAAAATCAAATTTCCGTTACAAAATGAAATTCCGATCAATCCGAACGATGCAAAGACTCGAAACGGTGCCACCTCACCAGAAGACTAAGAAGCTCCGGTCGAAACTATCTCGCCGACGGCGAACCAGATCTCTCCGATTCTTTACTCATTTCAGAAACCTAATGCTCACAGTGAGGCCTCGATTGAGTTATGGAGGAAAGATGGTGAAGAAAGCGGCTGCCGGAGTGGGGCGAAGTTAACACTTCTGAGTCGGTAAAACAAATAGTCAAACACTGAACTAAAATAATCCAAACCCAGAAGATGCAAATGCAAACAAGACCTTGTGATTGATGTGCACAGCTATCAGCTTCTTCCCTCTTGAACACAACCTTGCCATTATCAACAGCGAAAACAGAGAAACTTTTGGGCAATTTCCAGGCACAGTACTTGGCAACAGAAACGGATGATCGAATTCTATGGTGGGTTTTGGAAGTCCTAACAATTAGAGTATCAGCATGAAATGCCTTCGCTTCCCTTACTAAAACTTTTCTGATCGGATTGCCTCTACACACCTTTAGCTTCATATCAACCTGCCTACAATTCACACGCTCTCAAATCTCAATCCCCAAAGACCCAAAATTGAAACTAATTGACCACTCACATACTTGTTTAACCATCCAATTGACCAATTCACAATATACAAAGACACAAAATTGAAGTCATTGACCTGCTTCAAGCTACAAAAACCTTCATAGGCAAAGAGTACAGAATCGAATGTCTTGACCATCGAGAGCAAACACGAAGTCTCCTCTACAAAAACCCAAAACTCTAACAAAAAGCCCAAAACTTTCCCATCAATCACAAAAACAACGAGGAAAAATTGAGAGAGAGAGAGAGGAGACCAGAGATGGAGTCGGTAAGAGAGCACCAGAATTTGAATTTCACGGAGCGTCGAGCAACTACTTCCGTAATAGGGTATCAGAATTTGGACTCGGATTAGTCTACTGATAATGTTCTTCAGCTTTTCTGGGCTTTGAAGCCGACATAGCTTCCTGGGTCTTAGTGTTTGGGGTGGTGGTGTCGTCGGGGTGGCGGATCCATTTTGGGGATCGAGTGGGGCGTTAGATGCGGATCCGGTTTGGGTGTTAGGATTTTTGGTTGGGATTCGGTGGAGCAGAAGAGGTTGAGGAGGGTGAGAGATTGGGGGTTTAAGTGGTGGGTTAGGAGTAGAGCTCAATGGAGGCAGGTTGGTTGGAAATGGGATCGAAGCTGGCTGGTCCGAGCTGGAATTGGGGTTGGGGAACTAGAGCGGGGAGCTGCAGATTCACCGAAGCATTTGTGGTCTTGTCATGGAGGCCATGGCCGAGAAGTCCCAATCCCGAGAGAGAGAAGCAGAAAAAAAAAATGTACAGAAAAATAAAAAAACTAAAAAGAGAGAAAATAAAAAAATAATAAAAAAAAGGAAGTGAGGGGCATAATAGTCATTTTGGACCTATTGTGTGAGAATTAGAGAGAATAAGGACTAAGCTGTTTAATTTAAAAGGTGAAGGACTGAACTGTTTTTAGCAGCAAAGTACAGGGAGTAACAAGTATTTAATCCTAAAATATATGTTGTTCAGATAACCAAAATCATTGACATCCTCCGCTTCGAAGCAGTTTGCTCTTCTTGAAGGTTAGCTGCAAATCTTATGTTGCTTCCCCATATTACAATCCCTTGCCTTAAACTCCATGACTCATATATCTTTTGCAATGATCAAGAAGACAATAGTTGCCGATTCTTTAGTCTTGAGGAGAAAAGGGTTTACATCATCAAGAACGTGTTTAAAGGCTTCCATTTTGAAATTGTTGGTGCATTGTTTAGATAACCATGAGGCTACCCCCATCGAAAATTCACTAGTAAGGATATGTGAAAATTGATTCACATTTCGTATCATTGGCAAAATAAAACCAGGGATCTAATCAATATTAAAATGCAGCTAGTGCTTCAATCAAAATCCAATCAATAAAAAAAATCACTAGAAAGTTTCAAATGGAGAGAGCTTACAAAGGGAAAGGGGACCTGGATGTGATTAGATGGCAACCACAATGTTAGTGCAGATGGAGAGAGTCCATGAAGTAAACTGAAATATTTATTATGAGGAAGACTTGTTGTTAAATAGTTGGTTTATAGAATAGGTCATGGGAAAGAGAAGGTCTATCTAGTTAAAGGGTTGAGATTGAAATCTTTCATAGCGGCTGAAATCTTTCACTGGCATGGTGGGGGTGGAGGAGATTCTCAGAAAATAGTGAAGGGAGTATATTTTAACTTTTAATTTAGACTAAATGTAATATGAACTATAAAATAAAAATAGTTAAATTCCACCTCATGAATATCTATTGAAGGTAAAATGCTGATATGGCGGCTGCCACATCATTTGGGATCTAAATTTTGTATAAAAATTTGGAATCTCAAGCATTTTTTTTTTCTTTGCTACAATTTTCCTTTTCATTTCTTTATTTCTATTTTTTAAAATTTTTATCAAGAGAAATACTTGTATTTATAACAGTGGAGGAACCTGAAACTTCTCATTGAGGGGGGTGAAAAATAATGATAATTTTTTTTTTCTAAAATTGACATTTATTGTAAAATTAAAATACAAACAAATATTGAATAACAAAAAAGGAAAACTATTTTTCCTTCATTTTTGATGCCATATATCAAGCATGCTTTAATATTCTACTACAAAATTTCAAATGTCTTTATAATAACAATATTGAATTCTTGAGCAGAGCATCTCGAGACTAGAAGAGAGCGGCGACGGCGGAAACTCTTTTCTAGAGTTTGAGCTCAATCTTGGGCTGGTTGAGTTTGCTGCAGTGGACAAGAAGAGCAAGACCAACATGTTGCCGAGGTTGTTAGCTCCTGAAGAGGCTGAGGACGGTGCTGGCTCTAACCCTAAGGGGAAGGAGCTAGCATTCTCTTAAGTCCCTCCGCTATTAGACATCTGGTTACAAGCCTTCTAAAGTTGGAGTAATCTCTATGGGTTATTCTAAGATGTTTCTAGTTGTTATTTGTACCACAATTGTGTGCTAGCAGATTAGACTAGATGATGGATTTTTCCTTAGAGTAGCGAGGTTGTTCTTGCTTGTTTTAGGCTTGCTTTCCAGCCAGCGTCCCTTTAGACTTTAATGAGTTTAGAATTGGCTTAGATAGGATTATCTGGTTTTACCGGATTTCTTGTGTAAGTGTATGTTAGAATCTGGCCTGTTTTATGGCTTTGATGACTAATAATATCAAATCCTATTAAAAAAAAGCATGCTTTAATATTCTCCTTTAAATGCACTCATTTAATAAATATTTTATAGAATTCTATAAGATACATAAGGCAATTTATTAAGGTAATTATTACAATACACAAACATATTTACTAAAATCCTCCCATAGTCGTGTGAATGTGTGATGCTCCAAAAAACTCGGATTCTCTTGGTCGAGGGTTTGACGAATTTCTGCTCATACGGTGACTGCTTAGAGCCGGTTTGTGTTCGCCTAGCCACTATTGAGTCGTTGCCAGACGGGTGCTTGAATGCAATTGCTTGGGAGGTCAGGAGAGAGGTATTTGGCTCGTGGTATTGGTAGGTTGGTCGGCAAAGGGTTTTGGGTTGCATCTCTGGGCGTGGAAGTTTGTTTTTTTGTACGGGGATGGCGTGCTCATCAAGGTCTTCCAGATCCAGCGGAGGCGTGGTTTTGGAGCTTCTAGGGGTGGCGATGTGACGTGCTGAATCGGCGGAGCGGGCTCGTGGGAGGCTCATGTCAGGGCGCTGCTTCGGCGATGGCTCGTGGCACCGTTGGTTGTCTCTTGGCAGAGCTCGGCGGTGGGACTCTGGTTTCGTGGCGATGTTCGTGTAGAGGAACTGCACCGACCTGTACAGGCAACAAATGGGTGAAGGAGATGATGTCAGGGCTTGGGTCAACCATTTCTTGCTGGGCCTCGAGTTGGGCCTCTTCTCTTGGGTTGCCCTCTAGGCTTTCTAATTTGGGCTGGGGTGTTTTGCCCTAGGCCTATCCCTATGTTTTTAGTTTGTCTATTTACAATAATTTCCTTATATTAGGAAGTTATGCATTTTTATGCACTCTATGTACCTCTAGCGCCTCTAGAGTAGTACCAAAGGAGGATTCTCGTTATGTCTACGTATTTATTTGTCTAATGAGTGGGTCTATATGTATGTACCATTGTGGGTACTACCACTATCTTCTTGTCTACTGCGGAAGGGTATGTAACGGCCTATTCTAGCTTGTGATGAATATATATATTGGCACCCGATTTGGGCTTGATTCAAAAAATGTAATTATTATAATTATCTTTTTACAAAGAATAATTAGTGTTAGGATTAATTTCAGTTTACGCCCCTGATCGAGGTTTGGGGGTGTCATCATTTCACCCCCCCCCCCAACTCTCAATTTCACTTTTTTACCCCCTGAACTTTCCAATTTTTGTCTTCCGTGCCCAATGTCTCATTTTCCGTCCAAATTGGACGTTAAGTCCGATAATAGGACCCATTTTGAGGGCTAAAATGGTCAATTCAAAATTTAGAAAAAGGAAAAAAAACAAAACAAAATAGTTTCGACCTCTCTCTCCCCTCTCTATTATCTCTCTCTCTCCCTAAAACCATTTCTCCTCTCTCTCTCTCTCACTGCTTCACCACTGCCATGGCCCCCGACCAAGACGACGCCGAAGGCAACCTCTCCTCCTCCCCCCAAGACGACGTCATTGGCAAGGATGATGACGTCAACGTCGACGACTCCGCCTCTCCTCTCTCCACCTCCGATGGCTTCACCTCCCGACCCGAAGAAGCCATCGCTGCCGCCAATCCCTTATTCGAGGACGACGTCGCCACCAAGGACATCCACATCGATCTTTTTACTTATCTATCTATTCAAATCTTCCTCCCCGAGTTTGCTCTCAACCCGCCGGAGCCCTCCGATAAATCTAGGGTTTGACAGCCCGATCTGAATTCTCCAGCCGATTCCGATCTTGAGTCGCAGGGAAGCATCGCCGATCTTGAATAATGGGGGAGGAGAGAGACGACCCACAGAAGTTGAAGAAGATAGCGGCGGCGGCTTACGACTACGAGAACGACCCGAGATGGGCCGACTATTGGGCCAACATCCTCATCCCTCCTCACATGGCCTCTAGCCCTGACGTCATCAGCCATTTCAAGCAGAAGTTCTATAAGCGCTATATTGTGAGCAGCCCGCTCTCTCTCTGTTCTGTTCTGCTCTGTTCTTCAATTTCGAATCTTTACTAGGATTGATTGCTGATCAGTGTTTTTTGCTTCCCAATTTGGACTCTGGAGCCTGGAATCTCATCTGGGTTTTATCTGTTTTGGGTGATTTGGGATTGGGTGTCTGGGGTTTTGTTCTTTGGTGGGTTGTGAATTTGGTTTATTGGGTTTTGATATTGGTTATTTCTGCGCTGGGATTTTCTGTGGATTATAGAAAGGTTGGAACTGGGTTTCCTTGTTTTGTTCGTCAAGAAATTTGATTTTTTGCATTTGTTATCTTCTAATGATTATGATTTTGTTACTACTGCGTTTTCTGTTTTCTGTGAATCGAGTGATTGAGCCCTTAGGAAATTGTGTGCCTTTAGTTTCTGGGATTGTATGCCCTCTTCATAATTGTTCAGTTCTTTTAAGCGTTCACTTATTAGGATTCTGGTGAATGACGTACTGGGAATGTTGCAATTAGCAAATTTGTTGTTTCTGATTCCATTTCTTGAGTACGATGAAAATGACAATCCGTGAGTCTTTGTTTCTGATTCCATTTCTTTTCATTCGCAAATTTGCAATTGGAGATTATGATGGGAATGCTGCAAGTTCAGTCTCGGAGCAGTTTTCCCAACTAAAATGAATTTTGAGGCTGGTTCTGGTGGCAATGCCTTATCTTCTGAGCTCATGGATCATGGTCGTTGCCGGCATGGTGGTGGTAAGCGAAGCATGGAGCGCAACGGTGATGGTGGGAGGAGAAATGGTTTTAGGGAGAGAGAGGTCGAAACTGTTTTTTTTTTTTTTCTAAATTTTGAATTGACCATTTTAGCCCTCAAAGTGGGCCCCATTATCAGACTTAAAGTCCAATTTGGACGGAAAATGAGACATTGGGCACGGAAGACAAAAATTGGAAAGTTCAGGGGATAAAAAAGTGAAATTGAGAGTTGGGACAAAAATGAAATTATGACACCCCCAAACCTCAGGGGGGTCAACTGAAATTAATCCTTAGTGTTAAGACTGGAGCCATTATTGTTAATTTTAGTCTAAATAACTCTTGATTATGAAAAAAATACAAACCAACCAATAGAATAACAGTATTTTTAAAATCTTTTTTTTTTTTTTGGGCTAAATACTGTTTACCACCCTGTGGTATGGACCTCGCATCAATTCAGTCCCTCGACTTTCAATTTCATCAAAAACACCCCTGCGGTATTATTTTCTCGTCCAATAGGTCCTTCCGATTCAATTCCGTCAGTTTCTAACGTTAACTGCTGACGTGGCATTCCAACTTAGCAAAAGTGGGACCCACACGCATGTGAAATTCCCAAAATTCCCACACGCGTGTGAAATTCCCACACGCATTTCAATTTCATCAAAAACACCCCTGCGGTATAATTTTCTCGTCCAATAGGTCCTTCCGATTCAATTCCGTCAGTTTCTAACGTTAACTGTTGACGTGGCATTCCAACTTAGCAAAAGTGGGACCCACACGCATGTGAAATTCCCAAAATGACCCTGGGCAACAGAATATGGAAAAATCCAAAATTAATTCCAGTTTTGAGGTTGAGGAGATTCGAACCCCTCCCAAAGCATATGCAAATGAATGGCCCAACCACCAGACCACTTGCATAGTTTTGGTATATTGCAAACAAAAATAGTATATATCTACATAATAGTGTTTTTTTTTTTTTAAATATCCACCCACCTCTCTCCTCCTCTTCTTTCTCTTGGGGAAGTTGCAGTTGGCCACCATTGGGGAAGCTTCTCCCCGAAGCGAACCCAATTCTTAAACACTCTCTCCATCCCAACCACCATTGAGCTCTTCCTCACCGACGATAGGTGATTATCCAAAATCGCCAAACCCCTGTTCTTCTTGACTCTAACCTCCTCTGCTCTTGGCTTCTCTATCCTCACTACCACAACCTCTTTCCCTCCAAGACTCCTATCCCTCCTCGTCACCACCTTCTCCCTTCCGTAACGACGGCGCAGGTCAACACGACGAATCGTAGCGTGGAGGGGCGGCAGGAGACGACTATCCTGCGGTCAACGTCGACGGAGACGAGGGTCTGGAGGTCGTCCGCGGTTTCGGCGGCGGAGGCGAGGAAGTGGCAGAGGTAGGAGTGGGAGGAGTGGTAGAGGCTGTTGAGGTTGAAGGTGGCTTGGAAGTTTTCAGGGTCAGAAGAAGTGTAGAAGGCGGGCTTGGCGGTGGGGACGGTGGTGGTGGTGGTGCTGTTGGAGTTTCGTCTGCGGTTTCGGCGATTTCAATTTGGAGGGCGAGGCATGGAGCAGGAGAAGGAGGCTTTGGGAGCGCGGGTTGCGGAAGAAGAAGAGGAGAGGAGGAGAGAGGTGGGTGGATATTTAAAAAAAAAAAAAACACTATCATGTAGATATATACTATTTTTGTTTGCAATATACCAAAATTTTGCAAGTGGTCTGGTGGTTGGGCCATTCATTTGCATATGCTTTGGGAGGGGTTCGAATCTCCTCAACCTCAAAACTGGAATTAATTTTGGATTTTTCCATATTCTGTTGCCCAGGGTCATTTTGGGAATTTCACATGCGTGTGGGTCCCACTTTTGCTAAGTTGGAATGCCACGTCAGCAGTTAACGTTAGAAACTGACGGAATTGAATCGGAAGGACCTATTGGACGAGAAAATAATACCGCAGGGGTGTTTTTGATGAAATTGAAAGTCGAGGGACTGAATTGATGCGAGGTCCATACCACAGGGTGGTAAATAGTATTTAGCCCTTTTTTTTTTCTAGGAGAGGGGGGGGGGGGGATGGGGTACTTCAGCCCCCATGAAGTTCCGCCATTGATTTATATGCAAAAGCCATTACAACTTACCTTGCTTCAGCCCAATACCATTTGATCTAGTGGTATAGTCTCCCTTTCATAAATGGAAGGTTGTGAGTTCGATTCACGAAAGACTAATTGTAGCATTTGAGTTGTTTATCTGATAAAAAAAATAAAAAATAAAAAGCAAGCAGGTTTGCTTGATCAGGGCAATTAAGAAAGAGAGCTACACTTGTATGAGATGTTTTAATACTGATAAGATATCAAACCCCTCCTAATTAGTTGCAACACGTTCTCAAGTTGAAGAACAACATTGGTGAGTAGTGGCCTGTTGGTTATTTGAAATAACTGACAACTTGGATGTCACATGCATGTTTAAATTTCACAGACATCATGAAATGAGTGGGGTGAAGATAAAAATTGACGTCTATATTAAAAATAAAAAATAAATAAAAAGTTGAAGAACAATTAAAGAACAAAAGGAAACAACCACAGATGGCTGAGTTGGTAAGAGCCTCCAAGTTTGATATCCTGACACCCGGGTTTGAATCCCGTCGATGTTAATTGGAGTTAGATCTCAATTTATTATTGGTAGCCAGGGGGAATGAAACGTTCTAATATGACCCTCCGACATGGATAATCTCTGGTCTTAACACTGATCTCGATAAAAAAAAAAAAAAAAAAAAAAAGAAGTAGGAAAAAACTGATTAATTTAACAATAAAATAATTACCACAGCTCTGTTATGGAGAATAAATAGGCCAGTGACAATCGTGACCTAGTTATAAAAAATAGTTTATAGTCAACACATATCAGCTTCTAGGATGCATATATCAATAAACTTTGTACATTGGGTGCAGGGTTAGCTTAAACAGATATCATACAAGCAGTCCATCAACACCAACCAAGTTACTAATTACTTACGTACTATAATCAATCAACAAATAATCATGCCCAATCAAGATGAAACTCCTAATTACTAAAATCACGCTCAACCAAGTAACTGATTAATTAGTTGCTATATATAATAAACGAAGTGGAGGAAGTGGTGGCTCTGTGGAGTCCAAGGGTGCTGTGGAGCCTGACTTGACTAGGGAGCGCGATGCCATACCAATGACTAGACTAAAACTCCTAAACGCATCAAAGTTCAAATCAAATCCTTCAAGAAATAAGGAAATTTAATTTCTTTTGATAGCTTTTTAATTAAACTGGGGAAGTTGGAGTTAATTATTCCCTTAAGGAATAAAGAAATTGAGTTTCTTTCGGTAATTTTCTAAAACTGGAGCCCACTTGGATTATAGTCAAGAAAGGCAGAAAGAAATCTTGTATCAAAATTATTCCCTCAATACTTACTCAAAAAGGGAATAGGTTTAATTTTCTCGATCTTAGTCTAAGTAGGAATTTTACTTTCCAAATAATGTATTGGCTAAAGCCTATAAAAGGTACTCATCGGAGACAATCTCATCGCAACCAAGTTATTTAGCTTATAACAACTTGCGAAGAATTCTTCACAAATTCTCTTTTGCTCGCCATGGACGTAGGCCAAATAGCCCAGATCATAGATTATCAATTTACTGATCCATCTCTTTTGATCCGGGCGTGTACTCACTCCTCCTATGATCCAACTTTCAACAATGGAGCGCTAGAGACTCTTGGGGACCTAACACTAGGGTTGCATGTTGGATCACTCATTTATGACACTGACCCCGAAAATATTACCGAGTGTCATATACACACACTGAAATCAGTAAACGTCGACAATGAAAACCTTGCACGTGCGTGCGTGAGGAATGGGTTGGACCAACACTTGATGCATGGTGACGTGAATGAAGTTAATAGAGAAGTTTTAAAATTAAGGCAACAGATGCTCGACTACCCCATTCACTCGAATGGCCGAATCGATGAGCCAAAGTTTCTTGCTGACATGGTGGAGGCCATTATCGGAGCCGTGTGGGTCGACTCCCAGAAAAATTTGGCTACTACTGGACATGTAATTGGCAAGATATTGGGGAATTTGAATATTGAGTATGAAAACTATAGACAAAAGCCAACCGAACAACTGTGGTCTTCTTCTTCTGTGAAAGCGAGATTTAACCTACTTGAAAAGATGGATTGTCAGGATGGGAACCCTAGGTGTAGGATTATAATGAATAACAACCAGGTCATCGCAGATGTAAGATATAGTGGTTCACGTAAGGTGCTTCGGAATAGAGCCGCGTCTGATGCAATTCAATATCTTCGGGATCATCATGGACTGCAGATCTGAGAAGATTAGGAAAGTGTTGGGAACAAAGGTGTCCGGCCAAGTTTTTGAATTTATAATTCTAATACTATGGTCAGCTAGCTACTCCCAAATAGTTATTGTTATGTTTTATTTTACTTTGGTATTTTAAGGTTACGATTGTCTTTTGCACTAGAGATTTTTAAAATAATAATATTTTATCGAATTATGAAGGGCGTTTTAAATTTTATATTTATGTGTTAAATGTTGTCATTTACATATGGCAACGTTTTTTTTTTGAGAATCAATATCGCAACTTATCTTGGTTAATCATTATTCCTTAAAAATTTGTTAGCTGCTGACGTGTCAATACTGACGTACGTACGGTGGTTGCTGTTGATTGGCATTGCCACATAGATAAAAAAAATTAGAGGAAATAAAATTAATTCAGATCATAAAAAAGTAAAAAACTATAAGAAAGAAAAAGCTTCAATTAAAAAATGAAAAGAGCTTCAAACTCAAAGAAAAGAAAAATTAAAATGCTTTGGTTAAAATAAATTCCTAAATCTTTTGAAATAGAGGCGGCTAGTGTTTGCTTCTTCCACCTTTCACTCCTGCATCCCAATGTTTGATTTTCTGCGGCTGCCTCAACTCAGGCCAGCGACTCCCAAATTTATCACTGATCCTTGATTAAAAAAAAACAGCGATGGTTCTTCTAGGAATCCAAAGCGCGCGGGTTTCAGCGGAATTGTTCGTGCAGTGATCATGAGGTGGCAGGCACGGAGCCAGGAATTAAATTTGAGGTGGGCTAAATTTTTAGGGATCAATAGATTTAATTACTTACATCAAGAAATCGATAAATACTCAAATTCTAACATAAATTACATTCTAATTGAGTCAAAAATTTCATTATAGAAGAGAGTTAAAGTGTAATTCCTTCGCAAGGTTGAGAGAATGAGAATGAGTGCAGGAAAGAAGAGAGACTGACCCCTATAATAATGATGTGCAAAGAGAATTAGAGAGAGTTGAGTATGAGAAATGCAAAACCGGGTAGAGAGAGGAGGAGACATAACTGAAAAAGAGGAGAGAGAGGAAAAAAGTTTTATTTGTATAGTTGTCTACTTGTTATTTGCAGACTACACAACTTATCTTAATCATACATATATATAATAATATTTTCCCCCCAAAATGTTGGGGTGTGCTGCAGCACACCTCAGCCCACCCCTACATCCGTGCCTGTGAGGTGGTCTTTGTGTATGTCTTTGCATCGCGTGTTAAGGTCCCTAGCGCTCTTGATGCTTAGGTCCTTGCGTTTCTCAAGGTTAAGGGAGTGGCACTTTTATGGATTGAAACGGACTCCTCAATAGTGGTGCGCTACTTTGCTTCTCCAACGTTAATTCCCTGGAGGCTGGAGTCTTCGGACTAGGTGGTTGAATCCTTTGGTGATGGTACGCCACTACGCCATTGCAACTCCGAGTAACTAGGGGCGGCCCTGAGGGTGTGCAGGTAGTGCCGCCGCACAAGGCCTCCGAAAATTGGAGGCCTCCGACGTTGAGTTTCGAGTATATATAGGTGTAAATGAATATAATTAATTTTGTTCCCCATCCATGCACAGAATCTTGTGTAGTCCAGTTGGTAGGCTGGCCAAGGCGCGCGCGGGTTTCTATATCCTTGTCACGGGTTCGAATCCCAGACTTCCATTTTTAATCTTCTTTTCTCTTCCTTTTTGTTTTTTTTTTTAAAAACCTTCCGTGTCCTTGATTTTTTTTCTTTTCTCTTTTTCTTTTTTCTTCCTTTTTCTTTTACTCTCCGTGTCCCTGATTATCTTTTTCTTCTCACTTTTTCTTTGTCTTTTTTTACATCTCACATTCCTTTAGGGTTTAGGATTTTCTTTTTCCTTTTGTTAGTAGATTTTTTTTTTGGTAAGTCAGCAAATCAGATTTTTTTTTCCTTTTGTTACTAGGTTTTTATTAACCTTATAAAAGAGACATGTGCAAAGAAATAAAACTAAACCCAACACAAATTCGAAGATGTGCCTTACAAGTGCTTATTGGGTGGTGCAACAAACAAGTGCTTACAGAGGAGAGGGATACATATGAAGTTTGTTATCGTCATGAATATTGAATTAGGAGTTATAGTCTCGTTTAACATTATTTGAAACTTTCTTAGTTATTTTGATTAGTTGTTTGAGAATAATTATTATATTATTGAATGATCTTGTCATAACATTTTTTTTATTGTACCTATTTTTTTTTTAAATCATTATGCAATGAACATAAGGCCTCTGTCAAATTTTCGCACTAGGTCTCTGAATTCGATCTCAGGACCGGCCGGAGTAACTCATATCTACGTACCGGGAGGGAAATAGCCCGGGATACTTTGGCTAATTAATTATGGTGCATCAATTGATGGTAGTCAGGAGTGGACTTCGTATTGCCTCAGTTCTTAGTCCAGTCTTTTGGTCGGGATTTTGTGTCATGGCCTTCATACAAGTTTAATACATTTATGCCCTGTGTTTTGCTGGATTGTTGATGTTAGCTATTAGTTGTCATCTTGGAACTTTCCAGAAAGTTCCTTTTTAGTTACGTATTTCTGTTCTTTCGATCTCTGGGTCAGATTTTGGTTAGGTCCTCCTGCCCATATATACTCTTGCATTTTTCAATAAAACTTCGACAGAAGACGTAGAGCTTGTCATGCTCTCGCTTATCTTAAAAAAAAAAAAAAAAAAAAAAGGAGGTGCTAACTAATTTTATCTTGCACGGTGAAACTGATTCACCAAAACTTTTGAGATGTTGGAAGTGTTGTGCAAGTAAACCGCACCAAATTCCAACGACCAGAAGTATAGAGAATCATTGCGCCATTGCGGTGTAAATCCTACAATAACCACATATAAAAGCAAGAACAAATGAACAATAAACTAAAGAATACAAATGATGACGTCGGTAAAGTTCATGTCAACGGAGGAGTATGGAGAAAGAGTTCCACTATGAAATGAGGGTTTACAAAGGTTTATAGTAACCCTGTTTACATAGCAGCTCTTAAAGGGTTTGACGGCAGCTGCTCTTAAAGGGTTTGACGGCAGCTCTTAGACTCTCAACAGACAATAACTTTATTACAAGAGAAACCCTATTGCTATCATCTTATAGCCTTATAACGGCTTTTATAACAAGGCCCTGAACCAATACAAGAAAACAATATACGACATAAGACAAATTGAGTTATTGAGCCACAATGCAACATGAAGTTGTTCCCATAAACATATCTGGCATTATATTGCTTGTTGCCTTGTTGATGAATGTTTTGACAAGAGAAGGGGTGTTAGACATGAAGGTTTGATCTAATAGAATTTGGGAAAATCTCTGAATATAAAGATGGCTTTCCACTAATATGTTTCAATTGAGATTGTTGATCAATTATGATTGTCTTAAATCTCTGCGTTCGAACGATGGGTTCGCTTAGTGTAATTACTGAATTATAAACATGGACATGCAGGGGAGGGGCTGCAATGCTATGTTGGCCATCCGGGACCCTAGCAAATTAGTCTTTAGGCCTATGAAACCTTTAGAATACTACGATCAATACAAAATGAGGGTGTCAAAAAAAAAAAAATAAATTCGCATTTCTCTAATGTGTTCTCAGGGCATAAACATAATGGTCCAGATTCGTAGACCTTGGAGGGGTTTTTGTTCTCTGACTCTTAGCACGCAGATAGCCACATCTTCTCTTCGTTTCTTTGAATCTTTGATTCGATCGAGCAATCTGCAGGAAGTTTTTTTTTTTTTCCTTTCATGTTATGGACGAAATCAGCTGGCACATTGAGTTTTTGTGGGCTGCTAATCAGTTTAAAGGCAAAGGTCTTTTTTTTCTTTTCTATTTTTATATTTATAAGAATTAACTATTAATTACTCCATATATTTTACTCCTTAAAACAGTTCAGTCCTCAGCTACTAAATTAAACAACATACTCACCTCTTCTTTCTCTTCTTCCCTCCTCCACAATCCCTAGATCCTCCTTCCTCCCCTCACTGGAAATTCGACGCGCGTTTTCCTGAGTTTCAGAGGCGAGGGTAGTCATAAAAATTTCACAGAGAATTGTACAAAGCTCTCTGCCTGAAAGGAATCGTCACTTTCAGATTCGACAAAGAACTCAACAAAAACAAACCCATTTCACCAGCACTCTTAATTGAACGCAATTGAGAAATCAAAGATTTTTGTCGACATTCTTTTGTGCAACGACGCTTCTTCGACATGGTGCTTAGATGAGATCGCCAAGATCGTTGAGTACATGGACGAGTCGGGCTCGGTGGTTTTGCCTATCTTCTGTGGTGTGGACCCGTCGGAGGTTGGATACTAGCACACGCACCGGCAGATCCATGCACAGACTAGGACGGGCTTGAGCCCGTCCGAGATTTTGAAGCCCAAAAAAAAAATTAGATGTATGCATTTTTCTTTAATTGGGGTTTGTCTAGACAATAGAAGCCCGCAGTAGCCGACCCGAACTAACTCCCCACTCCACTCATCGACTACGGGTCATCTCCAGTGAATCGTCTATCGTCTCTCACTCTCTCACAGAGTCATAGTCTCACTCAGTCACTCTCTCCCTCTTCCTCCTCCTCTCGCCGCCTGCGGCTCAGCCGTCTCTCCCGACTCCACTAGTCCACTCATCGACTGCGGGTCTACGGCCTATTCGAAGTTTCGAACTGGTCAACTGGAGAATCGTCTCTCACAGTCTCACTCTCTCCCACTTCCTCCTCCTCTCGCTGCCTGTGGTTCAGCCGGTTCTCCCTTCTCCACTTCTCTCAGAGAGTCAGAGATCAACTGATGAACTGATCAAGTTCAATTTTGTTTAATTTTGTAAGTTCAATTTTGTTTAATTGAATCAATCCAATTTGGGGCAATTTATAGGGTTAAAGATTGATGTGAAATTCAATTTCGTAGGTTTTATTGGATATTTGGATTGAAGCTTTCGTGGATTGAGGAATGAAGGTTGCAGACTGGAAATCAGGTAGGCTGTGATTCGTCCCCCTTTCTTTTTCAACTTGTGATTCGTCTTCGGTTTCAATTTTTTGGAATTTGAGTTAGATTTGTGGGCTGATTCGGTGACTTGAAGATTTGCACATTTTCTACTTCAAGATTCGTTGCTTTCTTGGGGTTTCTTTGTTTTAATTTCTTGTTCATGTGTGCATCTATGTATGATCTTGTGCAGGATGGAAGTACTTTTAATTTGGACTCCATTATTAGAGTAGCTACAATCTAATGCTTTCCAAGGTACTTTTTTCTTTTCTTTTCATTGTGCATATAAAATTGTGGCTTTTGTTTTTGTTAAATTAGTTATTATGAAAAGTAGTTAATTCAAAGTTAATTTCTTAATTTATAGGTGTTAGAGACTTAGAGTAAAATGTCAAATCATGAGCCAAAATCGAAGCGATCAAAATTCATTGACACATGGTTTAAAAGAACAAATGTTGAGTCTTCAAGTTCAAATGTGGTTTCTGAACCTTCCATATCCTCTCCAAATATTGATGTTGAACCTCAACCTTCCATTCCTAAACCACAAAATAATATCAACGCTCTTGAACGTGATCCTGGATTACGTTGTGCCATATGGAAATATCCAGTGAATGAGCATGATTGTATTCGAAAAACCTATGTTTTGTTGGGTCCATTTCAACCCGAGTTAGAATTTCCATTTACCGAACAAGGGAGTCAACAACGTAGATTTCAGTTTTCTGTTTAAGAAATTCAAGCCCGTCCAAGACTTCAATCCTGGATCCGCCATTGAGCACACAGGAAATTCCAGAAGTACTTTGCTGAGCACGAACGAGTTTTCAAAGACAACAAAGAGAGGGTGGACAAGTGGAGGAAAGCTTTGACGAAAGTAGACAATCTCTCTGGATGGGATTTGAAAGCTAGGTAATGATGCTTTTCTTCGCAAACAATATATCTTCTATAACCATTTTATATATGAAATTAATATTCAAATTAGTTGGGTTATGGTTGACTAGTATTAGAAATGTTTGCATTAAGAGATATGATTGACTAGTATTAGGTATATTAAAATCTTTGGATTTAGGAGAGGTTGAGGTGCTTTAGATGTTTACTTTGAATTTCTCAGTATTCTGAGAGTGAAGAAGCTGTGAGGCGACTATCAGGCTTTAGGAATTTATTAAACCCTCTTTGTTTTTTGTTTTTGGAAATAAACCCTCTTTGTTAGTTAAGAGTGTATGCATTGAGGTTCTGGTTTGCCATTGGGAGGGGTTGAGTTTAGAGTTAAGCAAAATAAGGTAACTAGACATTACGAATGTATGCATTATTGACAACTAGATCATATATATGAAGAGTCGGTGCAAGCTCGCAACAAAAGACAACGATCTTTGATTAATTGATATTGGATGATTTGCTCGACTGCCTAGTAATTCATAGGTAAAGCTTCGGTGAGAGACTAGAGAAATTCGGACATTGAGCAAAAATGTAGGATGTCGTAGAATATGTCTAGGTTTTTTTTTTCAAAAATTTAGGACATTGTAGAGTATGTCTCATTAATCATTATCGACATTAACACTAAGAAACTTGTAAAACTCATGTTTGCTCCTCGTTCCACTGTTGTAAACGACCCACCCCACGTATAGCCGAATGACCAAATCACCAAAATTTTCCAAGGTGCCATCACTGACAGCTGAATCATATGAAGAGTACGTCGGTGGTTATTAGGTCCTAAGAAGAAGATTGCTTATTAGGTATGAAAGAATGAGAAACCAATGGGCTGAAGAGATGACACTACACCAATAACTTAAACACACAACACTTTTTGCACAACGAAAAAAAAAAAGTGTTGTGTGATGAAGAAAAGTGAATCACACAACACGTTTACAAAACTTGCGTTGTATAAGGTGGTTAAAATTCTAAACTTTTTACCTAGTAGATCATTGCACAACAGTTATAAGAATAGTTCGTTGTGTGAATGAAAAAAAAATTAGCGGCAGATTTCCCTCCTAGATCAACCCCAAATTTGGCTCCAAATTGGTACTTCATTGTACAACAGAATAGTTATATCTGTTGTATGAGTGAAGTTTGCAAATTGTCACACAACAGTTTTTGTTTTTGTGTTGTATGATCAAGGAAAATATATTAGAGGTTTCGATGCATCTCCATATGCCACTCATTCCTTCACTCCCAAACTGAACTTTACTTACAAGTAGTGGGAACTTTCCTTTCTTGCTGCCACAACTCAAATTTAATGTGTGCAAAATCAGACAACATGTATATGGAAAACGTGGTCTGATGCCTTATACATGCATATATGCATCAACTAATGGCTTGTCTAGCCTGACTCTCTCTTTTCACAACTCCACAGCTATCTGACCCCCGACTCTCTCCCCGACTCACTCCACAGCTACGCCCACTTTGAAGCCCTAAACTCTAAATCCACCACCTCCGAAGCCTTGGCTTTCTGGTACCAATCCCTGACTCCGAAGCCCTAAATCTGAGATATGTACGCAAGACAGAAACAAGTCCTTCCAGCCATTTCCCCCCCTCCCCAGCCATTTCCCCCCAACCAGTTTAAGAGGGGAGGCAAACTCAAAATTTAAAATTTGACATTCAGACAACAAAAATTAGAAAACCATTGTGTGAGGGCTTCTCCAAAGACTTAATATTGTCCAAGTGAGAGCCCCATAGCTTTAAACCACCGAAAAAAAAAATACACTTTGACAATTTCAGAGGCCGAAGAGCCTGCAGCCTGCACTACTAGAGAAAACCCATTCAGAGACAAATTTATTTTGTCTCTAATAGCTGAGAATTCGTCCCCCAAAAAAATTTGAGACGGAACCGTTTTGTGGCTAAAGTCGTCTCCTAAAGCTCGTCCCAAATTGTTTAAGGCAACTACCGATAAATTCCGTCTCCTAATGTATTTGGAGAAGAAATAAAAATTGTCCCCTATTCAATGAAATTTCATCCCCCATTCTCATTGAGCATTGAGAGAATGGAGGGAAAATAAAATAAATTGGCGCCAATTAGACAAATAGGGGACGAAACTCACTCCGTCTCTTTTTATTCAAATTAAAATATTTTTTTTTCAAATTTAATGGCGTCAATCGGACAAATAGGGGACGAAACACACTCCGTCTTCTTTTAATTTTTTTATTTTATATTTTAAATTTAATGGTGCCAATCAGACTAATAGGAGACGAAACTCACTTCGTCTCCTTTTATTCTCAAATTTTAAATTATTTTTAAATTAAATTTTTATTTTTATTTTTAATAAATTATTGAATTATATTAGACAACAAATCTAATGGTTGTCGCCAATTATATAAATAGAATTTGTTTTTACCAAAAATTTGAATTTATTAGTAATAAACAGAGCCTAACATCAACTCTTTTTTCAAATCCAACAAACATTAACAAATTGAACACTTTCATAATATGCTTCACAAGTCTTCAACTATAAATAATATCTGTAACAAATTAAGATCAATAATGCAGACGGCTTTTGATGGAGAACCAGAGGCATATGGACTATCCTTGAACATGTGTCTGATTAGTATACCTGCACCAAAAGCTTTAATCATAAAATACCGCTGACTCCAAGAAAATTCATGAAACTGAGGAAATGAAAATATATGTTGGACCTTGATAAAAGAATATTGAAAGGAGTAAACAGGATTTCATAAGGAAACATCAAAGAAAGCAATCATAATGTTGTATAGAAATGGATTCATGATGAGCATAAAACATTATTTAATAAGTGCAAAATATCAAATTAAACAAAAGTTAGTTTTTAGTACCAAAGGGTAAAGCTATGGTATGTTAACATTTCTCATACATCAACTATTTTTACCACTTTAAAGACTCATGTTACCACTTTGAGGACTAATATTACTATTTTGAGGACTCATATGGTAAACTAAGAAAATTTATCACTTTAAGGACTCATGTTACCACTTTGAGGACTAATATTACTATTTTGAGGACTCATGTAGTAACTAAGAAAATTTACCACTTTAAGGACTCATGTTACCACTTTGAGGACTAATATTACTATTTTGAGGACTCATTTTACAACTTTTAAGGCAATTGTATGCATGTCATACGTTAACATATTGTAGAATTTTCCAGTACCAAAACCGCACACTGAATGCTTACCAACTAATCAAAACAAAAATACACACAAGATATCAATGGTTTAACTTGAGTTTGACAATTAAAGACAAGCAAACAAACATGAGATAAAACATGTGATCAGACCAACAGACCCAAATAAGAAAGGGTACCTTAACTATAAGGGGATCAAGGTAGGAGCCTACCACATAATTAACCTTCATGCTCCTAGCCACATATCGATCCAACTGCATAATGTAACGAAAATCGAACAGCAAAAGTTAATATCAAGAATGAAAATCCATAAGTAAGCTAAATAAAATTATCTTTATAGCAAATATCAAGAGTGGAAATCAATACTAACTTGAAATTTAAACCATGTAAAAAAAAAAAAAGGAGAATTCCCAGAGCATCCGACATTGAATAATCCAGAGCATATCAAAAGACTTATTAGTCCAATGATTGAGGACTTTGCAATGCATCAGCTTTACCATAGCCGTTAAAACACTAAATTAGGAACCAGGGAAGAACTCTCTTTCAGCTTCAGCAAGCAATTTTTCATACTTATCAGCTTCTACCCTATGCATATTGGACCCATCGTCCACCTCAGCATGTTCTTGACTACTTCCCAATGAATCATCATCCCCCTCTAAATCTTGATCCATTCGATTTTCTTGTGGGAATACATCATTCAAAATATCAAACACATCATCATTTGGTCCACGCTCCTCTTGATCGACATCCATTTGCGGTACCTTTGTTTCTCCATGTTCAGTCCATGTCTCATAAGTCACTGCCATCCCATTCTTAGCTAAATGGTATCTTATAACTGAAAGAGAATGTGGTTCATAATTCTGACACTTAACACAAGGACATAATGTCTCATTATTTGCATCCAAATGATGTTTTGCAATATCAATGAAAGACTGAATACCATCCTTGTATTCTTGGCTGAGTTTGTTTTTAGAATGAATCCACTCTCTATTCATTTTGGATCCCCTGACATTTACAAACAAAGATTACCCTATAAATGGGCACTAAAAAATAACAATAACAAAGAAAAGTAAGACTTGGTCTGTTTTAGAGTTTTATTCATGTAATATTTGGTTAGATTTATAGTTTTATTAAGTAAAGCAAACACCTCAAGTATTAAAGCATACCATCAAGGGTATCAACAAAGTTCAATAATTATTTGCTATGAATTTTATATGTAATGAAAAAGATTCACATACCTCAACTCCCAATCTCTAGTCAAGCTCCAGTGAAATGAGTACAAAGAGTTCAAAATGCCTTGGATGTGCTCTGTTATCACGCTACTCCAGCAGATCTTGCATAAAGGGATAATAGAGTACCGCTTAGGTTCAGACCCAGGTCTACTTATCCTTAACTGAGTCTTTGACGCGGCTGGGAACTTCTGCTGCAAAGCTTGTAACACCTTATTGATACTTTGGGAGCAGGACTGAATGACAGACACCTGAAGATTGCAATATCACTTTCAGTAGCCAACTATGGAATGTCAAAACAAATTTAAGCGCAATTTAAGATTAAAATATCCCCAACTCGATTGGTAGAAAAAACCATCCACAACTCCTACTAGTTCATAATCAAGCCACTTATCTAATAGGCTAAAACTTCCGGAAGGGTTTCTGAATCCAAATGTAAAATGGCATGCACTACTTACTATTACAAAACAAACTTGGCACAGAACTTACTTCGGAAACAACACTACACCAAAATGGAAAAGGAAATGAACATGGATTGATCAGAAATTTCTCAAGCAGAATCCTTATTCTCTAGAACAGAAAGTGAATGATTATATAATCTAATGGTGTAAATGCATTTTATGGGTCTGGTCCTTCTGCCTCAGACTTGGTAGCATAATGTCTCATTGATTATATAATCTAATAATTAAATGAAACTATATATTGATCCTCTAGTGATTGGTTAACCTGGGAACTCACCGTCTAATTCAGAAAACCATAAACTTCTAGACATCGAAGAATCATAGGAAAACAAAACGGGGCCAGAAACATGAACAACAACAACCCAGAGGTTTAATCGAAAATAAATCAAAGCTTGAATGAAACAAAGCTTTAAATCAATGAAAAACTGAGAGAGAGAGAGAGAGAGAGAGAGAGAGAACGAACCTGAAGACGGAAACGGAAAACGAATCTGAGAATATTCGGGAAGAGAACAAACCTGAAGCAGAAAAGAAAAGCTTTAAAGTGAGAGGAAGAGAGATTGGTTTGCGAGGAATTATGGGTCTGCAACTTTGTGTTGGGAGTGGAGAAAACCCGAACAGAGATGAAGGCCAATCTGCTGCACCCTAAGAGTCGTGGAGAAGGAATTGGAGGCGCTGCACCTATACATAGGTAAAAGACTATAAAATCATTTTTTTTTTTTTTTGAAAAGAATTTTATTAAAGCAGATCAACGAGAACACTCGTTTAGAATGGCATCCCTTATAAATACGGGAGCAGTGCCAAACCAGTTTTGGCTATTACTATTACAAGCTTTACTAGCTAAGTTGTGGGCTATCTTGTTGGTCTCACGTGGAGCGTAGATGATTATATACTCCCCATGTTGGTGCATGAAATCTTTGACATCGTCTATCAGGAAACCATGCAAAGAGCAATCTCGTTCTTCTTGATTTAGTGCAGCTGCCAGCGTAGAACAGTCAGTCTCAAAAATGACTTTTTGGTAGTTCATTCCAGCTGCCATTTGAGCGGCTTCATGCATGGCCTGCAGTTCGGCATGGAAAGGTGTGGTAATTGCTGATAAAGGTCTCATAGCTGCTGCTCGAAACTGGCCTCTATCGTCTCTGAATACCATGCCAGCTCCACTTAGTCCCACCTGTGCTATAAAGGCACCATCTACATTGCATTTCAACCAGGTCTCAGGGGGCTTCTCCCAACGTTTGGTTCTGTCCCTATGAGGATGTTCATTGTTATTTGCTTTCAGGAAGTCCTCTAGCCAGCTCATAGTCATCAATACAACATCACGAGGATGTTGTTTTTTTCCTTCCCACACCTGGGTGTTTCGATTTTTCCAGATTCCCCATATCAGCATCATTATTTTTGCAAACCCTTCCTTGCTTGTCACGGATACCGAACGTAGGAGCCATTCTTTTATATCTGCGAAGTCACCCTGTGGCCGAGCTATTGTCGCTGCTGCCCAGATTTCTTTAGCATAATCGCAAGTTGTGAATACGTGGATGTTTTCTTCCATTCCATTTTCACACAATGGGCATGTTAATTCTCCTGTATATCCTTTTGTACTCAAGCAGCTTCTATTTGGTAGAATATTGACGCATGTCCTCCAGACCTGCAAAGCAACTTTGTTTGGGACCTTTGCAGTCCATATAGCTTGCCATAGCTTGTCATATGCATCCGGAATTCGTGGGGGAGCTAAAACCAGCCCCAACGCTTGGTCCCTTGCCACATAGTAAGCGCTTTTTGTAGTGAATAGGCCCTTGGTATTGAAATGCCAAACTAGCCTGTCTCGGGGAGCTCGTTTGCTTAGAGGTATTTTTAGGATCAGCTCTATATCCACTGGAGCAAACCACTGCTCTAGTTTCTGTATATTCCAATTCTTTGTATGTGGACAGATTAGTTCACATACCTTTTTCGGTGCGTCTCTGGGTTGCGGAGTAGTCGGACTGCGAGGGTAGGAGTCTGGTAGCCAAGAGTCCCGCCATATATACAACAAATCATGGGAAAAGGCAAAAAGGAAAAAAGGAAAAAAGATTCGTATAAAAAAAATCAACAAATTGGAGGCACTTAATTTACAACATATATAGTTATTTACTATTTATTTTTTAATTAAAAAAATATATAGAAATATTCCTTACCCCTCTTATAGTCGTATGGTTAAAAAGCATCATTATAAAATGAAATTATATTTAATATAAAATGTTTTCCGAATTGAAAAAATACAAACATCATTATATTCAATATAAAATGCTCTCCTAATTGAAAGAAATCCTCCCCAAAGCGAACCTGGGTGAAGAGAAATCCTCTCAAAGTGAATCCCCTAAATATAAATCTGTGTGAGGACAAATCTCTCATTTCCTCAAAGCGAATATGGGTAGAAGTATTCCCTTCAAGGGAAATTCGAGTGAAGAGTGGAATCCAGATAAGGGGAAATCTTCTCAAACCGAATTTAATTAGGTGGGGAGTATTCCCTTCCCTTCAAGGGAAATCCAAGTGAGGAGTGGAATTCAGGTGAGGGGAAATCTTCTCAAACCGAATTTAGGTGAGGAGTATTCCCTTCGAAGGAAATCCAAGTGAGGAGTGGAATTCAGGTGAGGGGAAATCTTCTCAAACTGAATTTAGGTGAGGAGTATTCCCTTCAAAGGAAATCCAAGTGAGGAGTGGAATCCAGGTGAGGAGAAATCTTCTCAAAGTGTATCTGGGCGAAGAGTATTTCTTTAAGGGAAATACGAGTGAGGAGTGGAATCCAGGTGAGGAAAAATTATCTCAAGACGAATCTGAGTGAGAAGAATTCATGATGGAGCAATTTTAGCAAAAGAAAAAAAACTTGATGAAGCCATGTTTCAAAAAGTAACTCATTGTAGTTCAAAAACTTAATGGAACCACCTATAATGTCCAAAAAGAGATAAATGAAGTTGACATTCATATTTTTTTATATGTAAATCTAATAAGCTGACATTCATATCACTAATGATTGAAGAACTCGATCACGCTTGTTAAGGTCGGATTATCTAGAAACTCAAATCTTCGTTGCGCATTGGCTGAATTAAATGTCCAAGTAAATTTTAATTAAAGATAAATTATATATGATAAATATAAGAGCTAAAGTCATTTTTCCACCCTTAACTTTATTCCAGGTCTAGCGTTCGAACCCCCAGGTCTAGCGTTCGAATCCCAGGTCCATCCCGTGGTCAGCAGATTTGAGGGATCCTTTGGATTCGTGCGTCTGCGGTGCAGTGGATTAGTCTGGCTTTGCCTAGCTTTCGCCGCAATGTCGGTGCAGGTGTCCTGGCGCTGGGATACCACTGCATGGGTGTGTGAGTTACTAACAGCTAACTACCTGATCAAAAAAAAAAAAAAACTTTATTCCTAAAATCATTTGTGCCCCTAAACTTCTAATATGAACGCTTGTGCCCTTGTACTTCTCCAATGTGATTGATTATAGCCAATCCTTAACTAATCGATCAATTTCTTCATATAGTGTTGGCCACTCAAACTAGATTTTGGCCTTCAATCATGGTGGTAAAATGACTTTAGCTCTAAATATAATTATAAAAAAAATAAATAAATACCATACATATGATTATCATAAATTTTGTTTCCGTAAATACCCCTTATACATATACTATATGAACCACATTAATTTAGAAGGGTAAATAAGTAAAATTAGAGATTAGAGATAATAAGAAATTAAAATAATTTTTTTTTTAAATATGATCTTCTATTCCTCTCGTAGGGTTTTTTCCTCTTCTTTTGGATTCTAAAGCCGAGAGCTTCTTCTTGGTCAATAATATCATAGATTTTTTTATATGTAAATATAATAAGCTAACGTTCATATCACTAAAAGAAAATGTAAGTAAGACAAAAATTCTTTTATTAACTATTGCTAAACCAGCCAAAAAAAACTTCAGTAAAACAAAAGTATTGCCAATAGAATTGGGGGCAAAAAATTTCGCCCCTATTTCTTTTCGTCTAAATTTTAAAAGTCATCATAATTCTCTGCTTAAATTTTTATCAATTATTTACAAAATAAAAAAATATAGGAGACCAAATTAAATCTCATCCCCAATTAAATTTTGGGACAAATATTTTTCGTCCCCAATTGAAATTTATTTGTCTCTAACAGCGTTGAATAAACAATTCGGAAGACCAAAACTTTTAGAGACAAAATTAACAAATTTGTCCCTAATTATGTGTTTAGGGGACGAAAAATTGGTCCGTCCCAAAAGATTTTGTCTCTAAATGGGTTTTCTCTAGTAGTGCTGCCACTCTCTTCCCACGGTTCTCTTCAACAAACCCGACCCCGACAAACCAAAACAAAAACCAGTTGATCCCTTCCCATCCTCTCTCTCTCAATCGCATTCACTTTCCTTCAACAATAATGAGACTAGGGTTTCATTGTTAGGCCTCCGATGTCCCTTCCAGATCCCCATTCACTCTGCTGAATTCGAAATCCCCAATTTTCTAGGGTTTAAATTTTCAATCTCCAGTACCATTCACTCTCGAGCATGGCTTCCACGATTGGCTCTCCAAGCAGTTCGTCCTCGTTGAGGCCGCCATCGTCATCGTCACCAATGGATGCTGCTATTGGCGGCATCATGGGTACTTTCATACTTAATCCCAATTTACCCAAATCGAAGATAGGGTTCAATCCTGGGCGGGTCGGCGACTAGGCGTTTCAGTCCCTTTTTTTTTTTTTTTTTTAACTCTTCATACTTAATCCCAATTTACCCAAATCGAAGATAGGGTTCTGGGTGTGATGAAGGCCATTTCTCCTCTCTCTCTCTATGCGACATGGCCGCACGGGCCATCTATTATCAGCCTTTCTCCGACTCCGAGTCGCCGGTGACGCCGTGACAACGGTGACATTGCTGATTTGCTGCCTTGCTGGTAAGTCGAACTTCTGGGTTTATCGAATTTCTGGCATTCATGAATCATGATTCTCACAATCTCACAAACTCTTTCTGGGTTTTCACTTTCCAGTCAAAGGCGCCGGCTCTTCACTCTTGGTTTGCTCGCTTTGACTCCTCTTCAAGCTGTCAAGCAACAAAACAGAAGACTTTGGTTCAATTTCTGGGTTCTTCCTTCAAGCTCAGTGAGTCTCTGAATCTCTTGTTAAGTTGCTGGGCTTTGGTGTTTCTGATTCTTGGAGCTATTTGGCTGTTTTGACTAGTATATAGAACCGTTGATTCTTCCACCATCTTATTTACATGCTTCGTTGATTACCATATTTCAGGTATTCAGTTCTCAAAGTAATTGTTGGCAAATAGCTTTTCTTCTGTAACTTAAATTGACTTTGTTTAGTTAATTCTGTAGCTTTTCTTCTGTTTTTGGAATTCTGTTAAGTTGCTTATAAACATTTAGTGCATGCCTTTGTTTAAAAGCTACTTCATTCGTAATTTTTCTCTCTATCGGTGGCTCTTGCACGAAAAGATAGTTTCTATTTTTTGTTGTTGTTTGCACTCTCCCCTCTTAACTTGATTTCTTTATGTTAATACCCATATCAATTATTCTTCATTGTGATTTTGATTTGGTTTTGATTTGTGTTTGGTGGCGCAGAGAGTTGGATTTGTTTTGGACCGGGAAGGAAGTTTGCATTGTGTGAGGTGAGTTTCGTTGATCTCCATGAGATGTGTTTGTTTCCAGATTTATTATAGTTGAGTTTCGAAGTGATCATTCTCGCAAGGATTATTTAGTGTAGCAGTTGAAGACAAAAGTTGAAAGTTGGTGTAGTAGTGGTCATGTTTGGAAGCATGATACTGAGTTTAGAGGAACTGAAAATGCAAAATATCAGTTTGGAAGCATATTAAAATATCAGTTTGGAAGCATGTTGTGAATATGCGCATTATTTGTCTAAGATGCTTATATGGGGTTTAATATCAGTGTACTGATGATTATGTGTATACGTTTAGTTTAGGTTTGTGGATAGTATCATAGTAGTTTGATTATGGTTCATGACCAAACCTAGGCTCCACTATGAAAACCAAAAACTGGAATTTCTAGAATAAGAAATGATTAAAAGATTCCATCCCTCTCTATTTCATACCATGCATCTGAATGGTTGCTCCAAGAGGCATATAGGGATTCATTGAACATATTGTTTATAATTTATATGTATGGGAAGAGAGTATGGTGCCTATTTTTCTGCAGTAATTTTTCTATATTTCTTCTGCTAGTTAATAACCTCTGTATGTTTCTTCTTTTTTGTAGATGAGTATAAACGATGAGTCCCAATTTATATCTACGGAGGAAAGAGAAGATGCAACAGGAAATGTACAAAGAGATAATTTGGCTTCTAGAAGAAATCGGACGAAAGAAAAGAAATTATATACATAGGTCTAAACTGGTTCCAGTTGCTTTCAAAAAAGTTATAAAATAAAATAAAAATGCTTATGAGCTTACGGGTCTGCGGGTTTCAATGGGTTTGAAAGGGGGAAAAAAAATTATATTCATGGGTCTTAATGGGTTTCAATGGGTATGTGGATGCAGCTCAGCAACTATAGCACGAAATTCAAAGAGAACTTGTCTTTGCATCATTCCTTAAAGCTTTGTGCAGAATTCCTTAAAGCTTTTCTATAACCAGTTACAAGCATGAAGCATGTAAGTATTACCAGTTCATTTTACTTGAGTGTTAAGTATTATCGTCACCTTAAGCTATTTCTGCTAGCTTTTTAGGCCTTTGCTTGTTAGTTAATCTCATCTGTTCTGTTAACAGATGTCTTTGGACTGGGCAATATATGTTTGTCTTTGGACTGGGCAATATAAGGACTAATCTGCTGTCACTTTTGTACAATGAAAATTAGAATTTCATTGCAGTTCTTAATTCTTTTCAGATAATTCAAGTAATTCATTCTGTGAGCTGTTTACTTGCAGGAACTTAAAATGGGAAAGTCTGCATATTCAAGTAAGTTGCATCTTGTTCTTTATTAGAATAGTGAGGGTCTTGGACTTCAGAGTAGTTAAAAGTGTACATGGGTCACAATAATGGCTCAAGTTTAGTTCAATACAAAGAAAAAAGAAAAAAGAAAAAAAGTACCTTCTGATTTTTGTCAAGTATTTGGTGAATACAACGAATTATTGCTTGATGCTTGCAACTATTACAAGTTACTGATGCCATTAGCACCTAGGATCTTAGGTATAATTCGTCATACAAAACAACCTTTGATGCTTGCAACTACTGCAAATTACATATTGATGCCATTAATACCTATCAAGCATGTACACTGAGATGTTGTTTTGTATCAATAAGTTTGAACCTTATAAGCTGTCTAACTTGTTTTCTGATGCTCTTCTATTTTTTGGCATATCATCTTTGATACCATTAACCCCTGTTTGGAGATGAGTTTTTGTAGTTTCACTTTTAAGAAACTTTTAGTTGTGCCTTTGGGAAAAAAATTGAAATCGGCAGACTTCTATTCTATTATCTCTCTGCCACTTTTTTTGGCCTGATATCACCTGGCCATTATGAGAATGTATTTATGGTAGGAATTGTCTGTTTGAATTTAACTAATTACCCAGCTTTCTCGCTGCTGCTTATATGACTAGTGCTTCTGTTAGAGGTAGAAAGCATGACATAGAGACTGATGTTTTACAATTTGTTTTTGCTTTTCTGTTACATTGGAGACTATGATGCTTTACAATTTTTATCTTTTCTATCTACATAATTTTTTTGTTTTTCTTTTTTTCATATGTGGTGGCAAGGTATGGAACACTTACCCAGATGAGCAAAACCGCCTCAAAGCTCAAGTCTTTAACATCTCAAGTCCTCCATTTTCAAAAAGCAAGCTTCTTTACTGCAACATTTGCAGATTGTGAAGAAGAAGAACCACAATACCCAAACAGACCCAAGTAGATGGTACATTTCCATGCACCATATATGTGCCATGTTTTGGAACAATATAAATGTGTATCAGCTTTTGATGTCCCAAGCACAAGAATGCTTTTCTTGTTTAAATGTTGGCTTGGATGATTGGGAAATGCACCATTTTTGCTTTTGAAGTTTAGTATTGGTTAGATTACTCATTTTGATGGTTTGCAATGTTTACATTTGATGAACTACAGTTAATTTGGTAGATGGACCAATTTAATGCACAATTTAATTCAAGAATGGATGTTTAAATGATCAAGAATGGATGTTTAAATGATCAGACAATATAATAGATATAATGACGACTCAATGTTGTCTAAATAGCCAAAAATGTGACAACCACACACTGCAATCACTGACATCACACATCGGTTTATAACAAATCACTGTCTTCTAATTTATACTCACACAACAGAAGCAATTGAACTCTGTTGTCCCAAAAGTTAATCATACAACAGATATAGTCCAAGAACTGATGTTTGAAGATCAATCAGACAACAGATGAAATCAAAATATGTTGTCTGACAAGCGTAACATACAACAGCTTGAAAACTGACACTGTTGTCTGAAGACAGCGCCTTAACTGCTGCGCAGCTACGCTTGGCATCTGCCGAGCCATCTGCCGAGCTATCACACAACAGTTATAACACATACCTGTTGTCTGTATGTTTATCACACAACTGTGTTCCACCGTTGTCTGATTTTTCATCAGACAACGGCTCACTCTACAACGGTGGGACTCCAAATCCCACATCGGTTTTCTACCGTTGTCTGATGCGATTTTTGGTGTAGTGTGATTTTCATTGCTACAGAATCGTTTCCTTTATACAAGTGTGATTACAATTAGTTCCTACAAGTCAGGAACCAGTTTACTACCTATATTACATAGAAAGAAAGCTACAGCTATTGTACAACTAACATCTAGGACAATCAGCTTTAATATAGAAGATATGACAGATTAGTTTCCTTACACTCCCCCTCAAGTTGGAGAGTGGATGTCTTGCACTCCCAACTTGCGAATCATAGGAACAAAGATATCTTTCCCCAAAGGTTTAGTAAGAACATCAGCAAGCTGATAAGCAGAATTCACATACCTCGTGGTCACAGAACCATCTAGAATTTTGTCTCTAATGTAGTGGCAATCCATCTCGATGTGTCTAGTTCGCTCATGGAATACTGGATTGGCCGCAATGTGTAGTGCAGCCTTGTTATCGCAAAATAGCGAGGCTGGTTCACGAAGAGATAGGCCCAGATCTCTAAGCAGATAACGTAACCAAGTCAACTCGCAACATGTTCCTGTCATGGCACGATATTCCGCCTCTGCTGAAGACAAAGATACTGTTTTTTGACTCTTTGACCTCCAAGAAATCAAAGAAGGTCCAAGAAAGACACAGTATCCGGTGGTAGATCTTCTAGTGACGGGACACCCTGCCCAATCAGAGTCACAATAAGCTCTCAACTTCAGATCATTAATGGAAGAAAAGAACAGACCTTGTTCAGGGTCACCTTTTAGATAACGCACCACTCTCAATGCTGCCTCCCAATGCATTTTTCTAGGTTGGTTCATGAATCTGCTTAGGACATGGACTGCATAAGTGATGTCAGGTCGAGAAACAGTGAGATATATAAGCCTGCCAATTAACCTTCTGTACTTTCCGAGGTCTTTGAGCAAGTCACTATGATCAGACAACTTTAAACCTTTCTCCATAGGAGTATCTGCAGGTGCAGCTCCTAGTAACCCTGCGTCTTCAATAATCTCCAGAGCATATTTTCATTGGCATATAAAAATTCCTCATTTAGAAGTCGAAACTTCAATACCAAGAAAATACTTCAAGTCTCCAAGGTCTTTGAGACGAAATTGACTATGTAAGAAAGTTTTAAGTGCAACAATAGTCTCCAGATCATTCCCAGTAATCAATATGTCGTCCACATAAATCAAAAGTGCAGTAAATGAATCCCCATGCTTTCTAGTGAACAATGAATAATCAGCTTTAGAGTGGACGTACCCGGCTGACCGTATAGCATCAGAAAATTTCTCAAACCACTGACGCGAGGCTTGCTTCAAACCATATAAAGACTTGTGTAATCGACATACCAGATGCTCCTCCCCCTGTCGCCGAACACCTGGCGGAGGAGACATGTAAATTTCTTCCGTCAAATCACCATGGAGGAATGCATTGTTCACATCCAATTGATACAATTGCCAACCACGAGCAGTAGCCAAAGCCAACAAACAACGGACAGTAATGATTTTGGCAGTAGGGGAAAAAGTCTCTTGATAATCGACTCCCTCCAACTGAGTAAAACCCTTAGCAACTAGACGGGCTTTATACCGTTCAACAGAACCGTCTGCTTTGTGCTTCACCTTATAAACCCAACGACAGCCAATAGGGACCTTACCGGCCAGAAGAGGAGTTAGTGTCCAAGTTCTGTTGGCTTGAAGAGCCTGTAATTCGGAAAGCATAGCAGCTTGCCATTCTGGATGACCAGCAGCCTCAGAATAGGTGCGGGGCTCAGGAACATGGCTGAGCTTGGCCGTGAAAGCGAGGTGCTGCGGCAAATACCGATGATAGGAAACATAATTGGCCAAGGGGTAGTGGGTACCTTTAGTTGGACCAGGCAACAAAGAAGACGATTGGTCCGAGGGAACGGCGGAGCAGACATGGTAGGTTGTCCGGGGGACGTGTCAGGCGGCCGGAGCGACGGAGGGGGGCCGGATCGGATATGGGATCGGGATTGGGTATGGGTTCCGGATCGGGTATGGGTTCGGGAGCGGGTAGAGGGTCAGGTATATGGTCAAGAATGGGCACGGCAGGCGTGGGGAGAGGAGAAGGAAGCGGTGGGAGTAGCGACGGTGGCGATGGGGTAGAGATCGACGCCGGAGGAGAAGGAGAAACAAGAAAAGGAGAGTCGGTGACAGGAGGGTTCGTCGAACGACGACGAGAATAAGTACGGAGAGAGGGCGGTGGAGGCGGCGAAGAAGACGGCGGAGATGGTGGGGTGAAAGAGGAGGGATCGGTGTTTGGAGATAAGGACGAAGAAACAGGGGGACTGGGAGAATGCGATGCAGATGGAGAGACAGGAAAGTCAAAGTCAGAGGATGAAGTGAATGGGTCAGGGGGCAAAGGAATTGGGCCCGGTTGGTGGCCCAATGATGAAACCACAGAACTGGGCAGAGTGGAATAGGGAAAAATATGCTCATGAAATTTGACGTCGCGGCTAGTAAAGACTTTCTTGTGGGATAAATCAAACAACTTGTAGGCTTTTTGACCGATGGGATACCCGATGAAAATGGACTGAATGGCACGTTGATCGAATTTATGAGCGGGATTAACGTTAGTAGCATAAGCTAAACAGCCAAAAACAAGTAGGTGGGAGAAAGAATGAGGTTTTGAATAAAGAAGTTCGAAGGGAGTTTTGAAAGAAAGAATGGGAGAAGGTAAGCGGTTGATGATGTGGACTGCGGTAAGAGCACACTCCCCCCAAAATTGAGAAGGGAGGTGTGCTTGAAATTTGAGGGCATGAGCCACTTGAAGAATGTGTCAATGTTTACGTTCCACAACCCCATTTTGTTGGGGCGTGTAAACGCAAGAATGTTGGAAAACGACACCATTATCATTAAAAAAGGATCGAAGGGATAAGAATTCACTACCATTATCACTACGGAAAGTTTTAATGCGAGAATCAAATTGAGTGATAGCATCGCAAAAAAATTATTTAATGAGTGATTGGACTTCAGCTTTATGGCGCATTAAAAAAATCCAAGTAAAACGTGTATAGTCATCGACAATGGTAAGAAAATAATGAGCACCAGAAATAGAAGGAAATCGATATCGACCCCAAATATCACAATGAATAATATCAAAAGGTTTGACAGAAGATATGGTACTAGTACTAAAAGGTAGGCGACTCTGCTTGGCCAAATGACATATATGGCAAGTATTATTATTAGATGGAAAGGAAACATGCAGAAAAGTCTTAGCAATGAAACCTAAACAAGAGGATGACACATGCCCTAAGCGGTTATGCCATAAATCGCTGGAGGTGATGGTAAGGTGACAGGCTGGGCGTGTGATGGAAAAAGAAGGACTAGGTTTAGACTTCTCCGTCACTAATGGCACCAAATAATATAATCCGTTGCGTTGTTCACCCAAACCAATCGTCCTCCTCGTAGCCAGATTCTGCAAAATACACCAATATGGATAGAAGGTCACTGAACAGTTTAATCCTCTCGTCAATCGGCTAGCCGACAATAAATCGAGTTTGAATTTAGGCACAGATAACACATCATGAAGATAAAACATGGTACTGAGAGGTAATGATCCTTTAGCAGCAATATTAATTTTATCTCCGCTAGGCAATAGAACAGGTGGTAATGAGCAATTATTATTCTTGTGTAATAATTGCGTAGATGAAGTAATGTGATCAGTCGCACCACTGTCAATGATCCAATTGCGGGAAACGACCTTGGACAAACCTGGTTTTGTGACGGCGTTTGCTTTGGAACTGGCGCTGGTATTGGAATTGGGTTTCAAAGTCTGATTACTAAGAGCAGTCATAAACTGTTTAAATTGGGCCTCAGTGAGTGTCACGGTTGGCCCACCACCATCTTCAACAGTCGCGCAGACTTGGTTTGCCGAAGGAGCTGCTCTTGGTTGCTTCGAAAAACCTGTGCCTTGCTTTGCTTTGGGGTGACCTGGGGGATACCCAATCAGTTGATAACAAGTCTGTACCCAATGTCCTGGATCTCCACAATAGGTACAATGAGGTCTACCCCTGCTGGAGCCTTGTCGTCGTTCAGTATCAAGATGGTGTCCTTCTTGGGAAGCAAAATTGCGTTCTGGACGCTGGATATGTCGATCAGTCTTCTCAAAGCGTCCACTTCTTCCTGAATTGAAACTGGGTCTGCCAGGATTGCGCACTGCCATTGCAGCGCTTGAAGATGATTCTGCTGCCGGATGAGAGGCACCAAGTGAACATTGTTTCTCGTCCTGAGAGACAGCTGCATATGCCTGACGGACTGTTGGCAAAGGACTTATCAGAAGAATCTCTCCACGTACAGAACTGTAAGTATCATTCAGCCCCATGAGAAATTGCATAAGTCTTTGTTGTTCTGCCTGTGCTCCTCGAGATGTCTCAAAATAGGAAGCTAATTCATCCCATAAGCCTTTCAATTTTGTATAATAAGCTGAAACTGACAATTGCTCTTGTCGGAAACAAGCGATTTCTTGCTGAATTTCAAAAATGCGTGGAGCATTACCTTGGGAGAATCGTTCACGAAGATCTTCCCATACTTTGTGTGCAATAGGATAGTAGATAACACTGTCGGCGATTTCTGAATCAACAGTGTTGATGATCCATGAATGAACCATATCATTACAACGCGACCAAGTCACATAGCCTTCTGGGTCTGTCTCTTCTGAGGGAGCCTTTATTGTGCCGTTCACAAAACCAAGCTTGTTCTTAGAATTCAAAGCTAGGGTCATAGCCCTTTTCCATCCCGCATAATTGTCTCCATTCAAGGGCTTAGAGACTAGGACTAGACCTGGATGATCTGAATGATGAGTGAAAAAGGGATTAGAGAGGTCAGATTTTGACATCTCAGATGTAGGAGGATTGGAGGAATCGGCTTTTGATTTGCCGTGATCCTTGGATGATGGTGAGAGGACATCATCGTTGCCCATGTTGGCTGGAACAATGAGGGAATGGAGGTTAGGCTACACGAGAAGTTAGAGTGCAGCAGATGAGAAGAGTCAGGATCTAATCCTGCTTTGATACCATGAAAGAATGAGAAACCAATAGGCTGAAGAGATGATTTTCATTGATACAGAATCGTTTCCTTTATACAAGTGTGATTACAATTAGTTCCTACAAGTCAGGAACCAGTTTACTACCTATATTACATATAAGGAAAGCTACAGCTATTGTACAACTAACATCTAGGACAATCAGCTTTAATATAGAAGATATGACAGATTAGTTTCCTTACAAGGTACTCGAACGTACGTAAATTGGTTTATGACTATCGTTTTCCTCCTAGATTTTGCATTGACGTGATCATAAAAAAGAGTGCGAAAGGTTAGAAGAACAAATGGAGCAGATAGATATCTTGAATGAGTTTACTTTCACTTTTCCTGAAGAAATTTTCAAAAGAGGATTAATTTTGAGGCGCATTTGTCTACATGTTGATTTTGCCATCGACATGTAAGCTGCAAGCCAGCAATGAAATGCATTAATTGTACATTATTTAGTGTCCTGTGAAGGATAAAAGCGGGAGGGAGGGAGGGAGCGATTAGAAGAGGTACGCAGAGCATTATATAATTGAGCAACGATTAGTTTACTAACTTTTGACCATTATTGAGAAGGGCTGTAAATTCTTCTCAGGTATTTTTGCTCCTCCTAGCTGCATATATCAAAAGTAAATGAATGTCACGAATTCAAAATGCCAGAAAAGATTCGGAAGATAGCAAAATAATTATGGTTGGCCCTGTCCATCTTTTGTTGCATCTTTGTACCAAGTTCTAATTTTTAGATGGGAGCTTCTATTCATACCCTCCTAAATTGATTGTTTAAGGAAATCCAAATTGTGTCTGACCCAAACTCTAGGTTATTTGACCTAGTGGTAATAGGGTTGATTTAGAAGGATCTAGATTCCTATTCAATGTACGATTACTTTCCTTGTATGATTGAGATTCTATGCATTGTAATCCTCTATATAAAAAGGCCCATATTATCAATAAGAATACACAGCAATTCTCTCTCAATTACTGTTTCTCTACAACACGTTATTAGCACGAAGCCCTAACCCTGAAACCTTAAATTCGTAGCCTTCAAAATCCCAAAAACCTCCGCCGCCCACCTTGAAGCTCTCACCTCCAGAAGCCTAGAACCGGCGGCGCTGCCCCCAGAACCGGCTGGAATCAACCTGAACCGGCCGCCGGAAGTGACCAAACCGGCCTCCAAGAAGAATCCGAAGATCTTCTGCTTGGTTCGTCATATTCTCGTCCAACCTTCATGGCCACCTTTTGTCACAAGCTGCATCTCGTCCCCAGATTCCGGGAACCGGAAAAATCATCTCCGGAACCGGCCTAGAAATGCCCGAACCGCCCGCCTGAATCCGCTACACCTTTGAACCGCCGTCTGCATCTCCAGCCTCTAACTCAAGCCCTGTGAAGCCCAGCCCAGAGTCAGACGCTGCCCTAGGCCCAGAAGAAAAGTGCTGCATCCCACGTGCAAGCCCAGAAGAAGAAGGAGGCGGGCCCAGAAGGAAGCAGATCGGCCCAGTACCAGAAGGAGAAGGCTCAGCCCAGAGAAGCAGCCCACTGTCCACAGCCTGCCACGTCAGCATCCACGCAGGCACCCAGTCAGCACTCAATCAGCCTGCCACGTCAGCAACTGATCTGCCACGTCAGTAGATCGGTCAACTTCAGTCAACCGTCGGTCAACCTTTTTCCGGCCAAATTTTCCGGCAACCAATTTCGAGGTAATTTTTACTAAAAGTTCCCGCTTTTGAAGTTTTTTAATTCAATTTACCTTCTCTTTATCGGGGACTTGCAACCTCCCTTTCTTCTACCCCCCTTTCTTCATCATAGGAGAGACCAAAAATTAAGCCGAACTGTGGGGGTTCGTGCTCACTCCAAGCTTAGAGCTTGTTGAGATCTCCAAACTTAGAGTTTGTAGAGAATTTATGATCGACCACTTACGTCATTGTTTCGATGTAATCCAATACCTCTTGGAATTTAATTTCTTGGAAGCGATTACGCTCAGAAATTCCTAATTTCTTGGAAGCGATTACGCTCAGGAATTTTATATGTTTTCGTGGTAGCCTTTTATGCTCCGAAACTAACCCTTTTTCCTTGTTCTCTATCAGGATGAGTAACCTGAACAAATTGGACTTTGCTCCATTGGGAACAACTGGCTCTGGATATCACAGGTGGGTTCGTGATGTCCGCCAGCATCTCAAGACCGATGGAATTCTGGATACGATTCTCGAGCCTAGCCAGGACGTGCTAACTGTTGAGCAAGCTCAAGCTTTGGAAGCAAATAGAGCAGCCTCAGAGGCAAATAAGGCGAAAGTCATCATCCTAATAACTCGTCATATGGATGATTCGCTCCAGTACGAGTGTATGAATGAAGAAGACCCCAGAAGGCTGTGGGTATCACTCGAAGAAAGATTTGGTAACGTCCGTGACTCCCTGCTTCCTGACCTAGAAGTGAGATGGCATAGCCTCCGCTTCTGTGATTTCAAGTCAGTTCTTGACTACAACTCGGAAGTACTTCGCATTAAATCCTTAATGGAATTCTGTGGTAAAGAGATCACAGATGCGATGTTGATTGAGAAGACTCTCTCTACCTTCCCCGTCTCTGCATTGATGGTTGCTAAGAACTATCGAATTGATGTTACTGCAAGATGGATCACAAGGTTTCATGAACTCATTGGAGCTATGAATGTCGTTGAAAAGCATGACAACATCCTTGTGAAGAACTATAATTCGAGATTCGTGGGAACAGAGCATATTCCAGAATCCAATTATAGTCGCGCTCCAAAGAAAGGGCGCCAAGAGCGAAACCCTAATCTTAGGGATACATTTGGATGTTCTGGTCCATATAATCGCTCTACTTGGGAAGGTAACTGCCAAAATAGGCTAACACGGAACCGAAGCGTGGAAAGAGAGAGGGAGGCAACGCCTCTGGCCATGTTGGTGGTGCCACCAACACTAAGAGCCATCTAAATGACGCTTTCATTTGTAGTGTGGAGTGTCTGATCATTGGGCACACATTTGTAGAGCTCGTGAAGAACTTGTCACCGCCTACAAAGCATATTGTGAAGCAAGAGAGGCTCACTATGTGGAACAAGAAGATCAAGAAGATGATCTAGAGTGAAGGGTTGAAGACTACAAATCTGGTTGGGATCAATAAATCGTCAATTCTGTTTAAGTCTTTATTTTTCCAAAAGATGTAATAAGCAATTGCCATATACTTTGTAGTAAATATGCCAATGGTTTAGTCTTTCTTCAAAGTAGGCTCACCCCAAAGTAAGTGTGATGTCTAGGAAGGTTATGAGATTAGTGGTACTTAAGCGAGCCTTGCTCCACCGATATCTCTCTACTCACCTGGTCACATTTATTTTGGAATTATCAAAAGAAGTTAGACTACTACCATTGTTTTGCATTAGCTAGCATTTTGGATTAGATTTTCTTTGGTTAAAGAGACAATGATGTAACTCTGTTGGCTTATGAATAAAATTTCGAGTTCTTTTCATTATGACTCAATTTTGATTCTGAGCATATTACTTTTGTGACTACGATGGCTGGGTCATCAGTATTAATTCAAGGACGTGGAACAGCCCAAGTTCCAATTGCCAAATGGCACCTTAATTACTGTCACAGAAACTCTCTACGCTCCTAGGGAAAATCGCACCTATGAATAGCCAACGGATTCCATGCGAAAACGCATATAGAGAACGGAAATGAGTTCCTTTGCAATACCTCTAATGATCGCGGACAAAGGCGCATCTTAGAGAAGTTTATGTGTCTTTCTAGTGGACTCTATGTCACTATTCGAGCTTTTAAATCCAATCAAGTTATGAGAGAAGATCTCTTGGATTTAGACACACATTGGCTTTGTCACGACAGGATAGGTCATCCTGGTCATGATATGATGATCCGTCTACTTAAGACTTCACATGGACATCTTTTCTCTCGAGCGAAATGAAGCATGAATCAAAAGTTGATTCCTGGACTAAGTGTGACCGACTCTGCTGCCAAGGGCACCGCCTCCGTCCACCACCAGCCTAGGGCTGGCGTAGTCCCTATCCATGAAGCCATGGATGGTGTTCATCATGGTGATGGCGCCCCAGGTGATGCTGCAATCACCAACTTACTTCAAATAGCGTTTCAGACGCTCAGGCCCAACCAAAATTCTCATTGGTTGCTTCTAAAGCCTCTCGCTCGTTTTACAAAGCCCGTTCCTTAGGGAAATTAGGACTGAGACCGTCCTATGCAAAGGATATGAAAATACTCATTACGTTCTTACATAGAATCCATGGGGATCCTGTGGACTGATTCAACCAACTTGCGGACGTTTAAATATCTCATGATGATTGGTTGACACGCAAACACGCTGGTCACGTGTTGTGCCACTGTCCACTTGTAATTCTTCTTATGCTACACTCCTAGCAAATATCATATGACAACGGGCTCACTCCCCGGATCATCCTATTCCGTGAATTGGACTTGACGATGCTAGAGAGTTTACATCGAAGACTTTCGATGGATATTGCAATATGACTGATGTTGGACATCATATTCTCATGAACACACCCAAATGGTCTCACGAAAATGACTACAATGATAGTCAGGACATTGGTAATGCGCACCAATCTCCTTATATCCGCTTGGGGTGATGCAATATCGCATGCAACTATGCTAATTCGTCTATGACCCATCGCCACTCAATCTACCTCTGCGTTACAGCTAGTGACTGGGTACAAGTATCGTACTTACGTATATTTGAGTGTGTCTTTTATGTGCCAATTGCGCCGCCACAGCGCTCTATGATGGGTACTCATAGACGAATGGGCAACTACGTTGGATTTGAGACTCCAACAATCGTCTGCCACTTCATCCGAAGTGGCCCTGCGGGGCCCACCTTAGAAGAAATTCTACAAAAAATTGGCAGAACTTCCCCTAAAAATGGACTACCCAAAACCTGTAGAAAGACATTTACACTTCTAAGCAATCCATCCTTATTCTCCTGGAGCCACTCTGCTCCCCAAATCACAACATCTTCCAATTCACATTACACAAATCTCAACTTAATAACATTAATCCCACACGTTATCAGAGCAATTCTAAAACAAAAGGTATAATAGAAGTAAAAGTAAAGAGGGTGAAAGTTCGATAGATCCTACAATGCGGAAGCAGTGAAAACTATGCCTCAACCCCGTGTACGCCTGACCTCAACTAATTTCGCCTGCAAACTGGGCATTTGAAACCGAAGAGCCCAGGGGAAAAGTATTGAAAAACACGTTAGTGTGAGTGGACAAAAATAAATAATCAAGATAATTTAAAAGAAGCAAACTTGAATACTTTCCCCACGTATTTAAACTTATAAAACCCCGATGCATGCAACGTTTATAAAACATATTTCTTTAAACTCAAAATCTCGTGAAAACATACCAGCCCTGCTGGTTAAGAAAAATCGGACTAGGCCCCGCTAGTCAAGATAATAGGATATGGGGAAGAGATATCACCATACGGGTAAAGGAGCCCTTTAGGCTCTACCTACCCTCGACTGCCACTCACACATAGATTGTGTGAGGAGGAGAACTAATAACCTCGACTACCACTCACGTGAGGAGGAGAATCCTCGACTGCCACTCACAAACACAAAGTAAGTGAGGAGGAGACACAATCCGAACGACCCGAGTATGGTGAGGAAAACAATCGAAAACCAGTAAATCCATAAATCCATAAAGCTTCCCCAATATCTCACGAGAAAAATAAGTATATTCCAATGACGTGGCCCCGCACGCCAAAATATTCTCAAAATCTTAACCGAGATAAATCAAAATTAATCTCCGAAGGTCAAATCATAAATCCAAAATCATCACTAAGGCATTCCCAATGCCAAAACCAAAGGTCGATAAACAAATAAGAAAATATATCTCCAACGAAATTCCATTTTGAAAATCTTTCAGAAATCTCAAATCGACGAATAGAAATATATTTGATTCCGAAAACCACCTCAGAAAATAATTCGTCGAATATCAATATCCATCATAAATTCAAATCCGAGCATAGAAAACTCAAGTTCGAAAATCATGATGGAAATAATCTAATCAAAATTTCAATAAATATTCAAAACCAAATAATATCCAAAACTAAATAATATGGTCAAAGGATAATATGATAATTAAATAAAGCATTAATTTAAGAAACAACGCATGCATCATTGTTTAAAACAAAAGTCCACTCACAGTACTATTTAGGCGATCACGCATACGAGTTCCTTCCTCGAGCAATAGCTCGGTACGTCGCCCTGTACACAATTATATTCCGTGAACAACAATTCGATAATTAAATACGATTCTAAAATCAATCCTCTTAAATCAACATCTCCATTTTCTTCAATTCAACCCAAACTTTACCACCAACACCATTTCATTAATTTACAAGTTCTAGGGCAGATTCGAGAGAAATCCGACGATCGGATTCTCATAAATCGATAACCGAAATTCTGAATTTCCAGGAATTTATAATCGATTCAAAACTTCCCTAATCTTCACCAAACTTCATATATAAGCTCTACAACATTTATAGAATTTAATAGGCTAAAAATTGAAATTAAAAAGCTGCCCTACGCGCCTCCAGGCGCTACCTACAGTGGCGGCGCGTGGGGCCCACGCGCCGGCGGCAACCACCTCCGATGACCACCAAATTTTGGCAGCAACACCTACTCAACAGACCCAACAACTTTCTCAACTACAACAATTTCAGAAAAAGGCTAGAAGTACCTCAACAATTAAGGAGAAGTTTGAACCCGATTTGTGAATAGTGACCCCAAACTTTAAACCATCAATTCTTCCTCCACGCTTCAATTCTCGGCAAAAGCTTTGGGGAGGATGCTCTTCGTCTCAATGCGCTCCTAATGGACCTGATTTCACCACCGGAAGTGGCCGAAAAATGGAGAATTTCATCGGAGACCAAACTGCTACAGTAACGGTTTTGGCCAAAATTGATGGTTTTCCGGCCAAATAGTCGTGATCCACGGCCACGGCCGTGTAGAGGAGGAGGAGGCGGTCCCAGCCTAGTCGATGTTGCATCAATTGGACGCCAGACGGTGAAGAAATCGGAAAAAGAAGAGAAGCGGTCGACGTGAGGGAGAGAGAGATCGGGGAAGAGGAGAGAGGAAATGGCTGGGTAGAAATCTGATCTACCAACTGTAAATTCCTATATATATACTAATTACCATGAACAGTAACTTCCGTTTTTCGCTTATAACTTTCGTATCCGAACTCCGATTTTTACGTACCACATATGCACGCGCTCGGTTTAACGTCCTCTAAAACTTCTATGAAGAACATTTTCTCAAATTTTGATCCGAACAAAAAGTCAACTTTTAGGGCCACTAAAAATACCGAAACGACAGTAAAAGTGAAAGTAAAGGTCGTTTACCGTCCAAATGACTAGTAAATCAATAAATTCAGGTTCGGGACGTTATATCATGCCCTTGCTAGGCGATCTCCTTACCGCTAGATTTGCGGATGTCACTTTGATGAGACAGTCTTCCCATCGTTAGGGGGAGATAAGAACACAGATGTTCAGCAGGAACGACAGGAATTGTCGTGGTCTGTCTCCACTATGTCTCATCTCGATCTCTACTAAAGTGATGAGATCACACTGACAGAACCCGACCCAAGTTTCACCCCGAAACCCAGATACGAGCCTGTGGGGCCCACTTCAGGTGAAATCCTACCGAAAAATCGGCAAAACCTCCCCTAAAATAGGCTACCCAAACTTTCACAAAACCTGGATATGATTAATAATAAGCTCCTACTCACATGCACAATCCAATATTTACATTCCACGTGTATAAGTTACATTCAGGAAGTACGAATCCCACATTAACTTCAATACTATAACAGATTCTCAAACATTAGCATTCCCCAAATTAAAAAGTTATCAGAGCAGTGCTACATAACTAAGCCAATATCATACAAGGTAGGTTAAGTATTAACCTACAGCCAAAACGGAAGCGCTGCCTCCAAAGCCTCTAGTTCCTGGACGCGATCTCGGCCAAACTGAAATCTAGGCATTTGAAAACGAAGGGCCCAGGGGAAAACATTTAAAAAAAAATGTTAGAGTGAGTGGACAAAACTGAAACAAGTTATGAAACAATTAATTGAATGTTTCCCCATTTCTCTTGTTAACAAAACCAACATGTAGCAAGATTTCACAATGTTTCCAACTCATTCCTTTTCAAGAAAAACTCATTTGATGACTAGAAAGGACTGCCGTCTAGTCATCTCATGCCATCTGGGAGGGACTGCCACCCAGATGACGCATCGGAAAGGACTGCCAACCGGAAATAGGAGGCGGTGGATAGAAGGGACTGCCAACTAACCATCTCATGTCATCTGGAAGGGACTGCCACCCAGATGACGCATCGGAAGGGACTGCCAACCGGAATAGGAGGCGGTGGATAGAAGGGACTGCCAACTAACCATCTCATGCCATCTGGAAGGGACTGCCACCCAGATGACGCATCGGAAGGGACTGTCAACCGGAATATAGTCTGGAAGGGACTGCCAGCCAGACTATTACCTAGAAAGGACTGCCAACTAGGTAATATACGCATGCGCCAAAGATAGCCTCCTTGTCAACTCCTTTCTTTAAATCCATTTCTTTCCATGATACCACATTTACTCAAATAGTATCTGCATGCATTATTTAAATAAAATAAAAGTCCACTCACTGGTGAGTCTCGCAGCTAACCCTGCTGCCTGCCCGTGTCCTCCTCGCTCGAGGGATCAGTACGTCCTGTAGCAAATGGACAGGATATAATTAACCTCGATAAGAAATTAATCTAAGAGTAAAACTTAATCCTTTGGAAATTAATACTCATTACTTAAAAGAAATTCCCTCTAACAACCAATTCTTCAATTTAGGATTCAACTCTCTAATTTCGGAATTCCTTACAATTTCAATTTCTTAACTAAAACTAACCACCAAAATTATAAATAATTCTCTTTCCAAAATCTCCAAATTCTCTCTTAATTCTTCCTTTTCAAGTCACAATCTCCTCTCTAATTTCCAACAAAATAATTTAACAATAGCCTTTTTACCAAGAGATTACACCCAAACATTATAAACCATAATAATCAAACAACCATATTCAACATCAAACTCCAAAGAAATCTCAATACCCAACAATCTCAAGTCTAACCCAAAACTCAAAGATTAAATCCAATTCCAGTCAACCTATTTAGTCCAAAATCATCTTCACAACACACCCAACAATCTCTATACCTGCAACAACAACCAAAATCAAGCAGAAATGGCCGGAAAGATCAAACAACAACCAAGAACTCGACAGTTACTGTTCACACTCTCAAACACCTTCAAATCTTCCTCCACCGATCAAAACAAGCTGCAACAAGGTTAAGAATACGTTCAGCACCTCACCAACAACCAAAACCCTCAAAGAATCCGGCCGGAAACAGCCGGAAATCGGAGATCACAGTAAAACCCGATTTTCCCATTTCTGGAAATTTCCTCTTGAAATCTCAAAAACCAAAGCTACCCAAGGTGAAAAACTTACATGACTAGGTAGAGAAGGAGGAAAGGATCACGCCATGCCAAGCGGTTCGTCCCGTGGTGGCCGAACGGCGATGAATTTTGTGGGAGAAGGCCGGCGGCGAAAGAAAAAGAAAGGGGGAGGGAGAGCTCGGGCTTGTCCCGATTTTCCTTGATCTGTCACTTTCTCTCTCTTCCCAAAATGGAAACCAGTTAAATAAAACCAAAGCTAAGTATAGTAACTCTTATTTTTAAGTCATAACTTTCTGGTCAAAACTCCGATTTAAACAAACTACGTGTCCACGAACTCGATTTTTCATATACTACGGCATTCTCAAGGAAATTCCCAACTTAACAGACAAACTAGAAACTCAACTCCTCTGTCAAAACCGGTAAATGTAACTAGTAAAAATTTTAAGGTACGGGGCATTACACACACAAATATGCTGCAAACATGTCTGCAAGGAAGGACGTCCCTACGAGAGGACGTAGCGCCACCCAACACGGAGGTAGGCATGACGCCAACGCCAAAGAGAGTGGGACTCTGGCGTTATAGGCCATGGCCCCAGCTAGGATGCGTGGGAGGCCCGTGGGTTCGAATGATACTTTGGCACATCTCAATTCTTTGATCATCGACACTCAAAATCCGTCTCATGAGTATCTTCCTGGTTATGGTTATTGTTGAGGGACGCCTCAACGTCAGAACCTATTCCTGAGAATATAGAGCTCTATGAAACTTACACTAGTGTACATGAGACGTGGGATAGAAACTCCATCATAATGATGATGTAGTTGCTCATGCGCATGAGTTTGTTGAGTCCGATGATATCGAACCACGCTCCGTTAATGAATGAATGCCAACGTAGAGAAATCTGGCCTAAATGGAAAGATGCGATCCAGGTTAAGATGGATTCTCTAACGAAGAGGAAGGTTTTTAAGCCAGTGATGCCAACACCTCCTAACATAAAACCTATTGACTAATGGATCTTCGTTAGAAAGCGTGATGAGAAAAAGAGATGGCAATCTCGCCTTATGGCGCAAAGCTTCTCACAAAATGCCCTGGAATTGACTACGATGAGACATATTCTCTCGTAATGGATGTCATTGCACTCCACTACCCTGTCAGTTTGGTAGTTTCCGAATAACTGAACATGCAGCTTATAAATGTGGTCACTATGTATCTCTATAGGGATCTAGATACGGAATATACATGAAGGTTCATGGTGAACTTCATTTACCCAAGTCAAGTGGCTCTAGTCCACAGAGCCCGTTTACAAAGAGGTTGAAATGCTCGCTAAAATGACTACTTGATTGGGAAGGGATATACCCACGCGTTTCCATAAACAAGTTTCGGATTCCATCGCGGTTCATGATCTTTATTAGAAGCTGTTAGAGAGTTAAGGGAAACCGCTGAACACTTCAAATCCGAGTTTGAGATGAAGGATTTTGGGAGAACACGATTATGCCTCGGTTTGGAACTTGAGTATCGTGTTGATAGATGCTTAGGCATTTTGACAAGGTCAAACCTTCAAGCACCCCCATGATCGTCCTTAGTCTTGATCCTGAAAAGGATTCTCTTCGTCTGAAGGATGAAGATGTGCTAGAGGCAGAAGTGCCTTACTTGAGTACAATAGGCGCATTATTATACTTAGCTCAATGCACAAGACCGGACATCTCATTTGCAGTGAACTTGTTAGCTAAGGTATAGCTCTGCGCCAACGCAACGCCATTTGATTGGTGTAAAGGATATCTTTCGGTACTTGAGATATACGATTGATATGGGCTCGTTCTATCCCTACAGAGAGATGATTTCAGACCCATCACACACTAGGAACGCCGCCAACACTAGCCTGCGTCCACTATCCCCATCCCAAAACGACATAAGTGTTTTGGAAGGTTTTTGCTGATGTTGGGTATCTCTCTGACCCATACAAAGGTCATTCCCAAACTGGTTAAATGTTCACCATGGGAAAGACCGTGATATCTTGGAGGTCTACAGAACAGACCTTAGTCGCTATATCTTCGAATAATGCAGAGATTCTTGCTCTTCACGAAGTGGTTTGTGAATGTATATGGACTGGATCCATAATTACGCACGTTCGAACAATTGTGGTTTGAAGTCTACCACTGATGAGCCTACAAGCATTTAGGATAATGCTTCTTGTTTTGAACAAATGAGGCAAGGCTATATCAAAGGCGACAACACCAAGCATAATCAGCAACAACAGACTCTCCTCGAGATCAAAGTGAACTAGCTTCGATCTGAGGACAGTATGGCAGACTTGCTCACTAAGTCATTGCCAAAATTTCACTTTCGAGAAACATGTTGGTAGCATCGTTTGCGGAAGTTATCCGAACTCCAATGACCGTAGTCGTCAGGGGGAGATGCAGACATCAGGGGGAGGTGTCTACATGTATGGACTCGAAACGTGAATGGTGTGTTGTGCTCTTTTTCCCCTTCGACCGAGGTTATTTTTGTCCCACTGGGTTTTTTTTGTTACTCGGCAAGGTTGTTAATGAGGCAACGAGAGGAGCACCACGTTTGGGCGACACAAGGGGGAGTGTTTAAGGAAATCCAAATTGTGTCTGGCCCAAACTCTAGGTTACTTGACCTAGTGGTAATAGGGTTGATTTAGAAGGATCTAGATTCCTATTCAATGTACAATTACTTTCCTTGTATGATTGAGATTCTATGCATTGTAATCCTCTATATAAAGAGGTCCCTATTATCAATAAGAATACACAGCAATTCTCTCTCAATTACCGTCTCTCTACAACAATTTGGACCTCTTTTTCTAAAATTTGCATAAGATTTCCAATCTTACCCTTTTTTGTATTCACACAATTTTTTTTCCATTCCCCTTGTAAGCTTGGATACTCTTATGAAAACGTACATAATATCCTCATCTTGGTATCTTAATACCATTTACCTTGCAAGTTTGGATACTCTTATGAACCTCATTCTATTTCTTAATAAATCGTGCAATTTAAAATTAGCACATGAGTACTATTATCAAAATCAATTTTCCTAAACCCAAAAACAAGCTATAGCAACATAGTCTACTCTAACAAAAAAAAAAAAAAAACAAACAAACAATATGTAAAGGAACCAAGATAACAATTGACATCACCTGCATGAAGTGAAACAATTAAGCAAAACCGAAAACAAAAAGAATAGGCAATAGAAATTGTTTTCCGATCAATATTTTCTCGATTCTTCTTTTTTATATTTTTTGTCCTTTCTTCTATTTAGCAATCTTTAATATTCTACCTTAATCAAAGTTGCCCAACAATCCTCAAGTATGGCCGCAAGAGAATGAGAGAGGGGGAAGGATGGAGAAGAGAATGTGCAGATTTTATTTAATTTTTTTTTTTCATTTTGTTTAGTATTTTATAAGGGTAAAGTTGGATTTTATAAGGCCAAGTCTAGTGTCTTTATCAGCAAGCATATTCAACATAGGCACCATGACATTGTTTCTTTCTTGGGTATTCCAATGGGCACAACGCCTTTTACTTACTTGGGAGTTCCAATCTTTCGTGGACAACCTAGAGCTTCTCACTTTCAGTCTATTGTGGACAAGATTTGGGTTTGGTTCTCTAGTTGGATGGGTTCTCTTCTTTCAGTGGCCAGTCGGCTGCAATTAATAAAGTCAGTAATTTACAGCATGTTGGTCTATAGCTTTCAGGTTTATGAGTGGCCTATTTCTTTACTTTGGCGATTGGAGGTTTGGTGTAGGAATTTTTTATGGTCGGGTTCCATAGATTCACATGGGGTTCCTTTAGTGGCTTGGAAGACTTGTTGTTTGCCTATGGCCGAAGGAGGTTTGGGTCTTAAACAATTGGTGGTTCTTAATCGCTCTTTACTTCTTAAAAAGGCCTGGGATATTTTTTCATTAGGTTCTGAGGGTTGTTCTTTTCTCCGCGATCGTTTTTGGAGGAATGGAGTGGTTCGAAGATCCTATGATATATCATCAATTTGGCCTGGGGTTAAGTGTTTTTTGCCTCAAATTATAGAGAACAGCAAGTGGTTAATTGGGAATGGTGCATCAATCTCTTTTTGGCGGGATAACTTTGCTGGGCAGCCATTATTGGAGCTTTTTGGAGTGAGGGCTGCGAATATGGATGGCTTTGTTTATGATTTCATAGAGGATGGGGGTTGGGTTTTTCCACATATGTTTCTTCTTCACTTTCCAGTGTTATGTGCTTTCCTTTGAGAAAATGTTCCAATTTCTATCACTTCTCAGGAAAAAGATAAGTTGGTTTGGACTCATTCATCTTCAGGGATGCTTACTGCACGAGATGCCTATTTATTTTTGCGACCTGCATTCCCTAAAGTTGATTGGGGTAAACTAATTTGGCCCAATTTTCTTCCTCCACGCATGTCTCTCTTGGCTTGGAAAGTTTTGAAAGGTCGTGTTATATCTGATGACTTCCTTCAAAAACGCGGTATATCTCTTGCTTCAAGGTGTGGGCTTTGTTGTCTTCATCTATTGACCATATTTTTCTTCATTGTTCATTTGCAACACTATTATGGCAGCGTTTGGAGGGGTTGTTTCAGTTGGGTGCACTCCAGGATTCTTTACTGGGTAGGTTTCAGCAAGGGTTGGCACAAGGTCGTAGTGCTCAGTTGCATTATCTTTGGGTTGCTGCTTTCGTTGCAATCCTTTGGTGTATTTGGAATTTGAGGAATAGGGTCAGATTTGAAGGGGAAGCTGTTGATGTGGCGAAGGCTCATAAGTACGTTAATGGGCAGATTATATACTCTAGCATGTTGGCTTATGGCACTATGTATAATAGTGTGCATGAGCTTACTATTTTGAAGAGTTTACGGGTCTCTTGCAAGCCTAGACGTGCTCCACGAATTGTTGAGGTGAATTGGTTTCCTCCTTTAATTGGCTGGGTTAAAATTAACACTGATGGAGCTTGGAGAAGTGCATCCGGTCAAGCTGGGTTTGGTGGAGTGTTTCGAGATTATCAAGGTACTTTTCTTGGTGCTTTTTCCTCTAGTTTTGATATTCCAAGTTCCGTGGCAGCAGAAGTAATGGCGGTGATTAAAGCAATTGAATTAGCTTGGGTTCGTGATTGGAAACATGCATGTGTGGTTAGAAGTGTGTAGGGGCACTTTGATCGGAGTTGTACGGCAGTGGATATTCATGGGTAAGGACCCAAAACTTTGCCCCTTTGTCTGAGTTAGCAAAAACTAGGCCCAGCAAACTTCGAAGGACCTGAGAATCCTAGGAAGGTTGTTGTTGTGTTCTTGACGGCAGTTCCTTGTATATGCACGGCAGTGAATTGATCATTTCAAAAGAGGCGTGGTGTACATACATGTACATTTGCAAGCATAATTAGCTATAATGGGCCACGCTCATTGTACCGATAAAGGTACTAATTCCAACCAAATGAATGACATACAGGTACACCGCCAGGCGGGCTACAACCTCAGCGTCAGATCACCTCCAGATCACCGTCGACGCGCCGCCACGCGCCGTGCCAAAATGGCATCAGTAGCTCCCAGAGCTGGGAACTGAAACACTTCAGTCCCACATCGAAAACAAAGAGAAGAACCTCCTCTTCCTCACCTATAAAAGGTTCTCTCCTCTCTCCTCATTAATGACGCATTCAATACTTACCTACTGTTACTTTGTCAACATAAATACATTGACTAACTTAGGCATCGGAGAGTTGAAGACCGCCCAGCGCGGTCTCCCTCTGACGCCCTCTGTATTTTACTTGACAGGTAGCGGAAGCTTTGAGAGTATCACAAGTATCGATCCGCCCACCGGATCAGCGTTAACAAAGGTTCAGCTACCGCCGAACTTTTAGACATTAACACATGGCAAGATGCATGTGGCGTGGGAGCTAGAAAAGCATGATTTGTAGTGAAGATGAGAGATTTACAGCAGCTAGGAAAGCTTGGATTCGGATTGTGGTTGATGAATTTTTGGATTGGAAATGGGTTTTTGGGATACATGTTGGGGGAATTGCTTGGTTTTGTTTCTGGGTTTGCACATATGTATGTAGGTTGGATCTGAATAGGTTTCTGGGATGAGTATAGGGAATAGCTTGGGTTCACTTTGCGTATGGATTTTTTTGGGGTTGTTTCTGAATGCCCCTTCACAATAGTAAGAACTCTTAATTTATAGGAGAGTTGATGTGTGATGCAGCATTGAGCTTGCTGCCTTGTCTTTGGCGTGTAGCTGTGATCATAATCCCAGAAAATCCTGTTGTTGGGGTTACCTTTCCAGGATTCCCGCTGCTGAATTCTGCTGCTGGGACTGCAATCCCAGGATTTCTGCTGCGTGCTGCTAGGATTTTGTTATGTTGCTGGGATCAAGATTTTGGACGTGGTGAATTTAAGAAATGGGCTTTGGGTGAGAGGATTGTTTCAATGGGCTTTAGGTTTCTTAGCTTGTTGGTTGGCTTTATCCCCATTAATGAGATATTGGGCTTGAATTGTGCTATCTCTCTTCTTCACCTTGCCCATGTTGAGAATTGGGCTGCTGGCTTGAATTTTGGTCCCAAGTCCAAAATTATTAGCATGCCTAAAACTTGCGATGGACATCATACTTTTCTGTAACCTTCCACATCACACCCATTCTTGTAAGCCCCAAGTGCATGAACGTGGCTTGGGTCCACGTGCGTGGCGCGATGTTTGCGGGTGTAATTCTCCTCGAAATATGAATTGGGCCTTAAGGCATGAATTGGGCATGTTAGCTGGATTTTTGGGTGTCAACATTAGCCCCCTTGATTATGTAGGTGGTGCAAGCATGTTGCGGGCTACATAATCAAATCCGAAGACTCATTGCATGATATATTGGCTTGAAAGATATGTTGGCTTGCAAATCCTCCAAATATGAGCTACGACTTATTCAGCTTGAAAAACAAATGCTAGTCATCATCGAACTCCTAGAAGGAAAGAGTTCAGCCTCCAATCACCTTTCTTTTAGGAAAGTGGTCTTGGCCCGTGAAATCCATTAGGCTTTTCTCATCTTTTTGTTTCACAAGACGTCTTTCTCCTCAAAAGTCAGTTTTTTAATTTTGAGGGAAAGGAGCTTGTCTTCCTTCACAGTCTTTTGATATGAGAAATCATGTTCACGACCTCCTTAGCCTCTTACAGAATAGATTGATTGCGTCAAACATGTGGTAGAGTATCTTTAGGCTTCTTGATCAGATTTTGCGCCTGGAAGAAAGGAATGGAATGAAGATTGCTCTATAGGCTTGCTGGGTCGAACTTCCTTCTGCTGGGTATAGGCTTCTTATTCCTCTGCTATCTCTATCTTTCCCCCTTCTCTATTTTAGCGATGATAATAGCGGTGTTATAGCGTATTTTGGTTCTCGCGTTATCAGTTTGCTACTGTGATTGCTTGTTGCTTCAGCGACATTGATTTGTTGCTGTGATTGATTTGCTGCGTTTCGCGTATTTTGGTTTTTGCATCAATTTGCTGTCGTGATTGCTTGTTGCTTAGCGACATTGATTTGTTGCTGTGGTTGATTTGCTGTGTTTCGCGTATTTTGGTTTTTGCATCAATTTGCTGCAATGATTGCTTGTTGCTTCAGCGACATTGATTTGTTGTTGTGATTGATTTGCTGGGTTTCGCGTATTTTGGTTTTTGCATCAATTTGTTGCCGTGACTGCTTGTTGCTTCAGCGACATTGATTTGCTGCTGTGATGTGAATTTGCTCAACAATGGCAGCAACTGATTGAATGAGAATAACTCTTGATACTGCATTTGAATTTCTTGTCATCAAGCCCTACCACTTAAATATACCATCTTGGGAACAAAACTGTGAACCGGTTAGCTAGAAATCTGGAAATTTTATGCTTCCTCTAACACTTTGCTGATTCACTTCACTCTTATGTATGGCTGAATTGCTTGACTTTGATTATAGGCATCACTTTGTATAGTATGCTTTGCCATGGCTGATATATTTTTTTTAATGCCGTGATTGCAATAAAGCATGATGCAGCATGATATTAATTGGCTTTATTTACCATGTAAATCATGTTTCTTAGCTTGGCTTGGCCATATTAATTCAATGGTTTTAGTTTTGCTTGGTTTCTTGCTTGGAGTGTGAACGGCATGTAGTAGCTTTGCTTGGGTGTGTGCTTTGGTAGCTTGAGCTTGTGGCCATCTTAAGTATTTTTAAAGGGAGTCAGCATTAAAAAGAATGAGCTTGGTTGCTTGGCATGGCCCTCATATGTTCTATGGTAGAAGCACGACCTTAAGAGAGGAGCTTGGCATGGCTTGTGTATGCATGTCGGATGGTTGTATGCTTAAATTACTTTTGCTTGGCGTAAGCTTGTTTAAGTATTGGCGTGTTCCTCTTGGTCGTGGATCTGCTTGGCTTGAGCATGATCTTAGCACGAACATGTGCTTGGCATGATGTTCGAGTGGCATGAGCACAAGCTTGGTATTAGCATGGACTTGGCATGATATATTGGTTTATAGAGTTAGGCTAATATGCCATGTATTAAGCATGAAATTTCTCGTGATTGCCACCTTATATAGGGTTTAGACATATTTGGGCTCAAATTTCATTGATTTCTTGTTTGCCTCTACACCTTATAGATCCATCTCAACAATGATTTTTCTTCTAGAAAATCAGGTATGATTTTCTCTGTGATGCTTTGAGGGAGAAATTAATAACTTGGGTTCAAGATTTTGGGCTTTTAATGATATATGTACGGGACATTTAAATGATAATATTTGATGTGAAGAATGGGCACTAAATTTGGTGATAGACCGGATATGTAAATGCTTGATGTTGAAGTATGGCTGTAGATGCTTGTGTAGAGTAGTGAAGACTTAGAGTATGACTTTGGTTGCTGAATTGTGTATGGATAGCAATATTTGGATCTGTATATGTAATGGTGTTGGAGCGAAAATCTATGACAGGTTGGAATTTGAATTAAGAGTAGGTATATGCCTGATGTTGAAATCATAACATGTGAAAGCTTGTATAATTAATGCTTGCTGGATCATAAATGCTTGTGCTTATGACTTCTAGCTCCACATTTTTTGCTTCAGATGAGATACCCTGTGCTTGAATTCTGATTTCACAAAATTGATTACGGCAGCTTTTGTTTCAGCAGTGGAGTAGTAGAGGCCAATGACACAGGATATGAGAGTATCAATTCCGATGATAAACTAGATGTCAGTAAACGGTGGAAGCTTTGAACACAGCAATGAAGTGAGCTTTAACTTGATCACAGTAACTGAATTTTTTTTGCTTGAATTGCTTAGCTTGCTTTTCCTTCATTGTCACAGATTTGCATGATCATGTGCCTGACTAGCATATCTGAGTCATATACATTCTTTTTGCTATATCTTGCTTGGTGTTATCTTCTAGGTCAATAAATGCTTTCATGTAAGATTTTCATTTGTATAGGATTTCTTTGTGGCTTGGCTTTGGCTTGCTTACTTATTTTAGCATGTTCTCTGTGGATTTGTATGACTTATGGTAGCTGTGGTAATGCATTGACCACACACAACCTTGACTTTATTGCAGTGGTGCTAGCTTTGTCGTTGCTTTGATTGGCTGTTGGAAATTAGCTTACTAGGCTAAATCGCTGCATTGTGGTCGTCACGATATCCAGGTGAGCATCCATACAAGAGTATTCTCGTGAAATATGCTTGCATTTGATTATTCAAAGTTGTATTCTTGAATGCAATTGAAACATTGGTCGATCTTTTCTCTGGTGGTGAACTCTTTATGCTTGCTGCTGGGATTTGAATTTGCTCAATAATCACAACAATTGATTGATAGTATATGAATATGGATATTGCTTGTCAAGAATTGAAGTTAATAGCATGAATTTGCATGGCATGTTTTGCTGTGGCTTGTTTTAATTGTTGCAGTTATCACATAACATACTTTGTTTTGTTGCTGGGACTGTGATGTAACCTGCCTATGTGAGCCCTTTTTTGCTAGCCGTTTGTGAGCCTTTCCTATTTTACTGCTATAATTGTGAAAATGAATGATATAGCATGGCGTTGTTTGGCTTGGTATATGTAACTTTATTAGCTTGGCTTGATCATGTTACTGACACTTTATCAGTAATTTGCTTGGCTTGAATTTGCGATGGTTTGCATGGCATGGTCTTGCTTGATTAGCTTTGATATTGTAAAACAAAAAATATCTTTGCTTGGCTTGACTTTTGTTTCGATTGAACTTGTGATAGTCATGCTTGGGCATATTCTAGGCATGAGCTTTTGATGGCTTGAGCTAGCAGATGGTTACTTGGTGGACGCACTCATTTGAAAGAGAGAAGTTTGTATGCTTGGCATGGCTGTCTTGGTTATGATCCGATTGACATATGCATGAGGTGTTCTAGGTATTAGCTTGGCATGATGGTTGTTTAAAGGGTTAGAAGCATTTGTTGCTTGATAGGAAGATGCTTTTGGTTATTGAAACTAGGTCTGGTCATTTTAAGAAGAATCGAGATTTGGTCTAGCTAGCATGATAAGAGGTTGTCACAACAGCAAGAGATTGTTTAGAAAAAATTTAGTATGGATAAGGTTAAAAATAGGTTAGCATGTTGGTTTAACGAAGTAAGATTATCACAAAATGGTTTGGAAAAGACTATTGATTTGAATTATATGGCATGGCAGTGGTTCGTGTTGCTTTTACAGCAGCGTTTGGCAATTTGGTTTTTCGCATTGTCTTGCTTGACTCTCCAGGTATACATGTCTTGATTAATTTTTTGTCATGTAAGGAATTTGGCTTGGTAAGAGCATGAGCTTGTATGATGTCCGCCTTGCTTGTTTCGGTTTGAATAGATTCAATTAGTAACCATTATGCTTGGGCACGTCGTAGGCATGTGTTTGATGGTATAAGCTTGTGACTTCCTCAAGTTTCTTTAATGGTCCAATGAGAGTGCATTAGTGTTGGAAAGCATGTGCTTGGATGTAATGGCTTGGCGTGATTCTCACTTGGTTTTCGATGCATATAGGATCTTGCAAGATTCGAGCTTGGAATGACTTGCCTTTGTATGCTTGTTAGTTCGCTGTTGGATGCATGACCTTAGAGAGAAGCTTGACATGATTGGTGTTTGTATGCTTATATGCTTAAAATATTTTGCTTGACATAAGCTTGTTTAAGTATTGAATTGTTACTCTTGGTCGTGAATCCACTTGGCTTGACAATGAGCTTGGCATGAGTATGAGCTTGGCATGAAGTATGAGTGGCATGAGCATGAGTTTGGCATTGTGTAGATGAATCTTTGATTATTCAAACATCATAAGAACTTTGACTCTTTCCGTTTTTTTTTTTTAAATCTTGATCCCTTGAATGGGCAGAAAGTGATTAGAACTAATCCAGCAGTAGGGTGCTTGGAAGCCTTAAATTCTAGTTCGCATTTTCCAATGAATCAATAGACTATAGGCATGTGCTTTTCATCATGAATCATCTTTCACCAAGCCCCCACGTATACCTTACTTCGAGCAAAACCAATCTTTTGCACGTAGCACGGCAGTGACACAATACCACAAATATGCATGCATAAAGGCTGTCATGTTTGCTTGCAGGTCGTGATTCATGCTTGAGTTATATAATAGAGATTTAAGCTCAGGTCTAATTTGATATAGCTAGCATGTTTTGGCTATACTCTTATGTCGATTAATTACTTGTCGACTAATCATCGGCTTGGCATGGCTTGAAATTGTTGAATTAGGATTTAGTAGGAAATGCAGCTGCTGCATGAACTTCTGCTGGAATTGCTTTAGTACAAGCTTTAATGACATGTATGTATGCTTGGTTGATTATGATGGTGAGCTGTTTTGGCTTAGAGGACAAAAAGACAACGTGTAATGAAAAATAGTTAGAAGTGTTTACTTTCTTCATCTAAACAAAAATGTAGGGGAAGGACACTAGATGCTTGATTTTGATAATGGATAGAATTTAGTAAAGGAGGTGGATTAGGATACTGAAGGGAAGATGGTTCAGTGTTTGGTTTTGAGAGTATGCATGTATGCTTGATCGTCTGAAATTAGTAGCACATGGAATCTTGAATCTTGAATAAGTGCTTGTTGATCTTTGAGTTTGAATGATACCTTGCTTGCTCAAATTCTTTGAATTGAATTGTTTTTCTTCTGTGGTCAGATAGGATTAGCATGCTTAAAGTTCAGTTTCTTTTTGGATGTATTTGGACGTCATCTTTATTCCCAGCAGTAAAATGGGTTGAGTTGTTGATCTCAGAGCTTCAGGCCTGCAAGGTAGTGAATACCGTAATATTGGCGCTAGAACAGCTTAGAATATTTGAGTTATTTTGGGCATAATGGCTTGTTTTTTTTTTCTTTCGAGCTCCTTTTAGCATGGCGGTGAGTGGTGACTTGCATGATTTACTAGCAACTTGATCATGAATAAGCAACGTTACAGTCTTGGCTTTGTTCCAGCAATGAAATTTCTTTTTCTCTTGAAGTTGTCAGGACATTTGAGCACCTTGAACAACTTAAATTGCTTGGGACATTGCTTGAGTTGCATGATGCTCAATCCATTTTGCTTGGTTGCTCCTGTCTTCATGCATGAATTCTTTTTTTGAATATAATGAATGTTGCGATTGAAGTTTCTTTTCACTTCTTCTGCATGCTTGAAAGACTTTATTTTCAAAATAAAATTGTAAATTTTGAATGTGTGTGCCTGATACGAATATGCATGAGATCCGTCAATAATATAGTAGTTCTTCTTTTGTTCAACTTGCTTGTTGCTGGTTGGTTTGGCGTATGGATCTGGAAATGTGCTCTTGAGTGATGCAAATGGTAAAAGCCTGATTATAAGAGTGCCTATGCGTGATGTATTGATTCTGGTTTAAATCAGTACTCTTGAGCTATGCAATGAATTGAAATGGTATGACTGATTGTGGAGAGTGGATTTGTTTGTGGTGTTGTCAAGATTTGGATATCAATGTAATTTGGTGCTGGTTATGGTATGTAAAGGGAATGATTTTGCCTGATTTGAATATTCTTTGCTTTCAGATGGATCAGCTTGATGCATGAATATGAGGCTAAAAAGTTTAGGATGGATGAGCTGCTATTAAGGTAATCAACATGAACCAACTCATCAGCCCCCAAGTGCAGTAGCCTGATTAAAAGTATAAGATTTAACTTTTGCTTGCGTGTTCTCCGACAATGAATATCGCTTGAGAAGTGTGAGGGGCTTGTGCTTATGACCACTGCTGTGTGCTTGGGTTTTAGATTAGAAAACATATGCATGTTGCTTTTGTAAGAGTATTTCTCTCTAGAATTGTAGCTTCACATTTATGTTAGCTAGACATATAGATTGATATAGGTATAAGATATCTAGAATATCATTATTGCCTGGTATAAGCATCAACAATGAAGAGGTTATCTTTTATGCTTCCTGGTAAGGTTCAGTGAAAGGGTATTTTCAAATAGGCTTTAAATGCTCAAGAAGTGGCTAAACAATAGTAAGATTGTTATGCATGTAGCTTTAATGGTTGTAATGCTTGCAGGGGCGTTAATAAACTGCTCCCAGTAGTGATTGTAAAGATCAAGAACAGAGATTAGCTTAATATATGTTGCAACAAGGGGGAAGCTAGCTGCTGGAATCATAGCCTAGTCCTCAGGTAAACGGTTCAACCTTGTAAGGACATGATGATTTGAGATAAAAGATAAATATTTTCAGGAAAGAGGTAGTGTCAGAGTATGAGAGGAAGAGGGAAAAAATGTGATTTCTTTAATTTTCAATAGCTAGATTTGGCCTTTTGAGGAAAAAAACAAAACTTACTTTCACTGATATCATTTTCTGATGTAAAATCAGAGGTTCACAAAAGAGTAAGTAAGCATGAAATTGAATCTGGGTTTTTTCAAAAGTGAAGAACAAAATAAAGTCTCTTCTTACTAAGCTTGTTTGCATCACTTTGACCTTTTGCTGCTGTTTTGCTTGACTGTATCTGGCGGTGTTATGACAACAAAAGCATGGATAGTTTCAAGAAAATTATCATCCTACCATGGAATAAGAGCATGATTTTTTTTTTTAGAGCACTGCTATGAAATGGAGGGAGCCATGGTTAAATCACAGCATGTTTTTGAAATTCATTAAGCAAAGCCCCCAAGTATTCTTGCATGATGCTTGAAAGAAAAAGGATAACTTTGAGTTTGAGTATACTGAGTTGATGGTATTGACACAAATAAGGACTGATATATTTTTTTTTGGGCTAAATACTAGTTAGTACCCTGTGGTTTAGGTCCAAAATCAATTCAGTCCCTGGACTTCTAATTTCATCAAAAACACCCCTGCACTTTCAATTTTGATCTAATAGGTCCAATTCATTAATATTCTGTTATGGATTCAAGTTATAGTTGGATTATTTGTTGAAAAACTATTTATTTTTAATAGTATGACTCACTCCTAAATTGACTATGCAGACCACCTCGACACCACATCATAAAACATAGGCCATATATGAGCCACATTAACAAGTTAAATAACTCAATTGTCGGAAAACTAACAAATTGGACCTATTAGATCAAAATTGAAAGTGCAGGGGTGTTTTTGATGAAATTGGAAGTTCAGGGACTGAATTGATTTTGGACCTAAACCACAGGGTAGTAATTTGTATTTAGCCCTTTTTTTTTCATGTTGTTGGGAAGGTTTATGAAAAATTTGGTAAATAGGCTTGAAATGCCTGAAAATGGCTAAACAAAGGTAAGGTAGTTTTGTGGCACTGATGGTTGTGATGCTTGCAGGATGTTTATATATTGCTCCCAGCAGTGGTAGTCAAGATTCAGCGTGACATATGTTCAACAAGGAAGAGGTTAGCTGCTGGAATTATGGTCTAATTTCCAGGCAGAAGGTTCAGACCTTACCAGATCTAGAAGAAATGCATCAACTGGTGATGAGGTTATTTGTGGTGGCTTGTTTGGTTTTGTTGAAGCCTCAAGGTGAGATAGCTTTTATAGATTGAGTAATAGGACTCTTAATTTGTTCACTCAATATTGAAGCTTGAATAATGAGTGAATAAATTTGATTTTGACAGCTTTCATGATTCCTGTTACAGAAACTCATGGATTGAAGTCTCATAGTCAATACAATAAGCAACAAGCTTGTGTTTCAATGAGTATTGGCATGTTCATCAAGAGAGCTCTCCTTGATTGCATCTGATACATATTGCCAGTGATAAAGCATGACTGGTTTGAAGTGAGCATGGAAAATTTCTAGAGTAAAATGCTGCTGTTATGGAAGCTAAGGTGGAAACACAACCTAGTCCCCAGTGAAGTCGCCAAAAATGTAGGGGCACTTTGATCGGAGTTGTACGGCAGTGGATATTCATGGGTAAGGACCCAAAACTTTGCCCCTTTGTCTGAGTTAGCGAAGACTAGGCCCAGCAAACTTCGAAGGACCTGAGAATCCTAGGAAGGTTGCTGTTGTGTTCTTCACGGCAGTTCCTTGTATATGCACGGCAGTGAATTGATCATTTCAAAAGAGGCATGGCAAGATGCATGTGGCGTGGGAGCTAGAAAAGCATGATTTGTAGTGAAGATGAGAGATTTACAGCAGCTAGGAAAGCTTGGATTCAGATTGTGGTTGATGAATTTTTGGATTGGAAATGGGTTTTTGGGATACATGTTGGGGGAATTGCTTGGTTTTGTTTCTGGGTTTGCACATATGTATGTAGGTTGGATCTGAATAGGTTTCTGGGATGAGTATAGGGAATAGCTTGGGTTCACTTTGCGTATGGATTTCTTTGGGGTTGTTTCTGAATGCCCCTTCACAATAGTAAGAACTCTTAATTTATAGGAGAGTTGATGTGTGATGCAGCATTGAGCTTGCTGCCTTGTCTTTGGCGTGTAGCTGTGATCATAATCCCAGAAAATCCTGTTGTTGGGGTTACCTTTCCAGGATTCCCGCTGCTGAATTCTACTGCTGGGACTGCAATCCCAGGATTTCTGCTGCGTGCTGCTAGGATTTTGTTATGTTGCTGGGATCAAGATTTTGGACGTGGTGAATTTAAGAAATGGGCTTTGGGTGAGAGGATTGTTTCAATGGGCTTTAGGTTTCTTAGCTTGTTGGTTGGCTTTATCCCCATTAATGAGATATTGGGCTTGAATTGTGCTATCTCTCTTCTTCACCTTGCCCATGTTGAGAATTGGGCTGCTGGCTTGAATTTTGGTCCCAAGTCCAAAATTATTAGCATGCCTAAAACTCGCGATGGACATCATACTTTTCTGTAACCTTCCACACCACACCCATTCTTGTAAGCCCCAAGTGCATGAACGTGGCTTGAGTCCACGTGCGTGGCGCGATGTTTGCGGGTGTAATTCTCCTCGAAATATGAATTGGGCCTTAAGGCATGAATTGGGCTTGTTAGCTGGATTTTTGGGTGTCAACAAAGTGGATTCTTCTTTGATTCTTAATTTACTCAAATCTCCTCAGTTGGTGCCTTGGCAATTGCGAGTTGAGTGGGGTAATTGTTTGCACCGTATCTCTCAAATGCATTTCCACTCCTCACACATTTTTAAGGAAGGAAACCAAGTTGCAGATGCTTTTGCAAATTTTGGTCTTTCTTCGGCAGGTTTGGTTTGGTGGGATTTCCCTCCAGATTTTGTTTCATCGTTATGTAATAGAGATTATTTAGGTCTTCCCAATTTTCGTTTTCGTTAGTTGGGGTTAGAGTTAGCTTCGATTTCCGTTTGCTTTTGTGGGGTAAGGCTTTACGTCCCCCCCCCCCCCCCCCCCCCCTTTATGTGTTTCATTTTCTTTCTTTTGAAATAAAGGGGAGATGGAGAGCATTGTTGCTCTTCTATCTTCAATCTTAATAAAAAAAAAAAAACTTCCAAAAATTGTTGGAGGTCCAAATACCATTTTAGGACGTATGAATTGAACTCCCCTACACAATTGATTTGTTGTTGTTGGGTTTTGTTTCAAAATTCTGCATTGTGTTCCTTCCTATATCAATATGCTTCAATATGGATCCCCTTTGCTCCTTCCCTTATATCAGTTTCTTTTCCTCAATTCTTCAATTTACAATCCTATTTACTTGAGCATCAATAGCATGTTCTCTGAAGCAGAAAATTAAGAAAGTAAATCAAGCCAGCACACACTACCCCTCTTTTATTTGCCAAGAATTATGTACCTTCATTCTTACATTTCGTATGTTACTGTTCTAAATATATTGGTGTTCTTTATATTTTATTGTATGATGATATTCAAAATTGTATTTCATCTGTAGCTTCATTCATTTTTTTCCTTAACTAAAGAGGTCTCCAAACCTAAAGAGAAAAAGAGGTCGAAAAGCAAGAGACTAAAGAACAAGATTCTGCTGCTAATGCTAGCTAAAGCATAAGTTGCTTTGACATAAAGTTTTGAAAGTACTTCTCAAACAAAGGAATCTGGCTGGAACCAAAAAAAGGAGAAAAGTCTGCATCGGATTCAAAGGTTAGTGTCCTTCCGTTTATGATCAGTATTAGCATGAAGTCTTATTTTTATGCAATAATTTAACTAACACCGTAGTCTTTTAGCTGACCTCCACAGTGAAGACTCCTGTAGACCTTGCTGATAGTTCTTCAACTAAACCCTGGCGAAACAAGAAAGGTGAGAAATATGGTGAGAAGGAAAAATCTATATACTCACCTGCCAATTCACCACAGAAACTTATATCACAAGAAATGGGGAAATTGAAACCTCCTGGAAAAATGACAACGAAGCAGTACGTTGTACCCGCAACTGGGAAAACTGTTGTGAAGTGGTGTCTGTTAAAAAGGCGAAGGTCCTTCGGGGTTATCTTGGTGATATGTTTGAAGTGCTGCCTAGCTAGCTATGGTCATGTGAGGGACTTAGCAGCTAGGTTAGCATCCGTGTGGCCCGATGATGATTTAAGTATGGTGTGGGAAGTTCCATCTGCTGCCTGGACTCATCTTAATTAAGAGCATAAGCGTCGCACTAAGTGGGTATGTATTTGAAATTATATTCAAGCACATCCAATTGACCTAATGCAACAGTGATTATGAGACTAGTGCAGAACATCTTATCCTTGCATCAGATCCTGATCGTGAAGGAGAGGCTACTGCTTGCCATATTATTGAGATGTTGCAACGACAGGATGCTTTACGTTAAGATATTAATGTAGCAAGGGAACGTTGTCTTTCATGAAATCACAAAGGCAGTGAGGCCTCCATCAAAACTGCTCTGCAAGCTCCAAGGGTTTCTTTTCTATTTTGTTTTGAATTGGTTTCTATTTGGATCATTTTCGTCATGAAACTGCATGTGAACTTCATTCAATTTATGTTAGTTGCTAGTTCAGTTAGAAAGAAAGCAATTAATAATGATCTAGGAATGGTGCTTAATTCGTTGGCATTTTTATATCAAATCTTACTTCTTTCCTTATAAGAGTTCTAACTCTGTATATGCACATTATAAAGATTTTTTTTTTGAAATAAAGATTACATGCATGGGGATCTTATAATCTTTCTTTTTGGATAATCTAACCCCTGATTCAGCCCCATCCTAATCCTAATCTTACGAAGCATCATGAGTATGACTATGACATGAAGCGTTTTAATTCCTCGGCGTTTTCTCAAATCAAATCTTACTTCTTTCCTTATAACTCTTTATATATATGCAGATTATAAAGATTGCATTGAGATCTTATAATCTTTTATTTTTATTAGGAGAATATTACCATGTTAAAAAAAAATTACAGATCACTTGTGAGGATAGATTTTTCCCTTTTTGTTTTTGGAAATAATCAATGTCGGTTTTAGAATTGTAGGGAAGATAGAGTCGGTTTAACACCAAACAAAAAAAAAACTCTTTTATAAAGCCCCCACGGCACACAATTCCTTTTTTTTTTTTTAGAAATTCGGCACACAATTCTTACAGTCTCTTGTTTCTGACATCCAATGGCCGACAACGTGCCGCCGTCTTCGAAACAACGCGTCGTTCTCAATCCGGCAGATTGCGACCTAGGTAGGTAAATTTCTTCATATTTTGATAATTGGCGCGAGACCCTAACTCTAATTCTCTACAACTCGATACAATAAAAGGTTGAAAACGATTTCTGAGAATTTAGTGACCACCGGCCATGATTTTGTAGCTAGCTTTTACTTTGGTAAGTTGTTTGTGCCTTTTGATCATATCAAGTCGATCCCTTAGAGAAGAATAGAATACATGCATGCATACACATACTGTTATGCATCTAGTAGTTTTAATCTCTGGGATTGTATTGATTGTATTACAGGATGAAAGTGAAGGATGAGTGGATACATCTACTAAATATGACTCTAAAAATTTCGAATGAAAAAAAATGTGCTTTTTAAGTTGATTGCATAATCCATAGTGAGTTGAATTCTGATTTGAACTGTTCCCTTTTTGTGTAGGTTTCAACATTGAAGGCAATGGGCTTTTGGGCTCTTCCCTATACGAGCAGAGATTAGCTTATTGCTGGTTCGGTGCTCGAGCCAATGTGGGTGTAACTGGTGGGAAGTATTGTTTCGGTTGCAAAGTGGTGTCGTTCCAATCTGTTCAAATGGAGGACACTGACCCTGAAGACCGGAATCTTTGCCGGGTTGGTATTTCTAGAGGGGATGATGTGGTGGGAAGCCTAGGGGAAACAAGTCACAGCTTTGGGTACGAGAGCACTGGAAAATTCTGGAATATAAATGCTACTAGGTCTCCGTGCTATGGCGAGAAGTTTGGGGTTGGAGATACTATTGTTTGTGCCGTCAATCTTGAAGAAAAGCCCTTGGCTTCCATTTCTTTTTCCAAGAATGGAAAGTGTTTGGGTACGGCGATGAAGTTCAATGCGGTTGTGGATTCGAAGAATTTTCAGTGGGAATCTGCCTTTTTCCCTCACCTTCTGTTGAAAAATGTGGAGGTGGAGTTGCAGTTCAGTGTTGAAGATGGACTTGTTCCTGAAGATGGTTTTAAGCCTTGGGCGTCTGCTCTTGGGGATGGAAATGCGATTGTGGGACCGGTTTTTGATGATCCAAAGGATTGTGAAGTGATGATGATGGTGGGTATGCCTGCCTCAGGCAAAACAACTTGGGCAGAGAAATGGGTGAAAGACCACCCAGAGAAGCGATATGTTTTCGTTGGTATAAACATGGTTTTTGACCAAATGAAGGTTTGTGGTCATTGCTTGATGTGCACTTTTCTGTTCATTATTTCATTCTTGTTGCTTGACAGAAAGCGTGACAGATATTGAAACTATGTGCAGGTGCCAGGGCACTTGCGTAAGCAGGTTAAGGAGAGTGATGATGACCCATATCGTCTCGAACTTCTGCTAATTAAAGCATGTTATATCTTAGATAGTCTTTCATCCAGAGCAACCGTCAGAGCAGCCACCACTCCTCGCAATTACGTTCTTGATAGCACATATCTAAAGAAGGGTGAACGTCAGAATGAACTTAGGCAGTTCAATCTGTTCAAGAAGGTAGCTACACATTCATGACAAGTGTATGTATTAAGATTCGGATTCAATCTCTATGGTTATAATTTATTATTTTATGTTTTTCAGATTGCTGTTGTGGTGTTTCCAAGCCCCGAAGAGGTGAAGGCTCGTTTGCTGCAAAGATTTGATGATTTGGGATTTTTGGTACACGCTGAAATAATGAATGAATTGTTGGGTAATGGTCGTTCCCTTCCCAATTGTGTTTGTATGATTTTTTTTTATCTGTATGTTCTAATCCTGGATTATCTTTCTGCAGGCAATTTTGTTTTACCTGTCAGCAAGGATGTGCCTTGTTCAGATGAGCTTTTTGATGAGGTAAATTACTCACAAAACTGATACTATTGTCGCTGTTTTCATTTTATTGCTTCTTTCTAAGTCTTGTCTTCTTCTATAAGGTTATGTTCGTGGAACTCAACAGAGACGAATCACATAAACTTTTAGAGGAGATGAAGCAGGAAGAATCTGATTTGAACTCAAATGACTCTTCGCCGTATTCCTGCAAAAACTTTGACGAGTCTTATCCTTTTTCACCAAATTATGGGGAGAGAGAGGAGAACTTGAATGTGAATGGGAAGTAAAATGCTAGAAAGGCTCCAAATTCGAGCAACATAATTGCAACGAAAAAATTAAGTGATTAATAGTATCTAACTGTTCATAACAAAAAGGACAATCTTGATCAATATGAATATTAGTGAAAATATTGCTCGAATCAAATTTTTTTTTTTGTTGAACCTCGATGAAACGAGGATAATTTATTAAATAAAAAATAAATACAGAGAGGGGGAATTATACCAAACCTCTCGACAACATCAACAGAAACATAAATTAGGAAAACTCATTCGGTCCCGATTACGAGAACTATAAATGATAGGCGGAGCCAAATCCCACCAAACTAAACTTGAAGAAGTAATTCCAAAATTTGCTAGTCCGTCTGTGGCTTGATTCCCTTCACGAAATATATGAGTAGAACGAAATTGCATTTGAGAAATACGATGCAAACAATTATCCCATTCCACATGAAGTTGCCAAGGTACAACTGTACAAGATGAGGAGATTGTAGAAAATTGAGAACAAGCGTAGAGTCCACTTCCAACCATATGAGCTTCCAATCTTGGATCCATGCTAATTCTATTGCTTTAATAACCGCCATGACTTCCGCTGCAATAGAACTAGTCAACTAGACATATCCAAATTGGAGCAAAAAGCACCCACAAACAACACCTTTATAATTCTAAAACAAGCCATCATAACCTGCTTTTCCCAAGTCACATTTCCATGCTCCATCAGTGTTTATCTTGATCCAACCAAATAACGGAGGATGCCAATTAACTTCAATGATGCGAGGAGTCTTCAGCTGCCTACAAGGAGCATTAAACCTCTTCAAAATACATAGGTCATGAGTGGTATTATGCATGTGACTAGTGGCAATATGACTAGAAGAACATAGGATGAAATCAGCCTACATGCTTTCCCCACGTCAATATTTGCACCGTCGAACTTGGCCTTGTTCCTTGACTGCCATATAAACCATAGAGTGTATGTGAAGCATGCAAGCCACATTTCTTTCAATTGTGGACTACGACCAGCAACTAACCCACTTTGCATGATATTCAATAGAGAACCATGAAGCATGCGCAATTCAAATTTGGACTTTAACCTTAGGAGCCTAATAAAATAAAGTGATTTTGGTGTATATAGGAATTTGCTTAAATAATGCTAATATGCATGCGTTGAGTATAATAACCTACTAATTTTATCCTTCTATGTATATAACGAGCTCAATCCAAGACTTCAAGTACCTCTACAAAGATTTTGCTACAAAGAGGCTTTAGACTTATGACTTGAAGATGACTCCAAGCTCATTATCAACTATGTCAATGGCATTTATAATTTTTCCTAGAGATTGTGAAAGATTATTCTATATATCCAGCTCATTATCGTTTAATTAATTTTTTTTTTTTTTTTTTTTTTTGCAGCATGTAAGTCTTGAGAAAAGCAAATTTCACCGCGGATACTATGAAAAATAAAAAATCATAGTCATTCTCACCCTACAAAGGCATACATGATAAGTGTTTCCGTTTTCTCAAAAGAAATTTCCCGCCAAAAACCCCAACCGTTTAACAGCTGGCACAAAAATCCGCGAGGCTATATATACCCCCAAATTGGGTTTGGGTTCCTCTCTCCTGCACAAAAATCCAAGAAACCCGAGTTGCAGAGAAAGCCAGCCATGGCCGCCGAGCCACCGCCGTCGAAGCTCCACACCCAGATCGACATCACCGCTCCTCCGCCGTGCTCCGCCGACGACTCCTCCTTGGCCACCGAAACCCTCCGCGAACAGAGGCTCTCCTTCTTCGCCTCCCGCTACACTCGCCGCCGCCGCCGCCGCCGGAGCGACACGTGGATCATCTCTCTCTTCGTCATCCTCCACGTCCTGGCCTTCGCTTTGACCATGGCGGTCAACGACTGCTGGCGCAAGTCTCACGGCGACTGCGCTCTCGGAGCCTTCGGGAGATTGTCGTTTCAGCCGCTCCGAGAAAACCCTCTCCTCGGCCCTTCGGCTTCCACGTGAGCTTAATTTACTTGCTCTATTGAATCTGAATTTCTGCTTGGTTTCGAGTTTTCTTCTTGGTCAATTCTTGGTCAATCAATTTCTGTTTGCTTGATTGCTTAGAAAACGCTGGAACCTCTTATAGTGAATTAATGTACATTTTCTGGTTAGGGTTTCTGTAACCTTTATATTGGGGATTTTGTGATTGAATTATGTTGCTATCAGATTTAGGGTTTACTTGATGAATCTTTCGGTAATTTCTTTGATGTTTGGAGGTTTTCTGTTTGCTTACTGTGAAAACACAACGATTCCGAAACTGATTGAAAAGCTTTTGTTTTTCGCCTTACCCGGATGCATAATTTCCTTCATTGTTTCACAGTTTTCTCACTGGTTTTTACGACTTGTAGCTAGGATTGTCCCTTGTTACCTGTGTTGAATTTGGTAGAATACTTTGTGATTTTTGAAGTCTTACAATTTGACCTCATCCATCTATTAGTTGGAATTGAGTGTGTAGTCTTACCATTTGGCCTCATCCATAGCTTAGTTGCAATTCAGAGTGTTATGGAATGACGATCCTAAAAGCTCTGTTTGAGAATGCATAAACATGTTTGTGGTATTTGGTAAAAGAATTGTTTTACAGGCAATGTCTAAAGACTGGTCTAATTACCTCGACACTTCATGTTGAGAGTTATATGTGATGGTTTCAACCAAATAGTGATAGTGGTATTGCAGGCTTGATGAAGTAGGAGCTCTTCGACGGACTTTTTTGACAGAGAATCACAAAACTTGGCGCCTCTTCACATTTCCATGTCTGCATGCTGGAGCCATCCACCTTGTGATCAACCTTTGCAGTGTTGTCTTCATTGGAATTCACTTGGAGCAAGAGTTCGGAACATGTCGGTTTTCCTTCCTATTTCCATTTATGGACGTTATTTTGCATGATCAATAAAGATATAGCTCCTGCATATAGCCATTCTCGTATTCTTACTATAAATTGTCTTTGTCGGGCAGTAATTGCAGGGTTAATCTATGTACTGTCTTCTTTCAATGGTACATTAGTGGCTGCACTTTTTGTTGAGAAACGCCCGTCAGTGGGTTCTTCTGGGGCTCTATATGGGTTACTTGGAGCTACACTTTCTGCTCTGATTCAGAACTGGGACTTATACACCAACAAGGTTTACCACAAGCTTTTTTTTTTTTTTTCCCTATTTGGTTTCATCTCCTTCTGATGATTTGATGTAATGATTTCTACTTAATTTGTTTGCAGTTCACAGCTCTCACATCAGTATTACTTGTTGCCATTGGAAATTTCCTCCTTGGTTTGCTACCATACGTGGACAACTTTTCAAACCTCGGGGGTTTTCTATCAGGGTTCCTACTCGGATCTGCGCTTTTATCCAGTCCTCAAGTCAGAGAAGTGGTGCAAGGAAAAGGAGGCCTCCTGGACAATGATCTTAAAAGCTCTATCAAGTCGAGGTTCAGGCAGAAGCTGGACAGACCAGTCTATAGAAGTGTCTGTCTTTTTCTCTTTGTACTTATGTGAGTGTTTCTCTTGTTGGAGGCCATGTTGTACATTGTTTCTTGCCATTTTAAATAAACATGAGCTCTTACAAAAGGATCTTTACATATGCAGGCTTGCAGGATGTCTTGTAGCAGTTCTGCAGGGCATTGACATGAACCAGTACTGCAAATGGTGTCGTTATGTTGACTGCGTGCCTTCCAAAAGATGGAGCTGCAGCGAAATGGAAGCTTTTTGTGAGGTATGCAACTGATTCTAGCACTTTAATCTGGTACTATGAATCTAAGATTGGAGGGGGAAATAAATTGGCACAAGTTTATCTGCCCCTCCTGTTCCCTTGCCCTTCATAAAAGATCAAATGATCTTGGAGGAAAAATTATATATACTTCTGCCTCTCTTCACACTGTTGAGAATCAGTGTAACCAAAGATAATTCTTTATTTACGAATGAGAGCCTCTCTTCACACTGTTAAGAATCAGTCCAACCAAAAATACTCAATTCTTTATGTACAAATGAGAACCCTAAACCTTCAACCAGGTTTTAAGATTCCCAACTTTTTGTTTCTTTGTCTTGATTGAGAAATTCAAGGACTGGTAATTGATAGAGTAGGCTTGCAGAGAGTGAAAGATACATATAAATCCCAGTGAGCAGTCATTATGTCTTAAAGTATTTCCTGCCTAGAAAGTGAGCCACTTGAAGCTGATCATCATAAAATCACTCCTGGGGAAAGAGCTAAAGCATTTTATAGAGATGATTGAGAAGTAACGTTTCATCTTATATGTCAGGTACAGGAAGCATATTGGGATATAAGAGTTCTGTTGTTAACTGATATGCAATGCTATTAGTTACCATGCTGCATACATAATGAGTAGACTCTTACAAACTAGAACTGCTTTCCCAGAATGGACTTCTCAGGTTAACTTGACATGTATGCCTTACTGCTGTGATGGAATAGCTTGCCCTTTTCAGTTTTTCCCTTGTTTCCACTTCATAGATTTTCATGCCCTCGTTGGTTTGTATTAGCCTAATGATAGTACTTCCTTTACCAAATGGAATGTCTACATGAAGAACAGTTTCGACTCGAATGTTTTTTAACCAACTTTCTTATGGTTGATTTTTGATGCTGCAGACCATGGTGAGCCATGAACAGATGACTTTGACCTGTATGGGTAATGGGAACTTCAAGGTTCTTCCTTTCACCAACATTTCTCAAGCCAGGATGAATGACTTGTGCAGCATGATATGCTCATAGACATTTCCAGTTTAGGTGATACTATCACGAGATTACGAACATTACCACTTCTGTTATCAACTCACAGTTGATAACTGTTCAAATGTAGGAAAAAGATGTGCAGTTTAAGTTTCACAGTAAAACTTGTAAGAGCTTTGACATGAGATGTATATGCCTTCTGAGATTTTGAACCAATTCCCTTTGTATAGATTCGATCATTCATGGATATAGCAGAGTAACAGCAAGATATGAGCTTCTAATGTTGATATGTACTATAGTTATGACTGTCCAAAATACTGAACAAAGACTGAGAAGTTGTTGCTCACAAACTTAAGCAGCGCCAACCAAGAACTTTATTAAAGTTCAACTTGACACATAAGTGACTAGTCATAGCTGAGTTCTACTGTTGTCCAGTACAGACATAGTTGTAATAGAGACTCACAATAAAGACTCATCTCATTGCAATTCGCCAATTCTTCGTAAGCATTTCGAAAGGGAAGAGTTCCGAAAATCACAGTAAGGCCTTCTCCAACTCCTTGGTTTAAAGGGCTATATTTTAGCTCAAATCATGTCCAACCCATGGGGGAAAGGGCTAAAGGGCCAAATGGAAGAGCCAAAGTGCAACCCAAAGGGTTATTTTTAGCCCCAAGAATAGTCTTTTAGCCCTTTAGAAAAATGGATCAGAAAGTGGGGAGACCCACATTTGGGTCAGCTGTGACCAATGCATGACGTCATCAAGCCGTGATATTTATTTATTTTTTTTATTCGAGAATTTAAAAATATTCCATCAAGATAACATATGTCGCATATATAAAATCGTATAAGAAATCTACAACATTGCTTATGAAGCAACATATGAAATTTGAAAAGTACAACCGGAAAAAATATTTTTTATCATAAAAATGATTTCAATTACTATAAAGAAGACTCTGGTAAAAAATAAGAACATCTATATATATATATAACATATTCAAATTTTTAAAATATATTTTAGGGCTATAATTTAGGCTTAACGGGTTGAAGACGGTTGATGTCACATCGATGAATAATACATAATTCAGGGCTAAAATTAGCCCTGGGGCTAAATTGCTATAATTTAGCCTTAACGGGTTTGAGACGGCTGATGTTACATCGATGAATAATACATAATTTAGGGCTAAAATTTAGCTTTTTTTAGCCCTTTCGGTTGGAGATAGCCTAAAGACTCATCTCATTGCAATTCCAAGTCGTATGATTTACAAAAAGTCAAAAAACCACATTGGTTTGCCTTAGGATTCTTATTATCTCATTCCAAGATTTAAGTGACTCGAAAACGTCACAACATTAACTATAAAGAATCTTTTCTTTCTGGAATTCATATAAATAAATACATTATGATAATGGTTAACAAGTAGTCCCACCGGGTGTGCAATTTTTTTTTGTTCTTTATTTCTCATATTAGAATGAGAAAGAAGCATAAATTTTTTCAATCAAAATATACAACCGTTTGATACTCCCATATATAGCTACTACCATTATTGTTGTAAGCTTAAATATAAAGACCCAAAAGATTCCATCCAAACCCAAAAAGAACGAAAATTTATTAGTTGACAATACAGCAAGACTCCTCTCCTTTTTTGCGGCTCTAGGGGCGGCCACGGCCTTACAGATACAAAAGCTAGATTCACTCCATTACCACTTTCACTGCCATAATTTGAGGCTGTAAGCCTACTGCATTGCAACACCAACCATCAATTTCGAATCAAAATTCAATAAATTAAGAAGATTTCGAGGATTCCTATTCCTGAATAGGAGAGGAAAGGGAGGCTTCTGAGTCTCAATCCCTGTATATGGGGGACTAAGTGTTTGACGCGGAAACCAGTTGGCCTGCAAACTGTCTCTTTTGCTGCTGTGATTGCGCGGGCGTGCCAGCACCGTGGGGTGCAGTCGTCGGGGAAGTCCCTTGACCTGACTTCTTCTTCAAGCGTTGTGGACGAGGAGAACACCAACCTCGCCACAAGGTTCTTTTCTATGCCTTCCGAGAAAGGACTTCTTGCCTTACGGATAAGGACTTTGAGTGTGATCTCTTCGCGTCACCGAATCGATACTTATTATTGTAGACTAAGCAGAGCAATCACTGGGAAGTTTGGAGAAAGCACGGGTTGTGCTAAAGCGTGGCTTTAGCTTCGCTGGGTTGCGATGGCGTTACCCTTGCTTCGCTGGTAGTAACGGTGGCAGTTGCGCTAGCAGTCGGCTGCTGGGGAGACTAGGACTGAAAGTACGGTCGCCGGGTTGATCTGGTGATGCTGACAGTCGGCTCTTGGAGAGACTAGGATTGGCGTGCGGTCACCGGGTTTCAACGAGGTTGAAGGTTTGCTCCGGGGAGGCTTTGTAATCGCTGGGATTGATTGATTTGAGAGAGGTCATTTATTCGTCCTTGAAACCTGGTATATATACCTAGGGTTTCGACTGCTCCTTGCCATAGAAGGATTATTGATTGAAGTTTCCTATTCAATCTCCACTACCCGACTCCAATAAGGTTTCGTTTGCCTTATGGATCACGGAATGGGTGAAGCTGTAACCCAAACCCGAGTAGGCTTATTTTTGGGTCGCAAGTATCGGCCCGCTGTGCTAAATCCACTAAAGGATCTTGCCAAAATTACTTTTGGGCTCAAACATTGCCCCCCAGGCCCCGATATCAGGCCCACGAAAATGTAACTGATTGAAGGGGACTAAAACGACACGTCTGGTGATCGAGACGATGTCATTGATGAAGGTTGCGTCTATTCGCTTGGCAAAACGTCCTTTCGTCGCATCGTTTCCCTCACAAAATCTTTCATTTAAATACCGCAGCCACTCCAGACCTGTCACATCAGAAACCCTTTCAGTCTCCTAAACCCAGAAAACCTCTCGCTCCATACCCACTTTGAAGAAACCCAGCAATGGCTCCCCCAAAGAAAGTGATCATTGATCAGGAAGAAGAGCTTACTGATAACATCGCTCGCACTTGGGGAACCAACATCGGTGCCCGCTGCCGCATCCATACTTCCGTCCAGAGACCTCTGCTTCTCAGGCTTCCAAACCATCACGCCGGACTGGGTCCGGCACCGCGAGATTCCATTCCCGCTGACGCTCTCGTCCTCTATAGCCTGCCCATCCGTCGACCTATTCAGGTTCTCCGGAGGACCCCTGCAGATTTCAGTAGTTGGGGTGCGCAGAATCATTGGGCAAAAATAGGGCATTGGCCGTCCAAAATTAGCGCAGATGAGCTTTCCTGGTATCGTGAAGTAAGAGCACAAGATTTGACTCGCTGGAACGTGGCAGGTATTACCCACACTATCGATTTATGCTTTCGCCTTCCTCGCGGTGGGAATCGCTCACCACTCGCTGCCTTCCTTTGCTTTTGGCATACTGCTACCAATACTCTTGATTTTCGATTTGGCCAAATGAGTATAACATTGTTGGATATCCTCACCATTACTGGATTGCCCATCGATGGCGAGCCCTACCTGCATGGACAATTCGACTCTGACACCTTCACATCAACCATGGACCAAACTGGTCGCGGTGCTCATAGCGGCTCCTATCAGCGGTGGCTGGCTTATTATCGTAAAGAGCGCAATGCGACTGGTGGCATTGCTTTTCTGGAGTATTGGCTCTGCAAGTTCATATTTTGTACTTCTTCCTGTAAGCCCACTGGCGCCTGGACTCTTCTGGCAACGGCCCTCTACAACGGCCGCCGCGTGGGGTTAGGACAACCAGTATTGGGTGCCCTCTACCGTACTCTGTACCATGCCACGATGCATCCTTTTGAGACTAGCATTTTTGGCCCCTTTTGGATCCTTGATTTCTGGATTCAAACTTACTTTCCATTCTTCCGCCGCGACGACATTTCACTGCTACCACCGACTGATGCCCTCCTTGGTCAATGGTTTTGTCGCGAGGCGAGGTACATATCTCCACCCAATTCTGAGTGATTCTCATATTTGTACCTCCTGCACGAGATGCCCTACTGCGATCTAATACTTAATAGGAGATTCCCCGCTCCTCTCGAAAATGGGTTCCTTCCTGGTGCTCCTAATTATAGTGGTTGCGCGCACTTGGCTTTTCGCCGCGCGATCTCTTGTTCAGACATTAGGCTCGCTGCTGACGAACTTAGTTATGAGCTTTATGCTCCCAACCATTTTGCTCGCCAATTTGGTCTTATCCAATTGGTGCCATTTCCCCTCTATGATGCCTAGAATTACAATACCTCTTGGCGCATAATTGGCCCCTTAAATGGACCTCCGCCAAAACAAAGCATGCTTGTACTGGTCGATCTCCCTGACTGGGTTGATAACATCGTCCCCGTGGATGGGACCGCCGAAGATTATGATCAATGGTGGAAGGAAGTATCTGTTAACTGCTGGAGGCAAAGGGATGACGAACTCTTCGCGACTATCTTCAAAGAATTGAGATATCCTTACGACGCTGATACTGAAGAACTTGCTCGCTTTCATGAAGATGAAGCAAGACCTCCACCAACCGAACTGGCTCCGCGAGCCGCGCGAGCCCCGCGCTTGGTTCAGGCTGGAATTGTAATTCGCGAGCATCCTCCAGAGGTAATTGCCTTAGCGTGTTCGTTGTTTCCTTGATCATTTTTACCTCCAACTCTTTCCCTTAACTCGAAGTTTATAGCAGGAATGCGCACCACCTTCAAGCAATCGCGCCGTGGGTGTTTCTCCGGCCGCTTAACAGAAAGCAAAACTGACCAAGCCTGAGGTAGAGGACTCTTCCTCTGATGATGATGACCCTCAAACTGTAAGGATTCTCTTCTTAGAACGTATATTTTAGCAGCCTTCTCAAATTCTAATTTGACTTTGTTTAAATCCTGACAGATTACTGCTGCTCTAGCACGCAAACGCAGTCGCGCTGAATTCCGGACCGATCCATGGGCAGAAGATGAACCAGTCGCTGATCGACTGGTAATACTCCTCTAACGTGAGCATTGATACTTTGTTTTGCTATGTATGGTTTTATAATGTCTCTCCGCTTCAGGTTCGTCGTAGGTTTTCGAGGCAAGTTGGGGAAGGATCCTCCGCTGCCGGCGAGGGTGTGTCTGGCACACAAGCCCAAGAAACCAATGGTGACCCTCCCTCTGCAATCAATGCTGCAAACAACATGCAGTTGGTTGTAGTCCCAGCACAAGTCATAGATGACTGCTCGCCTGAGGTTGAAGAAAGGATGTCGCTCCTTCATACCTCCTGCGAGGAACCAATTCTCCTCCTAGAATCGACAGTGCCTGATTCGGGTCCAACCTCCGGTGAGATTGCCCCATTGCTAATAGCAAATTTCCGCGAGCTACCTGTTGAAGAGGTACCTCTCTTAACAAAAAATGTTTTATCTTTACCCTTGACTTGGTCATTCTGAAGATGTTTCTTTCTAGGGTCCAAACGTGGAAGCGGTAGTCGGAGAAATAGCGGACGAGGATCCTGCTGAACCTGTTCCCAATGTGGTTGGTCAGGAACTTGCTCCCCATGCCTCCCAAGTCATTGAAGTCGAGGAAATAGGAGAACTTCCTGAACCAGTGCCAGAAGCAATACCTGTCGCTGAGCAACCTACTCCGTCCACTTTAGAACGGTTAGCTCGTGTGCTCGAAGTGACCCCACCTGGGGTCGTAGATGATGCCAGAGAAGGCCTTCGTCGCCTCTTGGGTTCTGATATTCTGATTCCTGGCGCGCCCGCGAGAGTTTTGGAGTATCTGAGGGTGCTTCTCCGTGAGGCTGCTATCACTGAAGACCAATTTCAAGAGGTTGACCAGCTGCTGCAGAATCTCCAGCAAGGGCTCAATGAAAGGGCGGTCGCGAACGCGCAAGCCAGGCAGACTGAAACACACTACTAGACCCTTACTCATCAAACAGACACTGCGCGTGATTTCTTGGGTGACCAGGCTAATCTCATCAGGGATCTGACGCTCGAGAGAAACCATCTGAGGTCCCAGATTCAGGCTATTCAGACCCGGTTGACTGATGTCACTGCTAGGCTTGCCCATGCGGAGCCTCAATTAGAACAACCCCTTGCTGCCTTCGAGATGCTGTCCCAAGAACTGGCCCAAGCTCGTGTAGCAACCCAACAAGCCGCACAAGCTGCTGCGGATGCTAGCTTTTGATTGGACGAGCTTTTTCTCCGCTTGACCCACGCAGGCCAGAGACTTTTGGGCCTCTAGTATTCCAGTACCAGGCCCATATTTGTATGAACAATATTATTATTAATAATTTAAATATTTAGCCCACATTGCTTGGCCCAAATATATGTTCAAATTTATAGGCAGTTTAGCGTTTAATTTGCCTTTATTGCTGTTGAAACTGTTTGAAAAAATAATCTCGAAACAAAGCGGTTACCTCCTTGAAAATTGCCCCACTTCCCACGCGCTTTCAATTATCTTCATTTCCGAGATCCTTGCATTCAATTCCAACAATTCTCTTATTGATGGTGTTGAAAATACTTCAACTGCCCATCGCACAGTTGAGGCCACTGAGGTTGGTCCTATAAATACCTGTACTTCTGAAAATAAAAACTCAAGCAAATATGGCTTCCCCAGTAATAGTTTCACAAACCCTACTTCTCTTCCTTCTGTTTCTGAAATCCTCTCCTCACGATCTCAGCCTTAACCCCAAATTCTTAGGTTTTATGGCTTAATCTCAATGCCTGGGTAGGTCTTATGGCCTAATCTCAGGTCGATCCGCATGTCTTTGGTCTTTGGAAATCCGGATGGGATTCCCCGGTTTCAGTTAGGCTGAAGAACACGCGGCGCTCCTAACGCGGAGGAACCAGATTCTGAGGGATCCCTCTCCTTAGATTTCTCACGTGGAGCAGGAGAGAGAAGGGCGGAAGGCCACTCGAGGCCGGCTGTTCTTCTTCCGCAGCCTACCTCCGGGGTCAGACTGTCAGACTTCTGTTTTTCCCCTGGAGGTAGATATGGTTGTGAGTCGCACTCTCTCTGAAGACCATCTCCATCCCAGAGGGTAATCTACTAGAAGGGTTGGGATGGATTATTTCCTTCCCTCTGCCTCCGGTACAAATGAGAGCAGCTGCGACTCAGATCAGAGGAGGGATGTGGGTGAAGAGAGGGAGAGTATACATGATCATAGCACAGCCCCCTTTTGTCACCATAAGATCCAGAAATTCTAAGCAGATTTGCAACTCTTATGATTTTTAAGCCACTTTTGGCCTTGTAAACCGCAAATGTAAAGCCACTTTATGAATGAAAGTTTCTGAGTATTTTTTCAAAAAAAACTGTTATAAAATAAGGCCTCATGCATAGGCCATTACATATATTCTTAACACCTATTGTCAAGGAATTTGAAATTGAAATAATTGAAATTGCTATAAGGCCTCAACGAATGCCTGGATGTATAGAATGTTGCCCCCCTAGTGTTTGTAGGTGAAGCAAATCCATGAAACTAAGGCCACAGGAAAGGCCTGAACATGAAGGGATGATGGGAGCCGATGAACACTATGGTTGCCCCCCTATCTGGGAAGAAGGTGGATCTGGGGGGTCCTCGAATTCCCAAACACTAAGGTAATATTTCTTCGGGAACCGCCCGTTGATGGGATTGCGATGGATGTCGCCGTCCAAATCTTTGAGGTGAAAGGTCCCGCGCTCCAGAATGCGGTGAACAACAAAGGGTCCTTCCCATCACGGAGTCCATTTACCGCAACAAAGGGCAGAACAGCTTTCCAAACAAGGTCACCCTCTTTGTAACTACGGCCACGCGTCCTCTTATCATAGGCACGGGCGATACGCTGTTTTTCCATCACTAAATTATCCAAAGCCGCTAAGCGCTGCTCGCTCAGGTCTTCGTGCTCTTGCCACATCGCTTGGACATAATCTTCGCCGATCAAGTGATGCTAATCCTGGACGCGCAAGGATTGAACGTTGAGTTCTAAGGGTAAAACTGCGTCATGACCAAAGTGTCTCATACAATGTGTTCTAAGGGTGTTGTAGTAGTGGGATTCCTCTTGGAGGTGCGATAAGCCCATAGTGTCTCATACGACGTGTTGTGCCACTGGCGAGGGTTTTCAACAAGCATCTTCTTGAGAAGGGTGATAATAATCTTGTTACTGGCCTCCGCTTGACCGTTGGACTGAGCATAATATGGAGTGCTGTGGATGAACTGTATGCCCAAGTCGTTGACGAGCTGCTCTACGTCACCACCCATGAACGCTGCCCCCCTGTCTGAGACAAGCACTTCAAGGATACCAAACCTGCAAATGATGTTATGAAATATAAATTGTCTAATGGTGGCACCTGAAGCCTCTTTCAAAGGCTCAGCTTCGACCTATTTGGTGAAGAAATCAGTGGCCACAATGATGAACTTGTGTTGGAGGGAGGAATGAGGGTGAATCATCCCAATCAAGTCCAATGCCCAGCCTCGTGCAGGCCAAGTCTTAATAATGCGTTGCATGGGAATATTGGGGATGTGCTACACTGGACCGTGTGCCTGGCAATCTTGACAGCCTTTCGCGAACGTGATACAGTCCTTCAAAATGCTGGGCCAATAATACCCATGTCTTCTGATAAGCCAACGCATCTTAGGGCCCGCTTGATGGGCTCCACATACTCCCGCGTGTGCTTCGCGCATTAATCGCTTTGCTTCGCGGCCATAGACACACCGGAAGTCTATGCCATCTTCCCCACGTCGGCGCAGCTCGTCACCCCTGAGGAAGTAGTTTAAGGCAAGAAAATGAATCTTCCTGTCTGTTGTAGGATCTGGCTGCTTGAGGTAATCGATCAACGGAATTCGCCAATCGACGTCAATAGGCTCTAGGACTGCGACGACCGGATCGTCAGGCGGGTCAGGCCGCGCGAGCCACGAAGGCAGCGTGCGGCGCTCGACTTTCAAAATGCGCTCGCGAACCCCATATTTCAATGTAATGCCTGTAGCCAGTTGAGCAAGCTCATTGGCTACGAAATTGCGCTCGCGAGGTATGTATTCCAAATCCGCGTCATCAAACTGATCCAAAAGCTCAATGGCGCGATTCAAATATGGAACGAGCAAACAGCTTGCACACTTGTACTTCTCTTGGAGCTGATTTATCACGAACAGAGAGTCACCGCGTACCTGAACGTCCCTTACTCCCAATTCCAGTAAGACTTCTAGGCTAATAATAAGGGCCTCATACTCTGCTTGGTTATTTGTACACTTAAACTCCAATTGGAAAGAATAAGAGAAACGATCACCCGCTGGGTTTTCCAGAACAATCCCTGCCCCTGCTAATGTTTCAGTTCTGGAGCCATCAAAAAATAATACCCAGGGTTGCAAGGAGACGGTGGCTTGATACCATATGGCGTACTCTAGAATGCGCGCCAAATCTGGTCGAGTTGTGGTGGCGGTCACTATCTCTAATTCCTTCACTGTGGGGATATCAAACATAGGGTGATGTGCCAGAAAGTCTGCAATAGCCTGTCCCTTCACCGCCTTCTGTGAAACGTATTGTAGCAAGAATTCGGATAGAGCCAGTACCCACTTGCCAATGCGACCTCTCAGAATAGGTCGCGACAACATGTACTTAACCAGGTCGGTTTGAGCAATGATGCATGTAGTAAAGGATAACATGTAGTGTCGCAACTTGCAAGCGGAGAAGTACAATGTGAGACACAGTTTTTCCATAGGAGTATACCTTGTCTCACAATCCGTAAGTGTCCTACTGAGGTAAAAAAAGGCATGCTCGACACCTCCCTCATCATCTTGGGCGAGTAGGCTGCCAATGGAAGCCTCAGCTGCTGAAATGTATAGCTTTAATGGAAATCCAGTTCTAGGGGGAACAAGCACTGGTGGACTCGCTAAATAGGCCTTGATTTTGTCGAAAGCCTCTTGATGTTGAGACTCCCATACAAACTCGTTCTGTCCTGGCAACTTTAACAATGGAGAGAAGGGCTGGATCTTACCTGCAGAGTTAGAAATGAAACGTCTTAGAAAGTTGATTTTACCCAGCAGACGCTGTAGCTCCTTCTTCGTTCGCGGAGGGGATGCGTTGATGACTGCACTTGCTTTATCTTCAGGGACCTCAATTCCCCTTTGATGGACAATGAAGCCCAGGAAATCTCCTGCTTGAACTCCGAACACGCATTTGGCGGGGTTCATCTTGAGTTTGTGTTGTCGCATGCGCTCGAAGACCTTCCTGAGATCTGTGATGTGGTCCCCTCTCTTCTTAGACTTCACCACTACATCATCGATGTAAACCTCTAAAATCTTTCCAAGGATATCATGGAAGATTAGGTTCATGGCTCTCTGATAAGTTGCCCCAGCATTCTTCAGCCCAAACGGCATAACCACATATTCGGAAACGCCCGCAAACCCCAGACATCGGAACGCGGTTTTATGTCTGTCCTCCTCTGTGACCTGAATTTGGTGATACCCTGCTGTGCCATCCATGAAGGACAGCAATTCATGTCCTGCTACGGCGTCTACCAACATATCCGCTACCGGCATGAGGTAAACATCTTTAGGTGTAGCAATATTAAGGTCTCTGTAGTCCACGCAGACCCTCATCTTGCCATTCTTCTTGCGAACTGGCACTATATTGGATAACCACTGATTGTATTTGGCCACCCTGATAATGCCCGATTCATGCATTTTTTCGACTTCCTCTTTGACGAGGACTTGGGTTTCTGAATTCATTCTTTGCGGATCTTGCTTCACAGGCCTCTTGTCAGGGAGTGTTGGCAGCTGATGGCAAACCAAGTCCGGTGACAGGCCGGGCATATCTTCATATTTCTCCGCAAAGCAGTCTTTGAATTCCAGTAATAGGTCAATGAGCCTCTGTTTCTCGCTAGGCTCTAAGTAAGCGCTGATAGCCACTTCCATAGGCTCCTCTGTTGTTCCAAGATTGACCTTCTCGGTAGGGTCTCTGACCTTAGGAGGTGTATCGTCCAGCGCTGCCGGAGCGAGCTGAATTTCTACCTCATCTTCCTATTCTTGATCAGAGAGTTCTTCCTTGACGATTTCTAAGGTCGCGAGTCGATCATAGGCCTCTTTTTCCACTAAGTACGACGATAGTCGTTCGTACAGCGAGTGGAGGGCCTCTATCCCTTCCTCCGGAAGGTCGTAATCCATTATCTTTTAAGGGTTTGGGCACAGCGTGGCCAGGCCGTTCCAGGCCTTCTTTTGAGAGCGAGCGCCCCCACTGTGCCAGATCAGAGGCCATCACCCCTGTGGGGCGGCCTTTGTTATCGATGCCACTCACCTGCAATGGAGTAATAGGCTCCAAGTAGTATCTGGCATCTACATAATTCGCGGAAACTGGGAATGGACGAGGATCCGCTTTGATCACCTCAGCCTTATCTGTCTCCCTGTTCCACATAATGAGTTCCTGGTGGAGGGTTGACGGAACACAATAACTCCTGTGGATCCAGTCTCTACCCAGGATAGCACTATAGGCCGCATAACAATCTGTCACAAAGAATGCATAAACTCCCTCTGCAGGGCCAACCTTGATGCGCAAGAATAGTAATCCCAAGGTCTTTGTCACAGTCCCCGCGAAGTTCTTGAGTGTAAGGGACGTAGACTGGATTTTCTCTTTCTTGATCCTGAGCAAGTGCATGGTCCTGGTAGTGATAACATTAACGGCAGCTCCGGTATCAACCATGATCTTGCTAACTTTGGTACCGCCAACTTCTGCTGTGATGTATAAAGGTCGCATGTGTTGGACCATAGCAGGTGTTGGCCTGGTGAAGCTCATGAAGAATTCTCTGCTGTTGGCATCCTCTGTTTCAAGAAAGACAGCCTCCTCCACATGTGCCGTGACCGCTGACGTAATTTGCAAGGGTTGTGCACTACTTTCCTCAGCTTCTACACAATCCTGCGCGGCGACCGGTAGTGCATACCTCGCGGGCAGTACGTAAACCATGTTGCAAGACGTATCAGTCATAACAGTCTCATCCATGTCCTCTTCTAGGTTCAGCTTGGGTTCGTTGACAGGGGTGTCAGTGTTGAATTGCTTAGCCAGCCGGTCTACCAACGATTCCTCTGTAAGACCTTTTACCTCACATTGCTCATGTTTCTGTATCCCGGTAGCCTGCTTAGGAGAGCTTGACTCAAAAGGGGCGACTACTACACTCTGGACCTTTTTAGGTTTCCACTGTAAAGTATCGGTAGTCTTGTCCTTGCCCCCCAGTCTCTCAAAAACTGAGGATTTGGCCTCTGGGTCTTCACGAAACAACTTGCGCCTAATATGTGGTCGCCTAGTCGGCGAACTCTCCTTTCGAGCTGGCGGAGGTTTCCTTTCGTCGGTGATCCTGCAAAAAACACTGGGCTTAGATGCCCCTGTTGCTGAGCTCGCTTGCTTTTGGAAGCTGCGAGGAGTCATTAATGGCTTAGCAGCTAGTGCCTCCATCTCCTTTTGATACTGCTCAGGTGATTTGACCAACTGCGAAGGTTTGATCAGGTCCTGGTCCAGAGCCTCTAGCGCACGCTTGGCTTCCCCAAACTTGCGCTGCAGTTTCCTCTTCTTGGAAGGGCTTATTTCCACTGCCTTTCCCTTTTCCCTAGTGTACCACTTCCCTTCCTTGATGGTGGCGGTTGAAGCAGGTGGGATATAGGGCTTGTTCAGAATGTCTTTGTGCTTGGTCGTAGCATTCTCCTCTTGTTCCGATCAACCGCGGCCGCTCTTAACTTCTTGAACAAATTGGAGTCCTTTGGGGATGATGTTGACTCCATTTTATCTGTTTCTCTAGGACTAGAAGGTTGATAGTTTCTCGATGGCGAGGCCCACTTGATGGGCGGGAGAGAGCCAAAACGAAACGTCTGCTCTACCTCTTCATGTGACACTTGGATGCCACACTCTTCTTTACATCATGAGCAGAGGACCACGGATGAGGCTTGACCAACTGGTTTAGCTTTTGTCTTTGCAGGAGTCTCATCCTCGTCGTACTTTTCTTCTCCCCCCTTTGTGTTCAAATCTAAGGTTGGTTTCCTCCGACTCTGCCTTGTCCAGTTCACGTCAACCATATTGATCCCAGTGTCAGGAAAAGGGTTCAGGTCTACTAATGCCGCTGCGGTCGTCGGAGCTTCCACCTGTAAGCTGCCATTATTGAGCCATACCTGAATCTGGTCCTTAAGCTTCACGCAGTCAACTGTATTATGATTCCACAAGTTGTGGAATTTACAGTACTTCTTCCCTTTCAGCTGGTCCGGTCGAGGAAAAGGTCCAAAGTTTGTCTTCACCATCTTCGCTGCAATCATTTCATCCAAAATCTCATGTGCCTTGTTGGCATCATATGTATATGTCGCGAACTCAGGTTTGGTGAAAGTCATTGATTTGAGCTTGACAAGTTCCTTGGCAATTTTCAGTTGTTTCAAGGCCGGATTCTTTCTTCCTGTCAGTTCATAAGCAGCGACATCATTCTCCTCTTCCTCATCCTCCTTCTGCACCATCTCTTCTTCATGATGATGGTAATAAGGGTTATAAGTAGCTGGCTGGTAGTGCAGGGCTGCAATGGTGCGATGTTTTCCTGGCACATATGTCCCTTTGGACGCATTCTTTCTTGCGTCAATTTCTCTGAGAAGATGTTCAAAGCTGCCCACTTCTGTGATAAGCTCTCCCATTGACTGGATAGCGTTAGGATCTCCTAACGTTTTATTCAACACTTCTCTAGCTTGGTTCAACTCAGCTCTTTGCATGGCCACCTCGGTTGCGAGATTAGCTCCATCCTTGCGAAGACCTGCCATATCTAACGCCGTCTGCTTGGTCTGGTTCGCAATAGCCTCTATGATTTCTTTCTGCTGCTGATTTTGCTCATCTGCGATACCTGTAGCATGAGCCCTTAATGCACTCTCTGTTTGTGCAATTTGTTGCTTAGTATCCTCAGCCTGTCGGGAAATACGCTGGTTTATTTCGCGTATGATCCGGTCTGTCTTGGCGGTTTCCCTTTCAAAATCAGCGGCTATCTTCTTGCGATGATTTTAAATATTCTCCAGGATGATTGCGAACCTGACCTCGGAGGTCGCTCCCTCTGGAATAGGCTTCGCAACGAAAGCCTCTCTTTCTTCACTTCCCACTGTATTAGAGACAGTGGTAGTGACAGGCTCACTGGCCTGATTAGTAGTGACACTCATACCCTCAGTAACGGTCGGGTGATTCTCTCCCTGTTCAGCTAACATATCCGATGATTGGAGATGTCGAGAAAATCTTTGAGTCACTTGTTCTTCAGAAAGACCACGACAGTCCGCGCGAGAATGCGGTCTGTAACTGGAGGTCTTATGCTTAGGGCAGTTAGCGTAAACCTTCTGGTAAGGATTTTCGCTTGACTTCCCAATGGCTACGTTCACGAAGCGACACTATGTAAGTCCCACTGGGCGTGCCAAAATGTTTGACGCGGAAACCAGTTGGCCTGCAAACTGTCTCTTTTGCTGCTGTGATTGCGCGGGCGTGCCAGCACCGTGGGGTGCAGTCGTCGGGGGAGTCCCTTGACCTGACTTCTTCTTCAAGCGTTGTGGACGAGGAGAGCACCAACCTCGCCACAAGGTTCTTTTCTATGCCTTCCGAGAAAGGACTTCTTGCCTTACGGATAAGGACTTTGAGTGTGATCTCTTCGCGTCACTGAATCGATACTTAGTATTGTAGACTAAGTAGAGCAATCACTGGGAAGTTTGGAGAAAGCACGGGTTGTGCTAAAGCGTGGCTTTAGCTTCGCTGGGTTGCGAGGGCGTTACCCTTGCTTCGCTGATAGTAACGGTGGCAGTTGCGCTAGCAGTCGGCTGCTGGGGAGACTAGGACTGAAAGTACGGTCGCCGGGTTGATCTGGTGATGCTGACAGTCGGCTCTTGGAGAGACTAGGACTGGCGTGCGGTCACCGGGTATCAACGAAGTTGAAGGTTTGCTCCGGGGAGGCTTTGTAATCGCTGGGATTGATTGATTTGAGAGAGGTCCTTTATTCATCCTTGAAACCTGGTATATATACCTAGGGTTTCGACTGCTCCTTGCCATAGAAGGATTATTGATTGAAGTTTCCTATTCAATCTCCGCTAGCCGACTCCAATAAGGTTTCGTTTGCCTTATGGATCACGGAATGGGTGAATCTATAACCCAAACCCGAGTAGGCTTATTTTTGGACCGCAGGTATCGGCCCGCTGTGCTAAATCCACTAAAGGATCTTGCCAAAATTATTTTTGGGCTCAAACACTAAAGAGGCTTATGAGTCTGAATAAGGTGGATGGTTAGTGACCGAGTTAGGTAAAAGAGGTTAGCTCATTCAAATGTCGTGGTGATTGATATATTATTTGTTTTATAAATAATATTTAGACTAACTGTGTAGTGGTTAAAGCTGTTTTTGCTTATATCCTTAATTACGGTCTATACCAAACTTCTTGACGATTAAAGAAGAGAGTTTATTGCATTTTTTCATTTCTTTTACGTTTCTCTCTATTCTTTTACTTAAATTTTCCAATTTTCTATGCCCTCAGTGGAAAATTTAATGGATGGTAAGTGCATTGAATAAATTTAGGGTGCATATAGGATTATCCTATGCTTTTGAATCTTGTTGAACATTAAAGTAGGTAGTGTAGGAGGATTAGGAGACTGCACATGCGCTGCTTTGGTATCTACATATAATCACTACTTGGGCACAACTGTTTTCAGATCAAATTCCGGCTGAAATTAATTTGAAGCTTATTTAGTTGTACTATAGCGCTCAGTTGTCACCCAAAACCATAGATTTTGGACCATAAACGAGTTTAATTATAGGTAGTTAGGTACCTCTAAGTTAAATCCCAAGAGATAGCCCACAAAAGCTTTAAACTATAATCTTGACTATAGCAGCCTTAGGACAAAAGCTAGCTACACCATAGTGTACTACTCGATCTCTCTTTGTGTAATCGATTATTAATTATTTTCATAGAGACATATATTCTTTTCATAAAAGCAAATTCATTTTCAGAGCTAGTTTGACTAAGAAGGAAACATTTATGGTGCCGCTGTTGTCCACATGGCCCTAAGGGGGGAACTAGTATCTAATGCTTAAAAGGTTGTTGCCATGCCATGCATGTAAGATTAAAGGATTATGTATTATTTCATGACCCATCTTAACATGCCTCGCAATTACATTCTTGATGAGTCACATACATTAAAGTTTGATCGTGAGTTCAAACTTAGGCAGTTCAATCTTTTTAAGAAGCTAGCTAGACATTCATGATAAGTGTATGTATTAATTCCTTATTTAAACAAAGCTATTCTTTTTATTCAAACTGTGTCCTCGATGTTTACCGTTCTTAATTTGTTCTCTAAATATTTATAGCTGTTTATTGTTAAGAAGGATGCTGCTAGAGCGATTTGTTAACAAAATGATGATTAGTCTCAAACAGCTTTGTGATACTGATTTGTGTCATGCTAAACATGTCATCTATTTTTTGGCAAGATCCACCTTCCACATGATAAATGTGAGTAGTAAAACATCAAAACGTATTGTCCGACTTCATGCTCTATAATGAAGTAGGAACAACAACAAAAAATGAAGTTTGAACAGTTAAAAATATAAACTATTCAAGGACATTTTTTTGGAGTTCTACTTCTTAAGGCGAATCCATATTTTTTTCCTTCACTAGGCGTTATAGAATTTTTTTATTTTTCTTTGGTCTGATATTAAAGTATAAAGAAAGAAATAAAGAAATATTAATAAAAAGCCCATAATCATCCAATTTCAATTCACATATTGTTCTTTTTTGTTACGAGCTTGCACTGACTCTTCATATGATCCAGTTGTCAATAATGACACCTTAGAAAATCTTGATGATAATGACCAAATACGTAGGGTGAGTCGTTTACAACAGTGGAATGGGGAGCAAAAATAAGTTTCACAAGTTGCTTAGTGTTAATGTCGATCATGAGACATACTCTATGCCATCCTACATTTTTGGAAGAAAACCTAGATATGCTCTACGTTGTCCCACATTTTTGCTCAATTAATCTCCGAATTTCTCTAGTCTGTCATCGAAGTTTTAGCCATGAATTAACTGGCAGTCAAGCAAATCATCCAATATCAATTCACATATCGTTCTTTTCTATTGCGAGCTTGCATCGACTCTTTATATGAACCAGTTGTCAATAATGACACCTTAGAAAATCTTGGTGATCTGATCATTGGGCTGTACGTGGGGTTGGTCGTTTACAACAGTGGAACAAGGAGCAAACATGAGTTTCACAAGTTACCTAGTGTTAATGTCGGTAATGAGACTTTGGCCTAGGGGTGGCTGAAATTCCCGAACCTGCCGGAACCGGCCGAAAACCGGCCGAACCGCCGCCGTCGGCGCCGACTGAGATGGTAACGGGAAGATCCGGTTCGGTTTACCGTACCGTATACGCGTACGCGGCTCGGTATCGGTACACACATATCAATTATACGGTATTACCGTACCAACCGTACATATATACTTGTATTATTTTTTATTTATTTTTAATACCAGATATGTTTTAAGCCGTTGATTTATAGGATATGTGAATGATAGCCGTTGGATCTGTGGAGTTTGGGTTAACCTAACAGGGGTCACTCAGATTAGGTCATTTGCAGCCTCTCTCTCTGTCGAGTCTCGACCCTCTCTTCCTCTCGATCTCTTCCTCTCTCTTCCTCTCAGAACCAAACCCAGCCCCAATCCAATCCCAACAACAGTCGATTAGATCGCTCATTGATGCGAACCTCACCAACATAAGCTTCAACCCAGATTGAGTTTCCTTTTTGAAATCCCCAAATCGTTCGACGAACCCTAGACTGTTCCTCTCTCTTCCTCTCAGAACCAACCCAGCCCCAATCCAATCCCAAAAACAACAATCGATCATTGATGCGAACCTCACCAACATAAGCTTCAACCCAGATTGAGTTTGATTTTTGAAATCCCCAAATCGTTCGACGAACCCTAGACTGTTCCTCTCTCTTCCTCTCAGAACCAACCCAGCCCCAATCCAATCCCAAAAACAACAATCGATCATTGATGCGAACCTCACCAACATAAGCTTCAACCCAGATTGAGTTTGATTTTTGAAATCCCCAAATCGTTCGACCAACCCTAGACTGTTCCTCTCTCTTCCTCTCAGAACCAACCCAGCCCCAATCCAATCCCAAAAACAACAATCGATCATTGATGCGAACCTCACCAACATAAGCTTCAACCCAGATTGAGTTTGATTTTTGAAATCCCCAAATCGTTCGACCAACCCTAGATCAGTTGCTTCACTTGCTTGGTTGAAGTGGTTGCTCAGAGACTTATACGGTGTTCAATTGGTGTTTCCGAGCACAAATAATTAGGTAAAATCGATCTCCTTTTAGTTTTTTACTCTTGTTACTCCTTTTGCTCTAATTTGTATGAAAAAAAAGGAATCTGTTGTTGATTTTGTTAATTTCATGGTTGAAATTGATCGTGGTTATCTAACATATATGTTCATATGTGTTTTGGTAGGAAAGTCCTTTGAAGCTTGAAGGTATTGACCATGGATTTTAGTTGAGGCTTTATCAGTTTATCCTGAGGCAGGGAGGTGATCGAGGTCTTTGATTAGGTAACTAAACGTCTAAACTTGTGTGTGCTTGGTTGGGTTTTGATTCTTTGAACTTTGTGACTTTGTGTATGGGTGTTTATGATTATCTGCTTGTGACTTTGTGTATGGGTGTTTATGATTATCTGCGGGTGTTTATGATTATCTGCTTGTGACTTTGTGTATGGGTGTTTATGATTATTTGAACATGAAGTTTCTATTCTGCTTGTACTCTTATTAATTAGTATGTGACTTTGAGAGTTTCTGTGTGAACCAAGTTTCTGCTTGTTCTCTTATTAATTATTTTGTGACTTTCTGTGTGTATAACTATAAACTGAACATGATTGCAAAGTATGAAACTGTTGCTTTTAATTGTATGTTGTTTTTAAGTATAAACTGAACATGATTGCAAAGTATGAAGGTGTTGCTTTTAATTGTATGTTGCTTTTAATTGTATGTTGTTTTTAAGTATAAACTGAACATGATTGCAAAGTATGAAGGTGTTGCTTTTAATTGTATGTTGCTTTTAAAGTTTTAACTTTTAAGTATAAATTGAACATGATTGCAAAACTTTGAAAGTATGAAACGCATCTGTTGCTTTTAATTGTATGTTGCCATTTAAGCTATCTTTTGTCAAAACTGAACCTATCTTTTGTCATTGTAGACCATGGCTTCTAGAAGTAGGTCAGGAAGTAATTGTTGTTCATCTCCTTCCATAACTTCAAACATGGTTACTGGAAGTTATCAATCTGTTAGTGTTTCCCCAAATGATAACCAAAACCCTTTACCACCAGTAGGTAACTTACCACCAATAGATAATAGTACCCCAACTGAAACACCTAACTTAGTTCCCACTACAACCCCAACTGAAACACCAAATCCAGATCCTGAATTGGTGGAAGCTACTGCGGGGCTGGGGAAAAGAAAAGGAGTAGATAAGACCACAAAGGGTAGGAAACAGAGTCGAGTATGGGAGTGTTTTACAAGGCCTTTGCTCCCTGATGGCAAGCCTGACCCTAGTAATGCACAATGCAACTACTGTAAAGCAGTAGTTCCTGCGTTAAGTTCAAAGAATGGAACCAGTTCTTGCTGGTCACATGGAAGAAACTGCAAGGTTAACCCTCTATTTGAGAAACCAATCGAGAAAGGGCAGACCATATTATCTAGGGATAATGTTTCCGGGGCTCCACAATATCACAGATTTAATCAGGGTAGGATAGATGAGAAGCTGTACAAGATGATCATAAGGGATGAACTTCCTTTTAGGCATGTGGAGGGTTTTGGCTTTAAAGCATTTATGCTAGAAGCTCAGCCACAGTGGATTCAACCAAGTAGAAAGTTAGTGGCCAAGGGAGTGTGGGAATTGTACCTATCTGAGAAGGGAAAGATGATGTCGATCTTTGCACAGCATGCAAAGAGAGTTAGTGTGACCACTGACACTTGGACATCAATTCAGAACATTAACTACATGGTGGTCACTGCCCATTTCTTGGACAGCGACTGGAAATTGCACAAAAGGATTATTAACTTTTGTTCAATTACCAGTCACAAAGGGGAAGACATAGGGAGGGTACTGGAGCAGTGTTTGAGGGAATGGGATATCAATAAGGTGTTCACTATCACAGTGGACAATGCTAGTGCAAATGACCAAGCAGTTGTCTACATGAAAAGAAGGCTGAGGAACATGAACACTTTAAGCTTTGATGGGGACTTCTTGCACCTTCGATGTGCATGTCACATCATCAATTTGATTGTCAAGGATGGAATCAAAGAATTACAGAATGGGATTGATGCAATTTGGCATTGTGTAAAGTTTATTAGGTCAAGTTCAAGTAGATTAGACAAGTTTAGGGAGTTTTCTGTTCTTGAGCACTTGAATAAGAATGCGAATGTTCCCCTAGATGTGATCACTAGGTGGAATAGCACTTATTTAATGCTTGCTGCGGCATTAAAATATGAGAAAGTGTTTGATAGGATGGGTGATGAAGATGTGCAGTTTAGGCATTATTTTGAGGAGAAAGATACCAAAGGTAGGAAGAGGACAGGCCCTCCCGTAGAGGCAGATTGGAGAAATGCTCAAGCTTTAGTGCATTTCCTCAAAAAGTTTTACGAGACAACACTCAAATTGAGTGCTTGGAAATCAGTTACTGCAAACTTGCAGTTCAAAGAGATGATCGGCCTTCAAACAGAGATTGATAAGAAGGCAAATGATGATTCTGATGAGGTTTTGCAGAGGGTGGCAGTGGGGATGAAAGCAAAATTCAACAAATATTGGGGCAGCTTTGAAACCATGAATCAAATCATGGTGATTGCAAATGTCCTAGACCCTCGCTGGAAACTGCAATATCAGAAAGCAGCATTTTTAAGGGTGGGAGTCAGAGCTGGCACCATTGAGAAGATAACTAGGGACTTGAAGAACATTTTGTTGAGAATGTATGATGAGTATAAGGGCTGTGAGGGAGGTTTAAGTCAACCAAACCCCCAAGATGGTGTTGCAGTAATGGAGGGGATTGAGTTTGATGATCTAGAAGATGGACAAGCTGAGATACTTGCTGATCTCATGCAAGAAAGACTCGAAAATGAACATGAAATGATATCCAATGAGGTTGACAAGTACCTTGCAGATAGATATGTCAATCCTTTAGTCAAAGGGTTTGATGTTTCACAATGGTGGAGGGTCAATGCAGTTGCATATCCTATTCTTTCCAAGCTTGCTAAAGACATTTTTGCAATTCCTTGCTCTACTGTGGCAAGTGAGAATGCATTTAGCTTGGGAAAAAGGGTAGTTGATCCCTTTAGGAGTTCACTCACTCCTCAAATGGTTGAGGCACTAGTTTGCACTAGTGATTGGTTGAGAGCTGAGCAGCCTAATTTCTATTCAGAACCAACAATGGATGAGATGTCCTTGTATAAGGATCTAGAAGAACTGCAGAAAGGTATAATCTGGAAATATTAGCTTACTTGAAATTTTTGTTTATTAATACATCAACTTATTTCTATATTGACTTGGCTATTTGTATTTTTTTTTTGTGGTTTTAACATTGAAGAAACTGCTGCGCTTAATTTGGGAGGTGCGAACTCGTCTACGACAAGTACTGCTTGAAGATTTGGATGGTGCAAACATCCAGATCGAAGATATAGCTGCTGTGCATTTTTTGGTCAAGTCTTTGGAGTCTACTTGAAGATTTGGATGCAGCTGATGTGTTTTTTGTTTTGTTTGTTTAGTCTTTGGAACACTCTAATCACTTGCAGCTTTTTGTTTATTTCAATTTGAGGTTCTGTAATATTCATTGTTTATTTCAATTTGAGGTTCTGTAATATTCAATAACCTTTAGACAACGTGACATACACTTGATGAAGATGTATTATTCAGGAAATTGTAGAGTTAAGTATGTATGTAATAGCTTTTATGTATTTGGTAAAAACTGAACAGGAAAGATGGTCTAAAAACAGCCCAGAATGGGTGATTGGACTATGTAAATGTTTATCAATATTAGGCCCAATCATCCTCTTCGGTTGGGCCCTAACCGAGACAAAACCGACCGTAATATTGGTAACCGATCTTTACGGTTACCGACTTTTCCGGTACGGTAGTGGTATCGGTTTTCAATATACCGATGTGTTTCGGTTGGTATTCGGCTCAGCTGAAAAAAAACGGTAACCGTACCAAATCCAGCCCTACTTTGGCCCGTGTGCGCGTGCGGAGACGTCTTCACCAATGCAACTTGATGATGTTCACCAACAAAAACAAAATAATAGTAATACAATGACATCCGGAGACATGTCTACCTTAATCTACAATCCGAGACTTGGACAGTTCTTGCAATTTTCTTCCTATATATCTTCACTTTTAATTCCCTTTATTCAAGTTGATGATTTTTTCAATCTAATATTACTGTGAATTCATCATTGAAGAATTTAACTAAATCAAGATCTAGTGAAGCGGCTTGGACAGTGAAAGAGAGGACGAGATGACCAACAATGTGAAGGTCATGGCGTCCATCGGAATTCTTCGAATCCCAGAGACCTATCTGGCTATCTATTAATCTTAACTATAATTTAGGTGGCTAATGATCCGCTCCTAATTCATTTTAGTTCTCATATTAAAAATAATTTTGTTTCTTCTTTCTTTCTTTTAAAAAAAATATACTGTTATTAACCCATCTTTATTATTGTAGACATTTCAAACACTGTTTATAAAATCGAATAATAACACTGAGACCAAGTCAGGCCAATATAATTTCTCTCCATACATGTAAATGAGGTCTCAAGTTCACATTCCCTTTCAAAACGTTGATATTTCTCTCCACCATGACTAAATCTGAAACTCAATAAAAAAACATTTAAAACACTCTGATATGAAGACATGTTTCTGATATTATTCTGCATATTCCTACAAAAATTTTGATGAGTTTTATCCTTTTTCTCCAGATTATGGGAGAGTTCTGTGTGGCCATCACTTACTCCTTTCTTTCATGGATATAAGAACTTTGGCTGGATTCTTTTGTTCAAAAAACTCTATGCAGTCAACACTGGAAGTTGAAGCAGCTCTTACTGGAGTTAGGGGTGCATTTATATTTGAATTCTCAAGTGAGGACCCATCATGGCGCTGTGCTAGTTGGGACTGCAAGATATTTTCAAAACCATGTAAAGGAAATGAATGTATATGATTGGCATAATTGGTTTATTTTTCCGACTGAAAGATGTATGTCCTTTTCCATCATTAACAGTTGCCCACAAAAACCTTTAATAACTGGCCGGTAGTTATGTTGACATTGATGCTTGGTTCTCATGAAAGGTCACAAACCATATATATGATGGATTTCTTCATCAGCCGTTTGGCTTCCAAGTTTCAGCCTATGAATTTTTTTCTTAATAAAACATGAAAAAGAAAATTACAAAACAAATTAAGCCCATAAAACAACCTAAATTATGAAAGTCAAAATTAAAAGCTTGTAGAACAGTTAAAGGAAGTGTATGGTGCCAACTAGCTGCTTCAATAGAATGACCAAAATGAGCCAACGCATCTGCAACAAAATTTGCCTCCCTCCATATATGGACAAACTCAATATTGTTGAAATGTCTTCCCAGCATCTTGATGTCATGAACTAGGATTCATATAAGCCAACGAACTGTGATGTTATCATTGAGACAGTCAATAAGAAGTTTCGTATCTCCTTGTTGAGAATCAGTCAATATGTGAAGTTGAAAACACAAACAGACACACTAAGAGAAACAACCACGAAGATATGAGCACAAGAACACAGATTTAAGGTGGTTAAGCAAAACTTTTGCCTACGTCCAATGGGCAGAAAAACAACCTTCCACTATATTTATAATGGGTACAACTAGAAAGAATAAGAAAACAAGGACTCTCTCCTCTTTCTATCTCTCTCTTCTTTGCCCTCTCTCACTCTCTAACTCTAAGAATGGAATACACTTTGCTCTCTGTCTTTGTGATGAAAAACCAAGAGCAGAACCCCTCTTTATATAGCCAAAAGGATATCAGCTTTCTTCACCGATTAGGAAACCTATTCCTATTGGTGGTAGGCAATTATGCCTTCTCCTTCTCTGTATTCAACAAGGATTACAGATAATCCTACATCAATAAGGATTTTCCTTCCTTATTGGAACTTCATTTATTTGTAGGAATCCAAAACCTACTGGGTAAACAATTCTCATACTCTAAGACAATTATCTTAGGAAAGACTCATGGGCTGGAAACCCAACAATCTCCCCCTCCAGACCATGAGGGAGGAATACCGGTGTGACTTCATTACTGGGAGTCCGCCCGAGCTGACTTGATGCAGAACTTCATGTTTGGAGCATGTAACTCCCCCTAATCGAATAATCCATCACCATGTCCCTCCTGGTGGAACAACTCTTGACCATCTTCTCCCTGGTCAGAAAACTCATCATTGGAAAAGGAAATTAGGGACTTCTTTTCTAGATCATATTTCTTCCTTATATGGCCTTCGCTGTGGTGCCATATGTGCGAAGAAGTATCACCCATTGCACTTAAGTCATCTCTGCATACCAAGCTATGTGTCTTGTACAGGGAACGACAAAGCTCTCCTTTAGCAACATCCAACAGCCTGTTTGTAAGCGTCCACTTTCCATCACCAATATATTGGTGGAAACCTTGTCTATCAAGAGCACTTGAAGACAATATGTTGACACGCAAATCAGAAACGTGCCTCACGTCCTTCAATGTCATATGGTAACCAAGATTAGTCTCGATGCAAATATCTCCCATTCCCGAAATCTTGGAGTAGCTTGTATTGCCCATCTTTAACATCCCAAAGTCGCGTGCTTCGTATGTAGAAAAAAGCTCCAAGTTGGAAGTAACATGACAACTTGCACCGGTATCCACGAACCAATCATGACCCTTGTCACCAACATATAGACATTCTTGAACTGTAAGAACATCCCCTGAGATAATGTCAAGATCTCCATTATTTTGGTAGTTGCCTTTCTTTTTGTCTTGTTTCCATTTTCGACACATCCGCTTCATGTGCCTCGTATTGCCACAATAGTGACACTTGCCACTAAACCCTCGACCTGAATTCTTGTCTTTACTCATTGTGACAAGGAGCTTTCCTTGTCCATTGTCTATGCCCACAGCTTTCCTTCTTGTTTCTTCGTTAAGCATGTTTTCCTTAACGGTATCCATAGACAATACACCATCAGACGCAAAATTATTTACGATCACTACAAAAGTTTCCCAACCTTCTGGCAAAGTTCCTAACAACAACAGTGCTAGCAGCGCGCTCATCGTCAATCTTCATACCCATCATTGCCAACTGATTGGTCACATTCTAAAAATTATTCAAGTGCACAGCAACACTAACATCTTCATTGAACTTCATGTTGACCATCTCTTTGATAAAGAATGCTTTCTTCACAGTGGTCTTCTTTTCAAAGAGGGATTCCAATTTCTTCCAGAGTTCTTCCGCATCAGTTTCTTTCGACACATGGTGAAAGACGGTATCATCCACCCATTGTCTTATCGTGCCAATGGGTTTTCGGTTCAACTTTTTCCAATTGCATGTTATCATTCATATTGCTTGGCTTGGCAGCCACACCTTCAATAGGCTCATGCAAATCCTTGCAATAAAGGATATCCTCCATTCTTGGCTTCCACATCACCCAATTTGCGTGGGTGAGTTTGATCATTGTGCTATTTGTTCCTTCCATTCGGACAACACCGTATCTACCGATTCAAACCTTGAATTTCCTAGACGAGTCTGAGCTCTGATACCACTTGTTGAGAATCAGTCAATATGTGAAGTCGAAAACACAAACAGGCACAACACACCAAGAGAAACAACCACGAAGATACGAGCACAAGAACACAGATTTAAGGTGGTTCAGCAAAACTTTTGCCTACGTTCACCGGGCAGAAAAACAACCTTCCACTATATTTATAATGGGTACAACCAGAAAGAATAAGAAAACAAGGACTCTCTCTTCTTTTCCCTCTCTCACTCTCTAACTATAAGAATGGAATACACTTTTCTCTCTGTCTTTGTGATGAAAAACCAAGAGCAGAACCCCTCTTAAGGATATCAGCTTTCTTCACCGATTAGAAAACCTATTCCTATTGGTGGTAAGCAATTATGCCTTCTCCTTCTCTGTAATCAACAAGGATTAATTACAGGTAATCCTGCATCAATAAGGATTTTCCTTCCTTATTGGAACTCCATTTATCAGTAGGAATCCAAAACCTACTAGGTAAACAATTCTCATACTCTAAGACAATTGTCTTAGGAAAGACTCATGGGCTGGAAACCCAACACTTCTACTCATGGACTAATATTATTATTTTGAGGACTCATTTTACCACTTTTAAGGCAATTGTATGTATGTCATACGTTAACACATTGTAGAATTTTCCTGAACAAGAGATCCTTTTGTACATTTCTTAAAACAAGATCATTTCTAGCATACCAGATAGAGTAGCAAATAAACAAAATCTTAGAAAAAAGAGTAGAAAAAGAATCAGAAGGTAAAGTAAATAAATTTTCTAACCAAGAAAAGAGAGAACAACTATTTTTTTTTCAAGGATGCTTGCTTCTCTTCACACTGTTGAGAATCAGAGTAACCAAAGATAATTCTTTATTTACGAATGAGAACCTAGGCACACTGTTAAGAATCAGTTCAACCAAAGATACTCAATTCTTTATGTACGAACGAGAACCCTAAACCTTCAACCAGGTTTTAAGATTCCCAAATTTTTGTTTCTTTGTCTTGATTGAGAAATTCAAGGACTAGTAATTGATAGAGTACGCTTGCAGAGAGTGAAAGATACATAAAAATCCCAGGGAGCAGTCATTATGTCTTAAAGTATTTCCTGCCCAGAAAGTGAGCCACTTGAAGCTGATCATCATAAAATCACTCCTGGGGAAAGAGCTAAAGCATTTTATAGAGATGATTGAGAAGTAACGTTTCATCTTATATGTCAGGTACAGGAAGCATATTGGGATATGTAGGTACAATTCTTGTACATGTCGTATTGGCATTCCCATACAAAGCTCAAAGAGTCTTTACAGATCTCAGGAAAACTGGTAAATGCATTTGCATAAGCATGGGATTGCAACAGGTGTTGCAATCCCCGAGTCTGCAGTCAGTTTTTTGTGGAGTCCGATTTTGGAAAGTAGGTTTTAGGTTTTATGTATTTATGTCTTTAAAAGATTTTTCTGAGTGTTAAAATCGTGGTGTTGATGCCCTAGGGTTTTTAAGACTTGTCTATTCCTAATTGATTTTCTTTAAGATTTATTGGATTTCATATATGGAAAGTTACTTTCCTAATTAAAAGACAATTAGGGTAGAATCTTTGCTGGATATGTTTTGCCGTTGGTGCTTGATATATATTCAGAAAATATGCATGGCAGAGGTGTGGATCTTTGGAGGCAAGAATTTTGATAGAGTCTTGCATGGTTGTTTGAGTTTGTGTCTTCACAAAGAGTCAAAACACTTGGTCCATGTATAAGTGTTTGTGATCATAGTTTCATATGCATAATACTCTCTCGAGATCAGTAGAGAGACTGTGAAGAAAGAAGAACAAGACTTGAAGATCGTGCAAAGCAAAAGGAGTTCAAGAAGGAAGACAAATTTTGGAGTAGACTTTGTCTTATCTTTGTAGCCAAGCTTGTGCAATTCAAGTCTGTAAAAGAACATATCCTTTATAATAAGATGATTCTTATTTTGGGCTCTTAAGAGTAAGAGCCCCGCAGTGGTTTTAATCTCAGAGGTTGAGGTTTTCACTGCGTAACCAAAATTTGTGTTATGTTTGTCTATTTTGGTTTCTGCTGCCCAGTAAGGATTGATTCATAGCCTGCAATCCCCGTTTTCCAGAAAACGTATTCTGTCCTTGTATTTTCAGGATATAAGAGTTCTGTTGTTAACTGATATGCAATGCTATTAGTTACCATGCTGATACATAATGTAGACTCTTAGAAACTAGAACTGCTTTCCCAGAATGGACTTCTCAGGTTAACTTGAACATAATGAGTAGACTCTTACATACTAGAACTGCTTTTTCCCAGAATGGACTTCTCAGGTTAACTTGACATGTACGCCTTACTTCTCTGATGGAGTAGCTAGCCCGGCCTGTTCAGTTTTTCCCTTGTTTCCACCGCATAAATTTTCATGCCCTCGTTGTTTTGTATCAGTCCAATGAATAATGCTTCCTTTACCAAATGGAATGTCTACATGAAGAACAGTTAAACGTTTCGACTCTGAATGTTTTCTAACCAACTTTCTTATGGTTGATTTTTGATGCTGCAGACCATGGTGAGCCATGAAAAGATGACCTTGACCTGTATGGGTAATGGGAACTTCAAGGTTCTTCTTTTCACCAACATTTCTCAAGCCAAAATGAATGACTTGTGCAGCATCAGCATGATATGCTCATAGACATTTCCAGTTTGAGTGATACTATCACGAGATTACGAACATTAATTACCACAATTTGCTATCGACTCTCAGGTGATAGCTGTTCAAATGTAGAAAAAATGTGCAGTTTAAGTTTCACAGTAAAACTTGTAAGAGCTTTGACATGAGATCGATGTATATGCTTTCTAGATTTTGAACAAATTCCCTTTGTATAGATTCGATCGTTCATGGATATAGCAGAGTAACAGCAAGATATGAGCTTCTAATGTTAATATGTAGTTATGTACTATAGTTATGACTGTTCAAATACTGAACAAAGACTGAGAAGTTGTTACTCACAAACTTAAGCAGCATTAACCAAGAACTCTATTAAAGTTGAACTTGACACATAAGTAACAAGTCACGGCTGAGTTCTACTGTTGTCCAGTACAGACATAGTTGTAAACTTGTAAGTATTTCGAAATGAGTCTCAAAAACCACATTGTTTTGCCTTGTTACCCTCAGGCTTTTAGCTATATATCAGTCAAGCATTTTAAGATAATTACTTAACCAAGTGACTCGAAAATGGTCATAATGTTAAGTGAAATCTTTTCGTTTTAGAATGATTATTAGTATATTATGATAATGGTTAACAGGTAGCACCCGTGGCCTAATGGATAAGGCGTCTGACTTCTAATCAGGCGATTGTGGGTTCGAGTCCCACCGGGTGTGCAATTTTTGTATAATTATGGGTTTATTAATATCCAGATATTTTTTTGTCATAAAAAAAAAAAAAAAATCCAGATATCAATCAAATACAATTGTTTGATGTGACCCCCTTTTATGATTGATAGATGCACTTTTTGGCAAGTAGATGAGGATATGGAGAGTACATATATAGCTGCTACCATTATTGTTGTAAGCTTAAACATAAAGACTCGCAGATTCCATCCAAACCCAAAAACAAGGAAACCTCTGAAGCTTTCTTTTCTTTGCTGTATTTATTTGTTTCCTTTTTTGCGGCTCTAGGTCTAATATTTAAGGGCGGCGACTGCCTGCCTTACAGAGAGCCGCCAAGCCGCAAGCAATGATTTACAAGCTCAAAAACTAGATTCACTCCATTACTACTTTCACTGCCATAATTTAAGGCTGTTTAAGCCTACTGCATTGAATCAAAATTAAACAAATTAAAAGGTTCCCTAGATGCTTTCGAGCCTCCATTCCCGAATCGAGGAGGAATAGGAGGCTTATGAGTCTCAAAAAAGTGGATGGTTAGTGACCAAGCTAGGTAAAAAGAAGTGAGTTACTTCTAATGTTGTGGTGATATATAATTCGTTTTTACAAATGATACCGTTATAATTTGTGTAGTGGTAGAAGTTGCTTTAGCTTAAATCCTTAATTCCGATTTACATAGAACTTCATGATTTCGCCTCTTTAATCGCTTTAATCAAGAGTGAGTGAATTTTCCATGCACTCGTCGGAAAATTTAATGGATAGTGAGAGCATTGAACAAATTTAGGGGTGGATATAGGATTATCTTATACTTTGGGAATCTTATTGAAAAATTAGAGTAGGTAGTGTAGGCATGCGCTGCTTTGGTATCTATATATGATCACTACTCTTTTTCAGATCAAATTCCGGCTGAAATATATTGTACTATAGTGCTCAATTCTCACCCAAAACCATAGATCTTGGACCATATCGAGTTTAATTGTAGGTACCTCCAATAAATAGCCCACAAAAGCTTTAAACTAGAACTTTGTCTATGGCAGCCTTAGCACAAAAGCTAGCTACACCAAACTATAGTGTACTACTCGATCTCTCCTTGTGTAATCGATTACCAGCTACTTTGCCAGTCTTGCTGATAATGATTTTCATAGAGAAATATATTCTTTTCATAAAAGCAAATTCATTTTCACAGTTAGTTTGACTAAGAAGGAAACATCTATGGGTGCCGTTGTTGTCCACATGGCCCTAAGGGGGAACTAGCATCTAATGCTTAGAAGGTGGTTGCTTAACATGCATGGCGTGATCACGTTGTTAAAGGTACATGCTAAACTAGTTAGTTTTCAAAACTATTTGGTTCTTATCTCTAATATCGTCTCGAAGATTAGTTAGTTTTGTATTAGGAAGCTAATATGTTTACTCTAGAGTATTAGCACTCGATATAATATATAGCCAATAATATTTATTCACTACCATATTTGCAGTAGTGTTTATTGCATTTCTGGAAAAATAATCGACTCATTACTCATAACATCATGTTAGTTTTAGAGTAACTGTATGCAAACATTATTTTGTGGCCTTGTTCTTTGGATCTATATACAAAAATAGTTCTCACAATAACGAGCTAAATTATAATTTTTTTTTTTTTGATCGTCATCGAATTACCACTATTATTCTTATTTCTTTGAGTTTTATTTGCAAGACTATATATGTTTACTAGTTTTTTTATTTATATTTTTATGGAAATAGGTCAGCCCTTTCATTAAAATTCAGCAAGCAGTACAAAAACGAAACACCCCTATGGGGTAGACAGAAAGAATCGTTCCTTAGAACCTCATGAAACCCTATTCTAGAAGAATAACATCTCAAAAAATCCCAAGTACACCCACTTTTTAGGAAATTCACGTACCATTATTCTAACAAAAACCTAGAAACCTCGAAGCTTACATAAAAAGGTTCCAACTGGCTCTGGTTTTTGCTACCCAAACAAAAATTAAACAGCACTATGGGCCATAGAGACCCAATCCATCCCGCCCCATAGCAAAAGGGTAATCCAGCCCACTTGAACCCCTAGACCAGTGAGCCCAAAGCTAAGGCCCACAGACCAGATCAAGGCCCACGCAGCCCATCCACTCCAAATGCAGGCCCAAAGAGCAACCCTAACCCAATAAGCCCACATGTGTTTTGCCAGCCTAAAGCCATCAGCCACGCCGCCGCCGACACTCGCTGTCAGAGCCGCCGCACCATCATCTTCGTCCTCCCCACAAAGCCTACCGAACGCAGCCAAATCCGCAAAAATTCCAAGACATGAACCCGATCCCGATCTAGCATAGCCCCCAGGACAACGCCACTCAACCTCAGAGACTACTCAATCCCAACAATCCATCACTTCCAAAGTGCCCCCGATCGGATCTGAACCCAGATAAACATGCGCCCAGCCATCAACGAGTGCCCATTCGACCTTGCTCAAAGCGAAAGGCCCAGCACTGCGTGACACTGACGAGAGGAAATCTCGGGTCTTCTCAACCAAAATGACCGCCATCATGGGATACCGACGAAGCCATTCGCCGTCGCCACCAATTAGAGGAGAAGTAAGAGGAGCGCCTCCATCCTTCCAACTTCGAACTACCGAGCCACTGCGTAGTCGGGAAACCTCTCTGCCGAGAGTCAATACATTTGCAGCGCCGCCGCTGCCAATCAAGGCAGGTTGCGGCCTTAGGGTTTTTCTCTCGAGAGAACGAGAGAGCATTTTGATAAATACCGATATTTATATATGTTTACTAGCTAGTTTGCCTAATCAAACCATTTATTTCTATTAATTTTGTAAGAATGATTTGTATAGAGAAATTAAAAAATAAATAGTTTTGATCATATTAAATTACACTGTATGGTGACAAAAAAATGAGCGAACCTACATTAGATTATTATGTAAATGATCTTACTTCAGTAAGAGATATGATCAATAATGTATTGGATAGGAAAAAAAATATAGATATTTTTGGGTCCATTGTCGAAAGATGTCACTCCTCCCATGATCTCTAGGCTCTAGCCTTGGTGTCAATAAAGCTAAATTTCACTACCACCATGATCAACATCCCAAATGGAAACTGTTATGGAGTTATTGCAAGAGTATATGAGTTGTCTACGGCTCACCCTTGGCCAGAATCAACGAGCATGTCAGCTGTCACAGTTCATCTATAATAGATGTGCTAGCTAGGCATGAGGCATCTTCTCCATCCACAACCCTAACGTTATGTACACCATTGAGGTTGTTGCAACCATCAATATGTCAACATGTGGCATGCTCCCACCACATTGTGATGCATATCATTTACCACCTTAATACAATTAGAAACCATGGAATTTGCATATTCTAAAATCAAAATCATTATGTATGATTCACGAAAAAGGAACCCCCTAGGGGGATCTCTTTTTAGATCATCTGTGGCTAATCCTATCTAGTTATAAAAAAAAAAGCCTAGGGCTATAATAAGCACTACACAAAATGCTTATTTTGATGGTTTCATCTTGGTTGTAAAATCATATAGTTTTAGAAAAAGCTCCCTCTTTTAGGGTGGAGGAAAGAACTAAAAGGCACCTATAGTGGCAAGGAATCCTGAAGTGGGTTTTGCCTAGTTGAGCCAAAAAGCAAAGAGATATATAACTTAGTCACGCACACACACAAAAAGGGTCAATTGGTTAAGATTGGGTATAGTGACTATAGTCTATGTTTCTACTAATCTAAAGTAAGAAGAAGGTTTTGGTAGCATTATGAAATTTATACTTGGCTCCTTTTCTTCATCTTTCATCATTTTGATGAATCCTACTATATACTTTTGTTTCTATAAAAAGGAGATCCTAGTTAGTTGACTCTTCTGATCTCTCTTTCATTTTCATAGGTCTGCACTCAAGCACATGGAGATGAAATGTGTAAAGGGTATAAGTGAATGTGTAGGTGGATTAACGTGTAAAGAGAGGTAAAACTTTTCCCTCTTTTCTTCTAAGTTATTCGTGCTCTCGCCCATACTTTGATCAGTTTGATGCACGAAAGTGCAAATAGCATGACTAAACATCTAAAGAAGTTTCGTGCAAATAACATACATGACTATACATGTAAAAAAGCATGAATATAGCTTTTGTTTTGATAGTTGGTATTTTCACTCTCAGTACGTCATCTAACACTCTTAATCTAATATTTTCTTATGTAAGTCTAAAATAACAAGAGAATAGATAGAGCCTTGTTATTGTATTCTCTTACTGGGCTTATTTCATTATACATCCGTGACTTTTATACCTTAAATTAGTTGTGCCCTTGCACTTTTAATTTCATCACATGGAACCCTATACTCTCCAATTTAATCAATTTCGTCCAATCATTAATTTTTCCTTCAAGTATTTTGCATATTGAAAACGTGTCTCTAATGGGCTTCTTTGTAGGATGCAGATTAACTAATGTAGCATGCAAAATTAAATCGCAAGTAATGAAAATTTCAAAATTTATTACACAATATTTGGCAAAAAAAAAATTAAGAATTGAACTAGACTGATTGAAATTTTATATACAGGGGCACCCGTGATAAAATTAGAAATATAAGGGCATGAGTGATTTAGGGTGTAAAGATCAATGAGCTAAAATGAACTTTTCTTTTATTTATTTTTCAACCAAAATAAACTTGTTATTGTTTGATATAGATGTTAAATAGTACCTCCCTCAATTTAAGCATTGGCTTGGATTCTCCAAAGAAAAAAAAACGTTGGATTCCATCCAGATGATTGAGAATTCTCTATATCGTTACATGTCAGTCAATTTTTAAAGCAAGATTTGGTGCTTGATATTAGTATATGGACAAATATATAGTAGCTACTACAATATCCTGGAGAATATATAGTAATACATTGTATGGGGTACAAGTATGCTTTGATCAATAATAACAATGATGAGGGATCCCATTAACCTAGCTTAAAGAATAGATTATAATAACAAGGATTCCTCTAAATCATGTGTGATTATATTGATTATTTTCAACTGACTTAACCATCTTTGCCAATTCAACTCATACATATACTAACAATAACAATAATTAATAATCAAAGCCCTAAACAAATTGTATGATGTTGTCTGAGTTTTATACTAGCATACTAAGTTATAAAATAATAAAGTTGTAAAAAGATAGAATAAGATAAATGAACTAATAGTTTTATTTGGTTTTTTTTTTTTTTTTGATCAAATCAACAACTCAGACATAGCAACTAGCATATTGTGAGTCGAACTCACGACCTCCCACTTATAAAGGAGAGACTTACGCCACTAGACTTATATAACTACATGATTGAGTGCATAATTTTTTTTTTTTTTTTGAGAGAAATAGTCAGCTAATATTGAAGTTCAGCAAAATTACACATAATGATCCCCCCTCAGTAGAGCTGTCAGATAGAGTCATTACCAAAGTAATTCGACCTTTGTAGGCTAAGAAACTTAACACATATCGAGAAACACCCTGCACTATCTAAGAGAATATCAAAAGCAAAGATACTACAAGGGTAACTGGCGACTTTTCTCAAACCTTATTGGCTCCTGATGCCATCGCCAGAATGGTGGCACCATCCACTGTTTCTCCTACCTTGGGCCCTATGGCCTCCTCATGCACTGCCTCTGAGAAAGATGAACTCACCGCCACCTCCATCTCCTTTGGTTCCCCAATCTTCTTATGAAACCTCTTCTTTTTAGGCTTTGGCATCCCTAGCCCAGGCTTTGCTACATTTCTACTGCCTTTGGGCCGGCCCCGCTTCTTTGGGGATAAATAGATCACCCCATTAGTATTTCGAAGATCGAAGCCCGGTTCAAAGGTCAATGGGCATGAAACAACTCCCTTCCCCAACTTAGCCTTCTTACCCACCCTAGCCAACTCAGACTGGGCTTCACGGCGACTCCCCGATAGTTTGGGAGGTGAGACCGGTGAGGCCGATACCACCACCGGTGGGGGTTCCACTGTTCCCCTGGAAGTAATGACAGAGTTCCAACTTGGGATGACTTCCAAATCAGCAACCCTGAACAGGCGACTCAGCGCGGGCCACCCACCTCGGAACTGCTCTGCCCTTTCATCTTGTCTCTGCTAGGGTTCGAATCCTTTGCTGCAGCCATCTCCGAAACCGGTTTCTCCTTGCCCTTAGACACCGTCGACCCATTGCCATGCAAAATAGAGGACGACACCCCCAAGCACGGTCCCACCACCTCCGGAGTTTGCTTTCCTCTCTGGATCATCAGAAACTTATGTAAATATTTTGTGCTATCACCATTCAACACATGCTTTCCCAAAGCTACTAGGAAATCTGAAGATACAAAGGATTAGGAAAATATCTCCTTGCCTTTCCGGTGTTTCAAGGCTATGAAGGAAGATTGCAGAATCGGATTATCCAAGAGGAAATCATGCTCACTGATCTTGATTAGATAGTGTCTTTTATTACATATCATTTTGCATGATTCTAAATTGATTTACAATGCTTTCAAAATGCATATTTTATAAAGATTTGATTGCATATTCAAAACAGTTTTAAAACCTAGCTTCCATATTTACATTATTCAGTGATTAAGAAAAGATCTGTTTGAGGGGGAGTCTTGCTCCTCTATAAAAGGTTTTGAAACTACATCTTTTGAGGTAGAGTTTTTTGGAATAGAAATTAAAAAGTGTTGCGTGTGTTGCATAGTCTTCACATAACGTTTTCATAAAAACTCTCCATGATTTATTATTGTGCATGTTTTCTTTGATGGACTACATATGATCAGAGAGAAAGAAAGATGAGATAATGCAGATTACTTTACTGATATAGATCAGTTTGTTCTTGTGTAGAATAGGTTGTGCAAGGTGTAAACAAGTTAGCTGATTTGCTTGTAATGTGGTTGTGTTGAATACCACAACTTGTTTCTTGTAAAAACCTGATTTCATAGTGGATTGTTTTATGAGTGTGGGCTACGAAAACAGCCTCGCAGTGATGTTTCCTCAATGGTGAGGTTTACACTGCGTTAGCAAGTCTTTGTGTTGTAAGTTGTTCAATTTACGCATCTTTACTCAATATAGTTCCATCTAGTATTTTCATTTGGCATCAAAGCGGGTTCTAGAACTTTCTAGTGATCCGGGAATGATGGAACATTCACGAGATAGGGCTGCTGGTGGATCTATAAATAGTCCTCCATGGTTCGAAGGTGGATGTGAAAAATACTGAGAAACATGAAGGAAGGTCAGACCACACACACTCCTCAGGTAAAAGTTGACCAAGAATCTTCCACTGGTCAAAACAGGTATCCTAACTCTAGAACTTTTATTCCAACTTGTCATCACTGTGGTAAGATAGGCCATATCAGACCTAGGTGTAAAGAGAGATTATCAATCTCACAAGTTTCTCAAGAAAAATGTATTGTTGAATCCTTACAATATGAACTTAGAGAACAGAAGGAACTCCTTAATAAACTAACTGACATGTTCTCTCAGAAATATTTTCAAACCAGAAGAGGAAAGCCGGTCTGGACCAAGAAAACTACAAGTAAGTGTCTTTTAGCCCTTACTAAAGAAACTGATGATTCATCTTCTTTGGCAAGTGCTAGTTCAGATCAACAAACTACTCATATAGAGGCCACATGCCTGGTAGCTTTAACCGCCCTGGCGGACAAGCAACGAGATTTCTGGTATGTAGACAGTGGTTGTTCCAGACACATGACTGGAGACAAAGCCTGGTTTACCTCATTTGAGGATGAAAGCATGACCGGTTCAGTCACTTTTGGAGATGGACGAAAAGCAAGTATCCTAGCTCGGGGCACAGTAAACACTCCAGGAATACCAAATCTTAAAAATGTGCTGTATGTTGAAGGCTTAACTGCAAATCTAATCAGTGTCAGCCATTTGGCTGATGACTATGAAGATGTTTGGTTCAACAAACACAGGTGCTTGGTGATGAATCAGAAAGGAGAAGGTGTCATGGGAGGTAAGAGATCTTTTGATAACTGCTATCATATTCAAGCTAATGAAAATTTCAATCTGCAGTCCTGTTTATCTGTAAGATCCACAGAGGAAACATTTGAGCTTTGGCACAAAAGAATGGGACACGTGAACTATCAAGATTTGCTGAAGCTATCCTCCAAGCAATGTGTTAGGGGTCTGCCTAATCTAAATGGTAAAACAGACAAGATTTGTGGTGATTGTAAAATTGGAAAACAAGCCAAGGCACCGCACAAGGTGGTAAACTCAGCAACGACCACAAAGGTACTGGAACTATTACATATGGATCTGATGGGACCTACTCAATCTGAGAGCATTGGAGGTAAGAGCTATATACTAGTTGTTGTGGATGATTTCTCACGATATACTTGGGTAAATTTCTTAAAAGACAAGGCTGAAACATTTGAATCTTTTAAGAATCTGAGTCAAAAATTGATAGTTGAAAAGAAATCATTTGATACTAGCATAGTCAGGGTAAGATCAGAGAATGGCACAGAATTTAAAAACACTTCTTTTGCTAACTATTTTTGTGAGCTTGGTGTGTCTCATGAGTTCTCAGCTCCAATAACGCAGCAGCAAAATGGCATCGTGGAAAGGAAAAATAGGGTTCTGCTGGACATGGCTCGTGTTATGCTACATGCAGCAGGATTAAGTACAAATTTTTGGGCTGAAGCTATAAGTACTGCATGCTATACAATTAATCGAGTGTTCTTGAGAGCAGGTACTGATCAAACAGCATATGAGATATGGAAAGGAAAGAAGCCAAATGTAGGACATTTTCATGTTTTCGGAAGTCCCTGCTACATTCTACGAGACAGAGAGCATCTCGGGAAGTTTGATGCTAGAAGTGATAATGGTGTATTTCTGGGGTATTCCTTGAATAGTAGGGCCTACAGAGTCTATAACAAACGAACTCGTGTTGTTACGGAGTCTATTAATGTCTCTATTAATAATGAATGTATGAAACAGGAAGAAGCATGTGCAGATACATCATCCTCTTCAATCACAACAACAACAAGCAAGGATATTCAAGCTGAGGAAGAGGAAACACTTGATGGCATCTTTGAACCTGCCCCCACCTTGAGAAGAGGCTACAAGCATGTACAAAAAGATCACTCGAGTCAGGACATCATTGGTAATGTATCAGATGGACTGATAACTAGAAGGCAAGCTGCGGCTCAGGTAAGTCAGGACGAGGTAAGTAAAGGAAATGCTCTATTATGCTTTATCACTGAAAATCTGATAAGTATGAATGTGATATCCTATTTCGGTTTCGTGTCCTTAATTGAACCAACAAATGTTAAGGAAGCCTTGTTAGATGATCACTGGATTAGTGCCATGCAGGAAGAGCTGAATCAATTTACTAGGAATGATGTGTGGTACTTGGTACCTCGACCTAGTAACTGCAACATTATAGGAACCAAATGGATCTTTCGAAATAAAAGTGATGAAAAAGGAAATGTGATTAGAAATAAAGCTAGGTTAGTGGCTCAGGGATACTCACAAGTCGAGGGACTTGATTTTGATGAAACTTTTGCTCCTGTTGCACGATTAGAATCTGTGAGATTACTATTGTCTGTGTCATGTCATCTCAGATTTAAACTATATCAAATGGATGTCAAAACTGCTTTTCTCAATGGCGTGTTACATGAGGAAGTTTATGTGGAACAACCTCAAGGTTTTCAAGATCCACATCACTTGGATCATGTGTACAGACTGAAGAAGGCTTTGTATGGACTGAAACAGGCTCCATGAGCCTGGTATGAAAGACTTTCCACTCATCTTGTGGGAAAAGGGTACAAGAGAGGATCAATTGATAAAACATTATTTGTGAAACATGTGAAAAATGATCTTATCATTGCTCAGGTGTATGTTGATGACATTGTTTTTGGTTCTACATCTAAATATCTTGTCAATGAATTTCAATCTGTCATGGAAAGTGAGTTTGAAATGAGCATGTGTGGTGAGCTAACCTTTTTCCTTGGACTGCAAGTAAAGCAACTTGATTCAAGTATATTTCTCTCTCAAACCAAATATGCTGAAAATCTCATCAAGAAATTTGGTCTTGAATCCAAGAAAGTGGTTAACAATCCTATGAGCACCACTACCAAGTTGAGCGAAGATCCACATGGAAAAACAATCGATTCCACCCTCTATAGAAGCATGATTGGGAGCTTGCTGTATCTCACTGCCAGTCGACCTGACATCTCTTACAGTGTGGGTGTTTGTGCTCGATTTCAAGTTGACCCCAAAGAATCACACTTGGAAGCTGTCAAGAGAATCATTCGTTATGTGTCAGGTACAGTTAACTGTGGCATTTTCTATACCTTCGACACTAACGTGGAAATTGCAGGATATTCAGATGCTGACTGGGGAGGAAACCTCAAGGATTGAAAGAGCACATTAGGCGGTTGTTTCTTCATTGGGAACAACTTAGTAGCATGGCACAGCAAGAAACAAAACTGCATCTCCCTTTCAACAACTGAGGCTGAATATGTGGCAGCAGGAAGTTGCTGCACACAAATGTTGTGGATGAAGCAATTGCTTCATGATTATGGCATCGCTCAAGGTAGGTTGTCTATTTTCTGTGACAACACAAGTGCTATCAACATCACAAAAAATCCTGTTGTGTCCACTGTTGTCATGTCTTATTCTGGATAAATAATTGTGTACTCATGTTTAGTCACTAAATCACGTAACCTTACTATGCACTTCACTTATAAGCTTTTTGTGGTGGCATGTTTCGTGTTCTTTGTCAAGGGAGAACAGGTGAAGTAGGAGTCTTGCTTAATATGCTCAAATGGTTCATTCCCTCTTCTCAACGTAATCAGGTCCTTGTTGTGGTGAACTTTCAAGGATTTGTAAGAAACGAGAATGGATATATGTATCCCTTCACTCAAAGTAATCAGGTCTTGGTTGTGGTGAACTTTCCAAGGTTTGCAAGAAACGAGTTGGTAGGTGACTTTTGTACGTAAATCGTGAAAATTCAAACAACAACTCGAGACCCTCTTCTTGGAGCATCCTTGTTATGCTTGGTACCCTAAGATCGTCTGGTCTGGGAGTTACTAAGACGGGTCTTGTTACATGAGTTCTTGTTTACAAAATAAAGAAGTCTACGACTCAACTAATATACGTATCTGGGAACAATGCTTCCTACTTCTTCTCGGAGATCTTCTGAGCTCAGTCTATATGTGAAGTTCTTCTTCTTCACTTCCTCTCCTTTTCACTGAACATGGTTCTAAGCCCCATATACTGCTTGTACTCACTTTATTCACTGGTTTACTCCTTCACGTCTAATAATGAGTACCCATACTATTTGTTGATAGAATACATCATGATTGATACTATGACATATGTGTCTGTCACTAAGTGAGTAATGCTCTCTGTGCTCAAGCTATGCTATACTTTCTTCTTTCGCTATGACCAATGCATTAATTGCTTCAATGTTTAGTAAAGGAATATATTGTGTGCTATAATAACAGATTGTGGGAATACATGGTTCTCTTGGTATTTCTTCTTGATTGTGTCATCTGTTTAACTTCTATTTCCTTACTGGTTAAGCATCACTTGAGGGGGAGATTTTAATTGCATGTGTGAATCTCGGCATCATAACTTGTAATAAATTCTCTCCCCCTTGGAGACGCTATCTTCAACCAATGTGTCTCTTGATTTTTCCTCTAACCCTACTGGTTTGATGATATATAAAGCCTGCGATATCTCTTTCAGATTTCACTCTGGGTTGTCTAAGTGTGCATGGTTCTTTCAAAAGCCATTTCTCTCACCATGGTTCGCACAAAGATCACTACTCGCCTTGGTGGACATCGGCGACTTCCTCCTCCAGAGGAAGGCCGTCAGGCCGCTGCTAGAGCCGGCGTTCTCCATCCTGGCATGCACCGTGAACGAAGTCACAGTCCTCCTCCTCCTCCTCCTCCTCCTCCTCCTCGTCGATCTCCATCCCCTGATCCCTCTCGCTACTCCTCTCTTCGGGATGCTATCCTCGTGGCTGACTGGAGAATCGCCTGCCTCACAACTGATATGGATGACATGCACTCTCTCCTCGTTCGCACCAACCATACTCTCACCACCCTCCTCAAGGAAGTCCGAAACATGCTGAGCCACCCTCCCGGGTTTGACGCTCCTGGTCCGTCCATGCATGTCCCGGAGGACGATGAACAGGAGGAAAGCAAAGGTTCCATGGACAGCGAGGAGTATCGGGACACTGTGACCAAACTGCTGGAGGAGTTTGATGTTCCTTCCCATTCAAAGGGGGAGAAGTAATTTACATCTTTTTATTTTTCTTCTTCTTCTTTTCTGTTTCTGCATTTTAATTTTTCATGAACAATAGTTACTTTGGTTTTGGGTTTGTAAGTGCATAAGCACAGACCTCTTGGGATGCTTATTTTTGGATGATTACTATTATTACTATTATGTGATATTTGTCTTGGTGGCTTGGATCTAGAAAAGGATGGAAACTGATTCCTTAAATCCAAGCAAACTTTTTGTTCATGACTAGTGCATATCTGTAACGACTAACGACTAACATGCAGGGGGCAAAAAGATGGAAAAGTTATGTGTTGAATGGGAATGCCCAAAGGGGGAGATTGTAAGTATTTTGTGCTATCACCATTCAACACATACTCTCCCAAAGCTACTAGGAAATCTGAAGATACAAAGAATTAGGAAAATATCTCCTTGCCTTTCCGGTGTTTCAAAGCTATGAAGGAAGATTGCAGAATCGGATCATCCAAGAGGAAATCAAGGAAATCATGCTCACTGATCTTGATTAGATGGTGTCTTTTATTATATATCATTTTGCATGATTCTAAATTGATTTACAATGCTTTCAAAATGCATATCTTATAAAGATTTGATTGCATATTCAAAACAGTTTTAAAACCTTCCATATTTACATTATTCAGTGATTAAGAAAAGATTTGTTTGAGGGAATCTTGCTCCTCTATAAAAGGTTTTGAAACTACATCTTTTGAGGTAGAGTTTTTTGGAATAGAAATTAAAAAGTGTTGCATGTGTTGCATAGTCTTCACATAACGTTTTCATAAAAACTCTCTATGATTTATTATTATGCATGTTTTCTTTGATGGACTACATAAGATCAGAGAGAAAGAAAGATGAGATAATGCAGATTACTTTACTGATATAGATCAGTTTGTTCTTGTGTAGAATAGGTTGTGCAAGGTGTAAACAAGTTAGTTGATTTGCTTGTAATGTGGTTGTGTTGAATACCACAACTTGTTTATTGTAAAAACCTGATTTCATAGTGGATTGTTTTATGAGTGTGGGCTACGAAAACAGCCTCGCAGTGATGTTTCCTCAATGGTAAGGTTTACACTGCGTTAGCAAGTCTTTGTGTTGTGAGTTATTCAATTTACGCATCTTTACCAAGGTTTTAAATTTCTCCGAAACTGCCGAAATTTCCGTAATTTTGAAGTACCGAAACGAAATTCATATGCTATATCATTTCCGTCAGAAGTTTCCCGAAATTTTCCGAAATTTTCCGTACATTTCCACGAAATTCTTAATTTCCGAAATATCTACACACAATATATATTTAAAAATTCACACCGAAATTTTGTCCGAAATTTCTCTAAAATTTCTGTTAAATTTTTTTGTCACCTACAATGAATTTTTACTTCACAATTTTATAGAGAAAATATGAAATATTGATTTTTTTTTTTTTTTTTTTTTGTGCAATCAAGTTGAATACAACAAAAAAACCTTTTTGTTTTTATCTGCTACAAAGTTGAATGCTCCAACCATAACATGATTTCCTTTTTGCTTCGTCTCAAATATTGTATGCTTTCATACACTGTAACATCATATTAGGTAATTCCACAATATCCGATATATGGATTGCATGTGGAAAGGGAACAACACGTACTCATACAATAACCATGTGATGAAGTACGAAAATCATTTCCAAAATTCATGTACTTGGGAGCAATATTGTATGATACTAAATGAAAGCAGTTCAACCAGCTAGATCGAACCACATCGTAGTAGCTTTTATATTCCTTTTGTTGTACTTATTCATTTTCATTCACGAGGTTTTGGTTTTATGTGCCCCGCCCCACCCCCTTGTAATTTTCTAATTATTAAAAAAAGTAAATCATATTTACATTATCAATATACAACACATTATCAATACACATAGATAAAAACACTAGTTTAGCAATCTCGTCCATATAAAATATCATAATTCTATTATAAATGTATAATTTTAGAGATGTTACATTGTAAATAGGTTTATTATAGGTTAGTTTAGTCTATGTAAAAGTTTCATTCAAAAATATCATTTTATAAATGCAATTAATTTGATTTCTTTATTTTTAACCGAAATTTCCACCGAAATCGAAACTTTCTCCGAAATTTCCTTAAATTTGAAGTACCGAAATCGAAACCGAAACCGAAATCGAAATTTGAAACCTTGATCTTACTCAATATAGTTCCATCTAGTATTTTCAACTTATCACAGCCCTCCGCTTCATGAGAAAAAAAACCCGCAATCCCTGCATAAACCTTTAAACTTCTCATAACAGATCTGCACCTCCGCCGAGATCCCGTCCTTGAAAGAGAATCCCCGTGTGGTCCACATAAACTTATTTGTTCTCTATTCTAAATGAGATGAGATATATAATAGTTTTCCCGAATCTAAGGGTGTGTCCTGTAACGTTTTATGAAACTATTTTTGTAATATTGGATTGTAGAATGAAAACGGGAAATTAAACTATAAGTTTTTACGATGTAAATACGTACATGTTCGGTACAAGTATTTCAAAACTTGAAATATTAAAAACATATCTATCATTTAAAAAAAAAAACATATCTATAGCACTCAGTTTAGTTTTTCCACAATAATCATGAAAGATTGACTATTTTGTTTGTATTGATTATGAATCCTTTATTGGTTGTTATGAGAAAAGAAACAGAGTATTGTGAAGGAGATTGAACAAGAAGAATCAAATCCCTCAATTTTGTTTCTAAAATATATCATATGAAGTTGCAAGCTCTTGAATCTTTAGTTCAAAAAGATAATTCAATCAAATGTCTCAACCTTAGTTGTTAATTCCTCTTGCCCATGAGATAATCTAATTATATTGAAGCATAAAATACCGAAGCTTTCTTCCTAAATCATCCGTATAAATTAGATCTGACACGTGAAAGAGGGATTTTCTAAATCCTTCATTCTTCTCTACTCCATGATTCTGCAAGTTTCAATTGATTGAAAAAGACGGGGAAGAAGAAAGTTCAAACAGTAGATAAAATAGATGAGATCATGAGAAGAGAGAATAAGTCTTAGTGGAAATTGTGGGAAAGAAAGAGAGAAAGATCAAAAGAGAGGAGAAGAGTTTGTGGATCTATGTGCTTAAAAGTATAAAAAAAAAAATAAATCACTTTCTCTAATTGCAGGGCAGGTTGTTTTCAGGAAACAATGAAAACGTCAAAAAGTCATTTCCCATATTTATTCATAGTTCCTGAATTGTTTCCTAAATTTAATTTGTTTTCCTTGTTTTTCAAATTTAATACACCGAACGTAAATTACATAAGTTTTTGAATTCGTAAAACAAAAAACAGTATCGCAAAATGATACCGAACGGGCCCTAAGACTCTTTGAATTTTGATGCTAAAGTTTATGAGGTTTGGCCTAGAATAAAAGAAAATTATGCTTTTATAGAAGCTCAAAGAATATGATTATTATTCTGTTGTTTAGTTATTTCACTGCCACGTTTCCTGGAATGTATAGGCAGCCAATATTTTAAACTAGCTTTAGTTTCTCTGTTGCCCTTTCTTACCAAATAGAGGAGTGAATTGCTCATGTTTGTGATAAGTGGAGCATCTTTCCTACTGAAAGACTATAATGCCATTTTCAACTTTATTCTAAAACATAATTCTGCACTTAAAGAAGAAACCTGATATAGGGTTCCATACCGTCGACGTCTAAGAACAGCGCCATAGTCTTGAGCCTAGAGTGGCGGAGAAAGCTCGTTGCTCAGAACATTGCGGGGCTGTTCGTTTGAACTAACACTTTGCGTTCCATCATGCCTTTCGTTAATTTACGATAGTCTTGAAGAACAAGGGGTCTTGATGCTGTAGATAGATATTCTTCAAGTTTGATAACAATATTTTGCGGTTGTTTTAGGTTACTGGAGGTTAAAAGTGAGAAATAATGATTATAGGATATGAGTATGACATTGAAGGAAGATTCAAAGCTTGCTAGCTGCCTCAAATAATCAATAGGAGGATGAATGTCCAAATCGATAGTTCTAAATGTTGATATATGGTGGGTTCCAATTCCATGTAACAAGAGGAGCACAGGATGTGTACTTGGAAATCCACCGCGTATGCTACCCACAAATCAGTCGCACACTTTTGTAGACTAGTCTTGTCATGATTAATTAAATCTCCCCGACATATCATAAAATTTTGAACAAACATTTACACTCCTCATTCCTCAATCCTCATCTGGTCGATGATTCGAACAGGAAAAATGGATGGTATGGAAGAGAGTAGGGTTTAATTAGTAAACTTGGTTATGGTATTGTAGTGTTTAGGGTTGGAGTTGGTGCTACACAAAGTAACTTGGAATGCAGATTTGTTTGGAATTAAGGAATAGATAGCTTGTCCGCGTAGCTAAGAGTTTTCGACACCAATTAATTTCATTGGGAGATATAATGGCCGGACATATCATCTTTCATATAGTCCAAAAATCTATAGCTAAATCAACGCTTTTGTAACACTAAATTCTAGAGAACTCTTTTTAAAAAGGGTTAAGATATGACAAATGAGAATTTCTCAAGTGCCTTGATGCTAAAAAGTTAGTATAGCTCTAATATTAATCGAATGAAGAGATGTGAATTGGAATAAACACATTTGCAAACCGGAGCACTATGTACGTAAATGCATAAGAAGTTATGTATTTTGATCAATTCATTATTATCATACCTATTCAAAAAATAAATTGGTACAAAATCTCAATGAGCAACAAATTGGTACAATTTTGGAATCAAATTTTTCTAAAAGAAATTATTATTATAATATAAAATATTTTAACTAGTACTAGTGTTCTCGCAGTTAATAGCTATTTGACATGAAATTTTGCTCAATTGTTGTTTGATTTATATTTAAGTGCGGAAAGGAATAATTTTTAATTAAACACTATTGTTTAACTAGCTAGTGTATCATGTACAAATATGAAATGTAAGAACTTGTTAAGATAAAGTAAAGGATTAGACAAGAGTAATTCCCACAGATATATCAGATCAAACGCACACCCTTTTTCGAAAAATAAATGTGCTGCTGTCTCAGAAATACTGTCACATGCCTCCTTGTTTACAAGCAAATTAAAAAGGGTGATAGAAACAAAAATGGAGATACAAACTTACCTTTTAAACAAATAAAGGACTCCAAATGAAAAGGATACCCACTAGAAAGAATATCGATTCTTTGAAACTAATAAAGTCTTCACTATCAAAAGGAAAATAAACTAAATGCTTAAAACGATAATTCAAATATCCAAAACACTAAATAATTTCTCTATGGCAACATTTCCTCTATAACTTGTTGGTATGTATAGATAATGTTTTCAGGAATGATGACTTTCACATGTTATTATATTGAAATGCCAAAACCATCCACACATTCTACCTAAACCTACCAAAACATAGGGAATCAAATTAACAGTTTATCAACATATTCTCCTCAATTACATTCCTTCTTCCAAAGTTTACTATCATTTTTTTTCTTTTTGGGTGTGTTTTTATTGTTGGAGGGAGGGGGTGGGTGCATCCTTTACATTTGAACTAAACAATCATTCAATTCATTCTTTGGTCTCATTTTCCCGGTTGAGTCTTTGGACCAATCCAGTTGTATCCATCTAAGCTCATTAAGAAGAAAATGAAACATTCTTCTTATATAGAGACTTTATCATGATGGGGATGAAAGGGATGTTGCTGGCCAAATCTGGCCATCAATTGCTTTTACTTTCTTTTTCTCACCTCATATTGATAAGTGAGGCTTTTTAATTTTACCATTACTAATCAAGCAAACCGAACCCCACACGTACCACATGCACAGCCAGATCCTAAATCCACAGCTACCTCATTTTCACTTGGCAATATTTTGATTCTCACAAGTCCTTTTTGTTTGCTTAGCAAAAATAGGGAACTTCTTACATCTGGAGCTTTCTTTTGGTTCAGCATTCCGACCCTAAAAGAATTCTGTCCTGTTGGATTCAAAATATGTATGATTCTCTTTTGAAACTTGTTCAAAGAATCAAACAAAAGGTTCAGTACTCCCAGTGAAATAAAAACAAAACTAAATACTGATTTTTAAAGTAAAGGGTTTCTCCTCCTTTATGCATTCTGCCATTAACAACTGGTTCACTTGCCAATGCAGGTCTATAATGGTGAGTCTGGCCAGGTACAGCAATCTATATGGGATGAGATTCCAGTAGGTGAAGCAATTCAATTATTATTATTACAATTTGACCCAGATCAGAAAATTAAATATCTAGTTTCATGGTACTGTAAAGCTAGCTATCATAATGAAAAATTCCCAGAAAAAGCAAAGAGATCAAAATCAAAAACTGGTACAACCAGTCTGGGTTTCTCATTTCTGCTATGCAAATATTTAATGCACGAGATCCTATATATGTACTATGAATCCATCATAATAAAACTGGCTAGTTCATATTCAGTTTCCCATTTATTACAAATTAAATGGAAACCCTAGAGAGACTTGTGGTTAAAGAGAGGCTTGTTGTTTTTGTTTTTGTGGTTTTTGGTCGAGTAAGAGTCTTTTTAGTTTTAGTTGTACCTTTCTAGATAGAGGAAGAGCCCCCCCCCCCCCCTTCCCTCCAAAATTAAAGGGCAACGATTAAGACAGTAGAGGACGGGCAACTTCTACTTTTGGTGACTTAATTACCAAAATAAAATTTACAGCTAATTTGTGACACTAATTAAGAACAAAGAAAACAAGTAAATTGGTGAAGGGTTTGGTACATGGAAAAGGAATCATTACATATTTGCGTTCGAACTACAAATGTTTGATCTACCAACTTCTAATTTGGTGAAAACTTCTAGTTTTCATGCCACCTAATTTTTTCATTAACATGAGTACATCAAAAGTCTTCTTAGATTTAATCATTTTATACACCAAATTCCGTAGATAACTTACCTTTTAAAGTAGATCAAATTAATTACTAAACGACTATACTACATTAGTTGGTATGAATAAATTAAGACATTATTAATTGTAGTGTTTATGACATTACTCTAAGAAACATAAAAGCTCCTATCAAAATTTTGGGGGACTAATGAACATCTCTTTCCCTTTTCAAAAAAAAAAAAAATGAACATCTCTTTCCAAAGTTCAAACTAAAACATGTACTTTTGGAGGTGTTGTCAAAATCAAAATGAATCAATGAGACATGCAATGCATGTAAACCAGGGGCGAAGACCACTTCATATGTAGCTTTGTTCCTTATCTTAATACTAAAGGGGCGTTAAATAACACTACTTTTTTGTTCATAATCTACAAACGTTTGAGAGTTTTATTTTTCATTTTTTCATAAATTTTATGTGGAATGAAATAATAATACGTGAAAAAGAAATGAATGTTCAAATGAGAGGTGATGTTTAGGTTAATTTGTTGATCGAAAAAAATATTAAAGGGTAAATTGAGTAATGTAACTTATATATTCTTGTTGGGGATATAAAAGAAGAAGAATAGATGAGTAGTAATTTGGGGAGATGTGGCAAATACTCTAAACCAAGTATTTGGGAACACACAACCATATATGATGATCAATACAATACCCATAAATACTGGTCCTAAGCTTCTTCTTATTCACTTTCCAATGAAATCTCAAAAGACCAACATCCTCTTAAGCTGTCCTATTTTCCAAAACCCACGAGCACCCGACTAAAATAAAATTCCAAGTAAAATGTCGCATACCCCAACATAAATTAGATTTCCTGGTCCCCCTCCCCCTCCTCACATCAAGAAATAATAAATATTTGGATAAAATAAAAGATAGAGACTATTATTAATTATTAAGCATAATGCTTGATAAAGAAACCATACACCCTCGTTACTTTAAACATGTTTAGAGCCGTAGATTAATGCCTGAAAACCCCTCAATCATTCATAACCAACAACATTCAGTGGACTGCAGCAAATTTTGGGACCCCTGCATTTGATCATTCACATTAAGATTTACTTTCTCCGCCGTTAGATGGGTCCGAAGGTGTACCGAACGGACGGCCGTGATTAAACAATGGAGTATTTGCATTGATATTCAATTCAAGTTGAGGGGGGCTAAGGGCCATGATTAATGAAGAAGCATCATCCATTTTGTCCCCAATTAGTTTAATTAAGCTAATATTAAAAGGGGGAGAAAATGTGTCCTAAAAAGACTGATTTTATGCATGGTAGAAAGGTTTTTACAAATTACAAGATCTCTCTTCTCTCATATACAAGGAACCTCATCATTCCAAGTCTTTCTCCCCTTTTGAAAAAATCAACAAAACAAGAAATATCTAGGAACTACAAACCCACAAATTTCAATAGAGAATAGAGGGGATGTAAGGAGCAAAGTCAGTAGCTCGAGGAAGAAAAAGAGGAAAGAAGAAGCCAAAGAGAGCACTCAAACCAAAAGGTGGACACACAATACACGAACACACACTCATATCTTCAACAAAAACTATTATTGAAACAAATTACAAGTAAAATTAACCAGTAATAATGTAATTACACAAGTAGATTACTAAGCAAAAAACCCAGAAACCCAGTCAATCTAGTCAAACAGTTTACAACCCAATAACCTCAAATCTAAAGAGATACACAATTACAACTAAACTAATAACAAACCCTCTTGCCAACTCTCTCTCTCTAAAAATCTTCTCTCTCTATCCCCACCCTGTATGCCTCTCAATGTGTATAAAATAGATAATGGGCAATTGGCATGCCTTATTTTAAGTGGGAGAAAAGTAAGAAATTGGAAGGGAGCTGGAGGTCATGAAAATTTCATGCCTTCTTCTCTCTTGCTGTATAAGTATCACACTTCTCTGCTAATCAGCTGGTCTCTCTCTTCTCTCTCTCTCTCTCTCTCTCTCTCTCAAATCTCAAACAGAAGCACATACTCATAGTGATTGACAGTGTTTCCTTTTCTGGGTCTTTCAGGCTTCTTTGTGTAATTTTCCTATTCTATAAATCTCCCTCTTTTTTTTTCTTTTTTTCTTTTTATCTTCCATCCCATTAAACAATGAAAATGGCATATTACCATTCATCCTTTCCCCTCTGTAGGAAACACCCATCATTGCTCCCAACAATCGTTTTCAACCTTAGAAACCTGAGCTTCTAAGATATTCCCTCCTTCCCATTCCTTCCATTCTTTCTTCTTCTTCTTCCTCTCTCACCATTTAAATATCACCCTCTTCTTCCTTTTTTTTATCCCACTCTCACTTTCTCCCCCACCCACCAAAAACACCATCACAACAAAAAAATGGATCCTTCTTCCACCAACTCTGTCAATGGCTTCTATTCCTTTCTGACTCGTGGGATCGACGATCTCGAAAGGGTCTATCTCTCCAACAACTTCATGTCAATCCAATTCCTCCAAAGGGCTCTCTCGCTTCTTCGATCCTTCCACTCCCAGCTGACTCTGCTCGTCCAAAAGCTTCATTTACCCGTCGGGGACAAGTGGCTTGATGAGTACATGGACGAAAGCTCCAAGCTTTGGGAAGCCTCTCATGTCCTCAAGTCCGCAATCTCTTCCATGGAGAACTACTACACCTCCGGTTGCAACATCACCTCCACGCTCGACTCTCACCGCAATCTAACCCCGCAGCTCTCCCGCCAGGTTTGTTATCAACTCCAAACACAACATATATTGCTTGATCATCATCATCGATCATGTATTTTAATTCAATAAACATCATCAAACTAGGTTGTGCGCGCCATCTCGGGCTGTCGGCGCGAGGCTTTTGGATTGGAAGAAGAAAACAGAGCGATGATGGAGACCCGAATCGAGCCTCTGTCGCTCCGTTTCGACGAGAGAGTCTCCATCGAATCGAAGCTCAACGGGTTCAACGGGTTCCGGGGAGTGCTGTACGCAATGAGAAACGTGAGCACTCTGCTGCTGATGATCTTGCTGTACGGACTGGTGTTCTGCTGGCCGGAATCGAGCTTCTGCAGAGGAGGGTACGAGGGGTGTTTGATCTTCGGATCACCGTTCATGATATCGACGGCGAGATTGCAGCAGAGGGTGGCGGCGGAGATCGGGCAGAACAGCGGGAGGCCGGGGATACTGATGGACGAGTTCCGGCGGTCGAAGATGGCGATGGAGGAGCTGAGAGGGGAGATGGAGAGGAAGGGGACGGCGGCGATGATCATGGATTGGGAGAGTGAAAGTGGGATTAGGGAGAGAGTGGACAAGTTGAGAGGGTGTTTTGGGGTGTTGAGATCTGGTGCCGAGAATATCAGTAGCCAACTTGATGATTTCTTGGATGAAATTGTGGAAGGGAGGAAGAAGCTTTTGGACTTTTGCAGTCATAGGTAGAAGTGAAGTGAAGTGAAGTGAGAGGTTAGAAACTTTGTCAAGAAATGAAGAAGAAAAAAAATTACAGGGTAGAGTGAGAGAGGTAATTTAGTAGTTGGGTATTGTTGTACCTTTTTAACCTTTTTACCTTCTGTTTGTATTGAAATGTTCTTTTTTATTTTTTCACTCTTCTTCTTGTGGTTTGCCTCTTCTTCTTTGTCCTAAAAGTTACTAGTTACTCCTTTTAAAAAATAGTTACTAGTTACTATTCACTATATTTGAAAGTGCGACACAATTTACTATTTCTTTTTATAATTAGTCATATTGTCGGAATTACTATTCACTATATTTGAAAGTGCGACACAATTTACTATTTCTTTCATAATTAGTCATATTGTCGGAATAGAATTTGAACTCGGAAGTTCTCTCGTCATGAGATAAAACGTCACTAAAGTTACAAATTATGTAGTCAAATCAAAGTAAAAAAAAAAAATTATATATGCAATTTTGAGTGAGAGAAAATCTAACGTAAAAGAAAACGTTGTCAATTAGTAAAATATAAAAGAGATAATAATACGTCACTAAAGTTACAAATTCTGCAGTCAACTAAAGTTACAAATTCTGCTGTCAAAACAAAGTAAAAAAGATATGCAATTTTGCGTGAGAGAAAATATAACGTAAAAAAATACGCTGTCAATTAGTAAAATATAAACCCCATATTTTTTCAACTTAAACAAGCATTTTCAGGAACTGGCTCGTTTTCCAAGACTCAAAAAGAAAATTCTTTACATCTATGTAAAAAAAAAAAACTCAGTCGTGAGATGGAACACTTTCTAAAAAAAATAAAAGTTATAAACTTTGTGGTTAGAATTAAATTAAAAAGAAATACAATTTTGGTGAGAGAAGATTGAATGTAAAAACAATTTTGTGCAAAGAGCAAATCTAAAAACACCATCTAGGATGACTAAAAACTACAAAAAGAAGAAGAAAAAGTTAAAAAGTAAAGAAGAGTTTGGGTGAACAAAGAGAGGAAAAGAGAATTGGAATGGAAGGTTCTTGTTACTATATTAGGCTAGGGGGCACAATCAAAATTCCCATTTAAAAATGTAAAAACAAATCCCATATATTTTTTATTTAGAATTAATGGATATGATATGATTCTTTAAGATATTATTTTTGTTTTGAAAAGATTTCCCTCTTGTTGAGTTGGGTTGGGTTGGGTTATTGTTTCGTTCAATAGAGAGGGGTATAGAGTGTGTAGAGTAGTAGTGGTATTTAGTTGTTATAGTAAATGAGTAATGATTCTTGTTGTGAAAGAATGATGAAAAAGGGTGGCTTAGGACTGTAGTATGTAGGGAAGGGGGTGTGTGAGATTCCTGGGTTGCTTTTTCATTTTCAAAAAGCACCTTCTTTTGATCTTAAGAAGCTTTTGTTTGATTCGGTTCTCTTCGAAAGCAATGGCCTTGATCATGAAATCTCTTCTCACCCCAACACAACTTCATCACATCTCTCTTCTTCACCCTGCTAAATAATAAAGGAGAGTTCACAATATCACATTTTGCCCGCTCTCAAAAAAAGATTACTCCTACAAAAAGTTAGTCAAATCTAAAATTGCCTATCTACCTGACTATCATTATCTTTATTCCGACAGTCCGACACAATTCAGATCGTTAGACGATTTTTGACCCCCATTATGATCTTTTGTCAGTAGATTATGACATTTATTTCACGTTTTGTTCAACGAGATGCGTTTAATTACTTTATCAGCACAATACAGATCCAATTAGACGATTTTCGACAGAATATGATATTTTGTAAATAGAGAATAATTTAAAGAAAGAATTGAGTAATGAACCGTTTCGATTATTGAATTACACAATAAAGTAACAATGCAAACTTAGCTTGAAAGACGATAAAAAAAAAAGTACTAAAAAATTGTTTTTCCTTCTCTCTAAGCACACACAAAGATCATTTTTTTTCCTCCCCCTTCTTTGGGTTTTCGATTTGGGTTTTGTGGAAAATATAATAATAAAATAGGAGAGAGCAGAAAATTTAGGGTCACTTTCTTGCTTCTCAACCGTATCTCATGCTTTTTGTCCCTTGCCGGAAATTCATGCCTTGCCTCCCTTGAAGGGATCCATAGCGGCGTCCAACATACGTGAAATTAATAAAATAAAGGCGAAAGCGAAAAACTAAAAGACAACAAACACTGATCTGATATGATGAATAAACAAATATGCCATTGGGGAAAAAACAAAGAGCCAAAGGCAAAGGCAAAGGCAAAGCTATGCCAGAGCCGAAAACAACTTCTTTTTCAGAGTTTCCCCCTCTGTTCTTTCTGACCCAAGAAAACATTATCATCCTTAAAGCAGCAGCAAACCGCGGCTCATAATAATCACACCGCCAAACACCAAACCAAAAAAATGAAGGCTGTGTATGAAATTATTACTATGATTCTTCCAAAAAGAGAAGCAGGTACAATAAAGAAACAAAATTTGCCAGAATTTGGAGCAACATCTGACATAAAAGAGTAAATGCACTTATACTTTGTTACAGGAAGAAACTACTGTTGTGCAATAACTACAAAGTTCAGCAATGCCAACCAGATAGTAGAATTTGACAACCAAACTGACACATGGACAAATCCCATAATGACTGCTTTATATAAATCCAGATATCCCAATAAATAAAATAGAGAGATTTTTGCTTTCTATATATAAACATCGAGAAATAGTTGAGGAGGATCTGGCAAAGACTACTACCCTGTGGAAATTGGTAACAGATTCAGTATTCCTCTGTAATTTACAAGGGATCAGTTCGACGACAGAACAAATGAAACCAAAAAATGTGTGATGCGTTAGAGATGTGACATGTTCAACAAGTATCATATCCTGGCATTTCAAATTGGGAAGCAAATGTTTCAACACGATTTCGAAGTTCAACAATATCTTTATTGTTCTGGAGACCTTTGAGAAATTCTTTCTGATATTTTCCATGTTCTCTCTGAACAGCAACAGTAATCTGGGCAGCCCTAATAAGAAAGTCGGCAATTGTCTCGAAATCAGACTCAACACAACCTCGTGAAGTCATAGCAGGGGTACCTGCAAAAACAAACAAGGAAACTTAATATTAATACAAAATAAGATGACCAAACAGCTACAAAACTGGTGTTGAGAAAGCAGTTGAAATAGGAATAAGTCCAAATATCAAAAATAAACAAATGACTTAAATAAGGCATGCCGGTTGAGTGATTTATATAAACATCCAGCAATACATGTGAAGAAATACAATGAAAAACAGAATGCAATTTGGGCAAAATGACATGTATACAAGAAAACTGGGAGATCGTAAATATCCCATATGATGGAATTCAAGCGGCCAGAATGACCAAGTCTAAACCCTTAAAGACTAATAAAGACAAAATTACTACTCACCAATTCTAACTCCCCCAGGAGAAAAGGCTCCGTTATCACCAAATATGGCACTTTTATTGAGAGTAATATGGCAGATCTCGCAAACTTTTTCGTAGTTCTTCCCTATATTTTAAAAAGATGATAAGAATTAGACAGTGAACTGCAAAATTACACATTATAAGAAAAGTAAGGTAACTGAGTGATATAAGATGAAAGGACAGTGAAAAATGGAGCACTTGGATGCTTGCAAATCTATGCAGATACCTATAGAAAATGGAACAGAGAAATACATGCTCATATGACAGTGTTTAATACACATAATCATTCAACAGATGAGACCATCAACTATCATCCACAGTTGAGTTAATAAATTAGTTATAGATTTGCTCCTCTTAAAGCTATGAGTTCTGATAACTAAAATTGAACTCCAAATGGCGGGAAAAAAAACCGTACGTCCTCACAACTCTTCAAATTTTGAAACAGTATTGTCAAGTATCCTAAGAACAATGGCTTAAAGCAGTACTTGATTATATGTAACTTTCACTATTTTGAAACAGCCTTAACTCTACTAGTTGCCAGAGTCATGTTTCCTGTACAGCTGTGTAGACCTTTGGTCTAACATTACTAATGACCAAAAGTTCAATGCTAGGCAACTTTTTGTTGAACTTAAAGCTAATCAGCTTTCATTAAGAAGCAATCGAGTATTGAAATATAGATTCGGAGGTAAATTTGAATGTGGACCACATCATAGATTCTTGATGTGGGACAAAAATCATTATGAAACTCAACAGCTATGCAGATAAATAATTTTTAAACCCCACTCCTGTGAAAAATGGGCTGGTTATCATTAATACCTGTTATACCAAGAGCTGTAAGATCCCAAAGCAACAAGTGATTATCGGTACCCCCAGTAACCAATCTGCATTTTCTTCTTAACAAAGCATTTGCCAAGGACTGTGCATTTTTCTTGACCTGGTTCATGTATTCTTTATATTCTGGAGTAGCCACTTGTTTTAAGGCTATGGCAAGAGCAGCAATATGGTTGTTGTGAGGACCACCCTGTAGCGATGGGAAAACAGCGAAATTTATCTTTTCTTCAAAATCATACAGGTTATTTCCATCCCCATTTGATTGATGCATGCCTTGCTTCCTTCTTTTTGGACCTTTCCGGTAAAATATAATACCTCCCCTAGGACCCCGGAGGCTTTTGTGTGTTGTTGACGTAACAATATCACAATAATCAAAAGGACTCGCACACTCCTGTAATAGACAATAGCAAATAAGTCAGAAACATTCCTACATATACATATATATTTTTTTTCCAATTAATATTAATCCAGTGGCTTATACATACACATAATATTCCTGAGAGGATTTCCTGCTCCCTATCATTTCACAAAATATGAATAAGCATTTTAACTTCTTTTGGACATGGGCACACACACTGAAAGCATACTCTTATGCAAGATCACTTGCAGGAACTAAAGATAATTTCAGGGAATTGTTATTGAAACTCCTAAAGAGTCGAGCAACACTATAGCACTTAGTTTTTGAGTTTATGGAACTAATTAAATATTGATTTTGTAGTGTAGAAGCACTTTTTGGGAAATGGGTTGCTAGTTTTTACTATGAATGATAAATAATTTACCAATTGTCAAAAAGCTCATATGAAAACTAGCCAAATGTACAAAATCACATGAAGTTTTTAAACAGCCAAATTTCCTTATTCCATGGTTATTTAGCAATAAACAGACAATCCCATACACGAAGGCAAAAGTAAAAGATTATACATTCTAACACAGCACTGTGAATGTATGTTTGCAGGTATGTATACATATACACACACAATCAATTCCAAAAACAGCCATAAGTTTGTTATCATCTCTCAATAGAGATTCAAATCTTTACAAAGTATTACCATAACATTAGAACAAATTGTATACAACTAGGAGGCACAAAAGTATACAAAAATGAGAAATTAGAGTCAGGAAGCACAGAATCCACGACATGGCATTTTTAACTGAACAAGCATCTATTCAAAGAATGGAAACACTCTCATAGTGCACCTTACTTGGATTACACTTCCACTGAAACAAAAATTTAACACTCACCAAAAAACAACCTAAAGAACATTTGAGAACCATAAAGCCAATCCTAAGACCAATTTGCATAATCTTCTCACATATTGTATGTTTCACTTAATGCACTTTCTAGTTATTATAACATACTTAAGGATCACTTATGCTCAATCAGTGATAAATGGTTTTATAAGTTTCAGTTATATAATACTATAAGATGATAAATGATATTACATGTTTCACTTAATGCACTTTCTAGTATCATTTATCAAGACTCAACAAACAGCTCAAAGGAAAACTTGCTGAAAATAGCACAGTTCAACTGGCACCCTGTTTAGCAGCAAAAGAGGTCAGAATATGGTATCTGATGGGATCAATCAATTTCTTGTCTTTTCATCTCTTTCAATAAGAATGTAAAATCACTTAATGACTCTGAGCATTAAACAATATAAGGTCTGATATATTGCCGAATAAGTGAGAGGACTATTAGAACTAAACTGCCCACCTCTCCTCTAAAGTCGCAAATATGGCATCACGCAATAATAACAAAATCGCACATACATAACCATAGATTGCAAATTCATCAAATAAAACTAGAGTTAGGATAACAACTTCCATACCTTGGCTGCTATAAGGCCGCTGATATGAGCCATGTCACACATCAGCACAGCTCCGCATTTATCAGCAATATACCTAAACCTGGCATAATCCCACTCCCGGGGATACGAACTCCCGCCGCAAATAAGTATCTTGGGGCGATAATCAAGCGCCTTCTCCTCAAGCTTATCATAATCAATGAGCCCCGTGCGGGGGTTCACCTTATACGGAAGACTATCAAAGAATATCGATGCGGCAGACACCTTCTTCCCACTAGGAGTATAATAACCATGACTCATGTGTCCTCCGGACGGCGAATCCAAACCCATAATCCGTTCATTTGGGAGCAAAAGACCAGTGTATACAGCGAAATTAGCCGAAGTACAAGAGTAAGGCTGAACATTGACCCCCCATTTCTCAGGATCGAGACTAAAAGCAGCCAATGCCCTCTCACAGCAGAGCAATTCAATCTGATCAATATGCTGATTACCAGTATAGTACCTCCCTCCGGGGAACCCCTCCGAATACTTATTCGTCAAGTGGCTGCCCAGAGCCTCCATCACAGCCCTGCACACGAAATTCTCCGAAGCAATCAATTCGATCCCTTTGAACTGCCTACGCCTCTCCTTCTCCATCATTTCATGAATCTCCGGGTCCGCCACCGCAAGCGGCTGGTTCCCCCAAGCCCTCACCGCGGCCCGCCGCGCCTCCAGCCCCTCCGATTCAACCGCCGCGCACTTGGCAGGAGGCTGATTGAAGGGCGACGACATGTCCCTCGGCCTTTTGGGGCAAATTGAGTGCCCTAAGAGATTGAACCTCTCACTCTCATCTTCTTCTTCCTCCTCCTCCTCGCGATCGTCTTCATTCTCAGCCCTAATGTTCTCCTCCTTCAGCAGCTGTAGCGGCACGGATTGATTACAGTTCGTCGGAATTGAACTCTGATGCGAGTTCAGCCCTAGAAACAGACCCGGCTGAGCCCCGGAGAAATCCATAACCACACACAATCCCCCCAAAAATCTTACAAATTTGTCAAAAAAATCAAAACCCGAAATCGAAAAAAACTGATCAACACCTTAGGCCCAACAGCAACAACAGTAGCAGCGGCAACAGTTTCTCAAACAGCTACACCGGCACCAACGAAGCGATGATGATCGTCCGGAATTGTTCGTTTCCATGCACACAGAGCTTGAAAGCTGAGAGCGGATTTGGAAGTAAGAGAATCACAGAGGTTTGAAGAAGAAGAATAAGGCAAATGTGAAATTATATATGAAAAAGAGGATTAGGTTTTGTTTTTTGAAGAGAATGAACCTGGATGCAATTGTGTTATACTGGACCGACCGGGAATAGCCGGTAGCGTTTTGCGTCGTCCTGGTAGAGTAAGACGTGGTGGACTTCTGTAGGTTGGTCCATGTGGACGAGATGACGTCCAGGTTCAGATACGGAATATTAGGCTGGACTTGGACTTTGCTACTCTGACCCGACCCGTTGTTGGTTCTAGGAATGCGGGAAGATTTTATTATTTTAAAAAATAGAAAAGCCTGGTTAGAGGAAGCCAGCGAGGATGGGTTCATACTTCATAGCTAACTAAGTCACCAACCTCTTTTCCTAAACGTCTAGGATGGGTTTGACTCTAAACGTCTTTTCCTAGGGTTGAGTTTCGGGTAGATGTAAATTTAATTGGTAATGATATTTTTTTTATTTCGCTGGGATAATGTGTTTTACCATGAATTTCACATTTGATTATTAATTTTTAGTCTATTGAAGTACAAAATGTTTACAGATAGACAGTATATTGTACTTGACTAGTGTATAATATGATAAACTTGTACAAGTTTGTTTCATTTCTCGATTATAGCATGTGAAACTTCAACATAGAGGAAATTTCCTAACAAGCATATGTTGGCATACATGGGTCATGATAATGAGGAACCAAAATGTATGTACACTACTTTTCGGGTAATCTATTACTTTTGGCTAACCTAGGTGGTAGGTACAATTGGTTTGGCACCAAAAAATCAGATGCAATGATTGATATTGCCGACGACAACGCAGTGTAGCCGTCGGTTTGACTTTCCTATAGAGCTCGTCTAACCACTGAAATTAGTGTTCCTTCTTTTTCTTCTCTTCTTACTTGATTCTTCATCAAGCGAGGCAATTTGCACATGTCGTGATCTTTGCATTGTTGTTGAATGATGCGATCTTGACTAAAAAACGTGTACCGACATTTGTTGGTCAACCGATACCTTGGTTTTGATTCTTGAGATCCCACAACCACAGTCCAGCCGCATCTTGGTTGTCGGTCCGGCCAAACCGCCGCAGTTTTACCAACCGAGTCGAGCCCTATCTCTTCCTCCGGTTGGGCCCCTAAACATAAAACAATCACTATTAGCAACAAACTGGGCTCACTATTAGTAAAAAAAACGAATCTTCCTCAACCCAAATTGAACTTTCAGGCCCAACAACAAGTAGAAAGCGTACTTTTCACTTCAAGTCATCCTCGGTCACCAAAGCAATCGAAGACTCGTTGAGCTCGATCGTCTTGTTTCTGAGATGTCTCTTTCTACCTGGGACTATCTCACCCTTCTCCTTCTTCGTCCTCTCTTCGCAATCGCACTCGTCGTCTTGTTCATTGCTTCCGGTATTCCTCTAACTTTTCTTCACCATTTAATTCGTTTTTTCTACTTCTGGAATTCTGAAGTTGAATTGAGGATCTGGGTTGGAGAGAATTCTAGTAATTTGTGATTTCTGGGCGTGGATTTACAGGTTGGTATTTGGCGTGGAAGCTGGTTTTGGTTCATGTTCCTCTTGTTCAAGAGATTTTCGGGTTGAAAAAGAAGCCCGTCAATCCCAAACCCGCAACTCGTGGACGATTTTCGAAGTTTTACAGTACATTGGAAACCCAGAATTCAGCTTCTAAATGGTAATCTTTACTTCAAAGTTTAATGCTTTTCTTTTTGGGTTTTGAGTTGCTGCTCTGAGATAAGCAAACAAACATAAAATTGGTCAAGCCCAGAAATTGGTGTTAGAGAACTCTCAGTTTGTAGCTAAAGTTTCTTCATTTGTTCTATTGCATTGAAAAACAAAGATAGAATTGAGTTGGGTGCTCTGAGTTTGTTCTACTACTTTGTGGAGTTGCATAGAAGGATTTGGAATAGTCGAATAGTCATGTGTTCTTGATGTTGGTTTCCCATTGTATAATTGTGTCATTTTCATAACTTTCTGTATGAGATTGAGATTCTCTACAAACATAAAGAAGAAGGTTATTTTAGGACACTGTAGGATTACTTTTAGACTCTGGTTTAGAATCCATAATATATGGGAGCTTATTTATCATTGAGGACATAATGTGAAAGGGCTTGGTTACAATGAAGGTTCATAATCCAGTTTCATCATACTTGCAAGTCATGCATTCCTATTCAATCATTCGTGCAAGAAATATGGATTTGTAATTTGAGAAATCTATTTATGGTTTTCATTTTTCAATGGTGTTGCAGAAATGAAGGGAGAGCAAAGTTGGTAGATTCATGTGTGATTGGAGGGTAAGGGAATCCATGACACCAAGTTCATTGTTTGATGGAAGGAAGAATTCGACGACACACTTTCCAAGGGTGGAGATTATGTTCCTTTGTGTATAGCAGTATAGATTGATTTGAACAGATTATGCTCCTTGTGTATAGATTTAAATTTTTGGAGTCATTTGACCAAAAGGATTGCATTCACTAATTCAGAACAAAATTTGGGGTATTAGTGTATTACTTGCAAAGAAACCATCTACAAATTTCAGTGTAGGATTACACCTTGTTTGATGTGTTCAATAGTTTCTTGAATTCGAAAGGATATACAGCTATCTTCACCAATTAGAGGATGAATAGATTCTTTCCGAGAGCGATTCATCCTTCCTCGAAGTAAAATGGCAACATTTTTGTGGGTCAAGAAGAAAGAATTAACAACTTGGAATTTATCGTTCTAACTTCAAGTCTATCGCTCTATGGCAACACACATGAAGCAACCCTAATTCTATTTCATTGATTTACCTTACTCTATTCGAGCTAAGTAGCTAACCCAACATTATACAGTATAATTTGATCCATCTTGATAAGTGGACTATAGAAAACAATACCATTTTTGTTTTTTCCTTTACTCGGATTTGAAATCAATGGTATGCCTATAGGAAAGAGATCAATTAGAGATTTACTCCTTACAATGACATACTTCTCATTTGTAATCTAATTGGTGAAGAAAAGTCGAGTCATGCTCAGTGTACCATTACATTAAATAAATTTATTGATATTGAAATAGACTGATTTGATACATAGATAAAGTAGTTTCAAACTAGTCTACCAATACATGGAGCTAGTCTACCTCTAAATCAAACTAGTCTGTAACTCTATATAATACATCCGCACATTAGTGTACCATCAACGGACCTGAAAAAAATTAAGAATCCCTTTGTTGCATTTGCCTTCATTTTAAATAGTCCGTTTTTAAGTGCAAAATAAGAAAAAGAAAAAAAAAAACTTTATGACATCACATAAACGGCACCGTCCTGGTGGAGGAGCCAAAAACCCAAGCCAAAACCCCCCATCTTCCCCATCCTCAACTTCAAAACCAAAAAAGACAAGCCCTTTGCACCAGAGCTTCTCTCACTGAACCCTCATCCATTTCCTTTGCTTCTTCCTCAGTCTTAGCCATTTCTTTAAACACATACTCTGCTCTTTCAGCCATGGAGCTTCTTCGTTCTGCTTTGCTTCCCACCACTCCCTTCTTCACCGACCCCTCTCCCTCACAAACACCCATCAATCCTCACACACCCAAATTCAAATTCCGAGCTTCCACAGACACCACCAACGTTCCCACCACCCCCACACTCTTAAACCCACAACCCCATCTCGCTTTTACCGCCAAAAAAGCCACAGACTTTAGTCCAGGAGCTCAACCCAGCTCTGAGGTTAGTCACTGCATTTCTTTACTTAGAGGTAACCATGTAGCTGATTGTAGACAAATTCATGCTCTTGCTTTGAAGTTGAATGCTTTTGAAGTGAATAGTTGGGTAGGAAATAAGCTTGCTACGCTTTACTCCAAGAACTATGAGCTTTTAGACTATGCCCAGAAGCTGTTTTATGAAATGCCTAAGAGAACAGTACCCACTTATGCAGCTTTGATTAGTGCTTATTGTCACGCCGAGCAATGGGAGGACTTGTTCTTGGTGTTTAGGTTGATGGTTGATGAGGGAATGGTGCCTGATGTGTATGTTGTGCCTACACTTTTGAAAGCGTGTGCCCTGACGAAGATGGTGGGGATTGGGAAAATGATTCATGGGTTTGTGATAAGGAAGGAGATGGATTCGGATGTTTTTGTGGGTAATTCGCTTATAGATTTTTATGCCAACTGTGGGGATTTGGGAGTTGCGGTGAGTGTGTTTGGCTCAATGAGGGAAAGAGATGTGGTTTCGTGGACTGCTCTTGTTTCGGCTTTTATGAATGAGGGTCTTTTTGAGGAAGCGACGGAGGTTTTTGATTCCATGAAGGTGAATGGGGTGAAGAGGGATTTGATATCTTGGAATGCTCTTGTTTCGGGGTTTGCACAGAATGGGGAGATTGATTTGGCTTTTCGGTATTTGGAGGCAATGCAAGAAGAAGGGTTGAGGCCGAGAGTTAATTCTTGGAATGGAGTCATTTCGGGCTGTATTCAGAATGAATATTTTGAGGATGCTTTGGATGCGTTTTATAAAATGTTGTGTTTCCCCGAGGATCCGAATTGTGTTACAATTGCAAGCATTTTATCAGCTTGTGTAGGCTTGAAAGATCTGAACTTAGGCAAGGCAATTCATGGAATTTCTCTGAAGCGTCAGCTTTGCGGTAAAACTCATGTGGAAGGTTCATTGATTGGTATGTACTCAAAATGTGGGATGAAAGATTATGCAGAGAAAGTTTTTTCCATGGCTGAGACCAAAAGCATTGGAATGTGGAATGAGATGATTGCAGCTTATGTGAATTCAGGAGAAACAGAGAAGGCAATAGAGCTTCTAAGGGTGATGCATCATCATGGCTTAAAACCTGATGTGGTGTCCTATAACACAATATTGGCTGGCCATGCAAGAAATGGGCAAAAGAATGAGGCATATGAGTTGCTTAATGAGATGGTCCGGATGGATTTGAAACCAAATATTATCTCTTTCAACGTTTTAATTTCTGGTTTTCAACAATTTGGGCTTAGTTTTGAAGCTTTGAAATTGTTCTGTATCATGCAATTCCCATCTGATCGTTCCTTTGCTGATTTTGTGCTCGCTGAGTCAATCCAACCAAATTCCATTACTATTGCTGGTGCTCTTGCAGCTTGTGCTGATCTCAATCTACTATCCCAAGGGAAGGAAATCCATGGATACATGCTGAGGAGTGGCTTTGAGCCTAATGTCTATATCTCAAGTGCATTGGTTGACATGTACTCGAAATGTCTGGATATTGTCTCAGCAACGAAAGTATTTAGGAGAATTGAGGACAGAAACACAATCTGTTGGAATGCTATGATCGCAGGCCATGTCAACAACATGCAGCTGAACTTAGCTCTTGAACTTTTCTGCGAAATGCTGGAAGAAGGTCTTGAACCAAGCTCTATCACACTCATGATACTTCTCCTCACTTGTGGAGATATGACAGCTCTGAGATTTGGAAGAGAATTACATGGATATATCATAAAGAGTCAGCTTGATCAGGCTGATAGTAGGCTTGCAAGTGCCTTGGTAGGCATGTATGCCAAGTGTGGTAGTATCAAGGAAGCTAAATCAGTGTTTGACTTAGAAGTTAAAAAAGATGCTTTGCTGTGGAATGCCATGTTATCTGCTTATTCAACTAATGGAATGCTCAATAATGCCCTTGCCTTGGTTGGACAAATGGAGTTGGTGGGCGTTGTGCCTGAGATTTGATTTTCATTGTGCTTTCTTCCAATGAACTATGAGATTAACCAAGCTAAAAGGCACAGTTGAACTATTCTTCAGTGACTGGAGGCATTCCCAGTTAAGCTTTGATGCTGTTGGATCAAGGGAGAATTATTGTGCAACATGTGCCACAACTCAAAAGCAACAGCGAAAGGCAACATGAAAATTAGTTTCCACGACATGCGAGTTTTGGCTACTGATACTCCTAAATGAGCTGTGAAAAACATGATCTACCAGGTCGGCTCTTGAGAAGATCTTTGGATGTAGTTATGCACTGATCTATCGGCCCATATTTGTGTCAGGTGGCCACTTTTCTCCCAGTGTTTGAAGGGCGTGGAGGTCCTTTAGAAGCATGAATGCAAAAGAAGGTAGTTTAGATATGTTACATCTATTTAATGTTTGTTTCTTCTTCATTTGCTCTGCTTGATTTTGAGGGTATTTTACTTAGCAGATTAGATAATCGAAAAAAATAAGACTGTCAGTGATAATTGAAGTCTATAATTATGCCAAATTAGAGCTGTTTTTGAAGGAACCTTATCCGTTTATAATCGAGCAAAATTGTATAAATCTTTGCCTCACAAAGTCACATTTAAAGCATGGTACGCAAGCACACAAGTACAGGAACTTTATTACTCACCAAACAAAAGTTACATTCCCTATTGCAGGTTGAGCTGCTAGGAACTATCTACATCAAGTCTAATGACCAAGCCCTATTTGTAGGCTTATCGAAATACTTATTTATGCCTCATTGGCCTCGGCTCACATTTATCAGTGGCTCTGATGTTTATGATCAGGTACTAGTGATGGCGTGGATCAGGTCCACCGGGACTCAGTCGCTTGGACTCAATATATCTTCCGCTCTGTCTTTCGATACTAGCCTTCAGAATTTGTCTGGCACTCTCCATTGTTTTACGACTGCCCTTGTTTGAGAACAATCCAGGAACAAGAGCTTCCTTGCCCCGAAAGAAAAGCAAAACCAGAAAAATACAAACCAAGATTTCATGCTACCCGTCATCAACTTGGAGTCTCGGAATCACACGATCAAGAGAGTCAGAGGTGGGACGTTTGAACAACTTGTATATATGGACTACCATTGCTAAGAATATTCGATAAGTAAAAGTGAATGGGTATCAATGTAAAAGAAGTTTGATTTGTTGACCTTCTTAGTGCATGACTGCACGTCAATACCATTCATTTCATTCAAAACCAATTGACATACTTCAGGGTTCTCATTCCTTTCAGGTTTTGAGTATCATTTTCTGATGCAATTAAATTGCAAAGACATGAAAATCCTACTGTAGATGTCACTCAGAAAAGCATTTTACTTTGCATGCCAGTACTGTGCATTTGTCTGCTACAAAAAACAAATGCCTCCACCAGTCTTTTGTAAAGTTTGTGTTTAGAAAATGTAGCAAGACTCCAAGGGTCCTAAGAATCTACTTGGCAAGGCGGTACAAGTTGGTATTTCCATTCATCCATCCATGTTTGTTTGCTTCATATACCTAAGAAAGTTTGGGTGCCAACTCATAAGCCTTGTCCATAAGCAGCATGCAGTAGTTGTCGAGGAACTATAAATGTCAGTTTTTCCTCCCTAAACTATATACAAACGAGTGCTGCTAGAATTCAAATGGAAAATCCTCCTGGTATTCAAAATACAAGTTGCAGATTCTATGTTCCATGGCTCTCCAATATCGAAAGCTCTTGGATAAGTATGGCTTCAACACCGATGATGGAGATGCTTGTTGATCCTTTTAACACATGCCTTAATCCCTTTTACCTAACTGAACTTGACATTTTTACAATTGCCTAACTTAAGTTTATGCCTTTTGATCAACGGAAGAGAGGATCTGATCTCATGCATCGTTGTGGAGTGGCATACTAATACACCAATAGTAGCTAATCGACAACATAAACTGCCCTCAGAAAATACTGATACGTATGCTTGTGATGGTACACTGACATGTATGCTTATGATGGTGCACTTTCCAAAGTTGGTTCACCTTTCTGCTAGGCTTCGACTTGTCCCACTTGTTAAAAAGAATAGGCGCTGGTTAGTAGCATCCAGTGTATGCCGGTCAGGATGATTGAACAAATGGGTTTATAATCCTCTGGGTTTATGGTACCATAGCTAACTTTGTGAAAGGAAAATTACGTGATTGCTACAATAAGATTCAAAGGTTATGCCTCTCGTATGACTGTCATTTAACTGATATTCAATGGAACAGAGATACTGCTAGACTACTTTGACAATTCTCTCCCCATATACTGTTACCTGATCATTTAATCAATAGGCAGCACTTTGTTATTACATAAACATTCTCAGGTTTTTTCTATTGATCAACACCAACAGGGAAGGAGGGATTCGGTGGTGCTCTTCCAACAATCGGAAGAATAAATACTAGTGTAAAGACTAGTTGATTTTCAACATTCCAAAGATTAATCTCGGAGTTACAAATGTGTCTTTCCTTCTTGTGAATCAAAAAGTATAGTACCTAAATGTCAATGTGACAATCTGGATAAAAATTTTACACCCCCAATACTTTGAAACAAGAGATGCCACTGCACTGCAGTCTTATCCTTGCATTTAATTCAGCTTCTGAGCGGAAACTTATCAATTCTCTACCGAAGCAGCTGTTGCAGGTGACCCAGACGATTTCTCAGCGGCCACAGGGGATTTCTTACTGCCAGGCCCTATAGAGACTTTAACCATTGCTGGTCTTAGAAGTCTACCTCCAAGTAAAAAGCCACGGCGAATCTCTTGAATGACAATCCCCTCAGGAAATTCTTGAGACTCTTCTCTTGCAATAGCTTCATGCACCTGCAACCAAAAGTTGAATACTTGAATTAGGTTTAAGAAATTTATGAAGCTCAAATTAATTGGTGGCAGGAACAAAAGCACAAGCATAAAAAAGAAGCTACATATTGTCTGATGTCAGTCGGTCATCAGACATCATGATATCCTCAATACAAGAGCAGATATACTGCCGTTGAACCCTAAATCAGTAAGCAAACCAATAAATATGGGGTACATGGGTCAAGGCTATATTTCGACAAATCACTTGGTGGGAAAATCAATTTCAGATCACTTAGTGGGAAAATCAATTTCAAAGGCTGATGTAACCCAGTTAACTTCTACATTTGATTTTTAATGGGAACTGCAATCTTAAAATCACTAACTATGAAACGGAGAAAACCCAACTCCAACCAATAACCTCCTAAGTAGCCAGGTAGAATTTTCATTAAAGGCTGTGGAAGTTCTTTTCTGTTTGGTTCCAAAAGATAGAAAGACTAGAAACTACCCAAAAAATAGAGCATGTACTGAGGCCTACAAAAGTAAATTAGCCTTGTCCCAAAACTTGTTATGATTATTCAGTTGTGGAATTCATATTTTACACCATAGCAGAACCTCATTAGCATGTCACCATACAGTCATACACAATAGTTCCAGTGCAACAATGTTTTAACCCCTAGTAAAACAGAAGCAGTAATTTTGAAAGAAGGGAAAGTGAAGAGAAGAAAGCTTCTCCTTCCATTGCTAAAATTCAAAGGGTAGACGACATGCAAAGGACCTGTATTGCTCCTCCAAGCAAACCAATAGTTAATCCATCTTCTGGTTAACTGGGGAGGTAAGAAGTAATATCCAATAAATTTTGTTCCATTCTTTTCTGCATTCACTTATGCTGTTATGCATCCTAACTCATCCACCTTTCCAAAACATGAAGTAAAAATTGGTCATCGTAGAAAAGATCCATTATTTAATCGTCAAAAAGTCAACATAATCAGGATTGGTTTTTGAGATTTCTTTGTGTTCATCAACTGGTTCACCACAATGAATCAGCAAGCAAAGAAGTAAGCAATATTGTGTAAGCCCCCTTTAGGATCTTTGTGTTTTACTTGAGCAAAATCAGAAAATAGATGAACTGAAAACAGAAACAACACAGCAGATTTTAGAGTGGTTCAGCCAAAACTTTAGCCTACGTCCACTTCGTGATCTCTCTTGAGAGATTCACTAGCACTATGAAGAATTTAGATATTTACAAGTACTTATTGCAGATCCCTCAAACCCCTCAGACTAGTTCTTATTCTCAATCACCTTGACTCTCAGTTTTCTGCACTTTCTGTCTCTTATTCCAGAAAACTGACTGCCGCTCCTATTTATAGGGCATAGAGGCTGCTGATACAACATGGGATTAGGATTCCTAATCCTAATAGACTAAGCCTTTCTAAGCCTATAATACAAATCCTAATAGAACTTGAAAGACTAACTTTCCTAGAACTTATAGAAAAGCTGTGCGCAAACCTCTTTCCTTTCTAGACTTGGATTTGAATTCTGCATCCTAATTTTCAGATTGTATCAATGAGCCAAAAACACAACAAGCAATGAGGCATAATCCAACATCTAGAATATACATTGAACCAAAAGTTGTCACTTACTGAAGGATCAAATGGTTTTCCCTTAGTTGGCACAGCGGTCACACGCAAGCTTCTCATAATCTCAACAAATTGCTTGTATATACCTTGGTAACTTGTATCAATCTTCTTCTCCTTTTCAGTTTCAGGTCTAATTTGTTGTTTTGCTCTCTCAAAATTGTCAACCATGGGCAAAAGGCTCTCAATTACTTCTCCTTGAGCATCAGTCCTCACCGTAAGTCTCTCTTTCTCGAATCTTTTTCTACAATTATCAAAATCTGCTTGCAAGCGGATAAGCTTTTCCTTCCCTGATGTCACCTCTGCAGATATAGATGATACTTTCTGGACTAATTCATTCTGCTTATTTTCTATTACTTCTATCCTTGCCTCAATTTCGGATACAGTCTTTTCATCTTCATTGAAAATAGCATCCTTGTAAACTTTAAGGAGGGTCCTCAAACTGGGCAAATGTTGTTGATCTGCTCCACTAGAATCTACATTATCCTCTTTTGCATTCACCTAGAAATAAAATGCACAAGTATTTCATGTACAAGTGAGGATCCATATGAAAATAGCAAAGTGAAGTATAAACAGAAAAGATCAAATGAAGTATACATATGTAAGTTTGAAATGTCGGCTAATGGCTTGCGCAAATTACTGAGATATAAATATGGAAGGTGTAGAAACAGCATTAAGACTTAACCTAGTATAAACAGCCTGTGGCTGAAAGGGTCTAAAATGAGTTCAAGTCTGAGATTGTAATGCTTACTAGTTACTACAGTCTACCACTTGATTGGACTTATAGACTATTGATTGAAGGGAAATGGCTTATTGTCTATGAACATTCGTCTCAAGGAATTCCTAGTAGGCTTTGTTAAACTGGAAACAGGAAGGTACGAAGCCGCTTGAATGAACTAAAACACTTCACATTTCATTGATCTTACAAGAAGGGTTGAATTACATACTATGTTTAGCGAACCAAAGTCTGGAACTTCAGTGAAAACTTTGAGATCGGTACAAATAATTCTTTCAGCTACAACTGCCAAGGTATTAAAGCTAGCAAAACCAAAGGGAATGCTCGACCTTCTATTTTCAAGTTAACAAATACTTACCAACAGTGACAGGCAAGAAGTCTAACGTACTGCATTGCCAGACCTTACAAAACAAGCCACCATTTCCATAATGCAATTCAGATACAAAATTCTTGTTTCTTTTTTTACCAAAATAGTTCGATATCTACACAACTGGAATATGACCGGGAACAGAGTAGTGGGTCAAGCTTATTCAACTAAAGCAAGCATCTTGAACACATCCGTTGCACCAAAACTAAGCTTAAAGCTAAACCCATGACCATTTCCCCAAAATCCCGAGATGAATTAGGGCAACAAATTCACGAAAATAATCGAAAGCATAAAAATTTAGAGAAGAGAGAGAATTATCAAAGCGTACATACTGGGGGAACAGAGCCTCGAGCAGAAAGATGAGATTTGAAAAACGAGGCACGCCTGCTGCTGCTGCGGCATTGTAAAACTAAGGGGGCAGAGTTGGTGACTGAAAAGCATAGAAGAGGTTGAGGAGCAATGGGTTTTGACGAGAAGGAGGAAGCAGAAACGCGAGCAGGAGGTATGACCAAGTAGTTGTTTTGGATAAACAACGAGTTCGCCATTAGAGCTTTTCTTAAGTGACAAGACGAGCTCTGATTTACGAGTCTACCTCTGGCCTGGCCGAGTGTTCTGGAGGAGTACAAAGGGCTTAATTTCTCCGCCGATAGCTCAGCGGTTCCGCTTGACTTGGGTGAGACAGTACGGGTCATTTTTATTTGGACCCAACAGAACAGTGGAAGCGGATATGGGCTTAATGCAGACGAATTTGGGTTTCGGTTCATATCCTACAGTATCATTTCTTATTAAAATGGAAAAGAGAGTTTTTATTGGGACCTCCAAATTTACTCACTTGACCTCATTATGAATTATTAAATGACATATATAACCTACTATAAAATGACTATTAAGGACAATAATTATACCAAAAAAATATTATATTTATTTTATGTAGACTTTCCAATTCAATAATATTAGATTGTATTCCTTATTATTTTCCTTATCTATTTTCATATTCCAATTTCACTACATACTCATTAAAGCATTCACATATATTTAATAAGAATTAAAAATATGATTAAGATCATGTGACATAAAAATGTATGATATATATGTTGAACGCATATTGGTGAGGGAAAACAAAATAAATCTTCTTATGATTTATGACCTAAATCTAAGTCTATCCATCATATTTGCAAAAAAAAAAAAAAAAAAAAGTCAGCAGTTAAAAAAAAAAACTAAAAATATTTAAATAATTAATCATGAGGTACAAAAAATACAGAAAAAAAATAAACATTAAAAACAAATGATTTCTTTACTTTTTTTGCACAGCTAAAATAGAAAAAAAAAAGTTATAAAAAAAAACCACAGAATAGTTCATGTCATTTTACTCAATACCTTGTGTTTTTATTGGAAAAAAGATTTATGCATGTTGTTTGATTAAGAAATGTAGATTTAGTTAAGATCTATAGAGTAATTAAATCATTGAAATGACTAAATTTTTTATTTTAAAGATAATAATTTGTTTACAAATTATATGAGTGAGGTTATTTGAGGAACTTTAGTGAGGTTTAGTGAGTAAATTTAGTATTTGAAAATTTGTTAAGAGGTGTGAAAAGCATAGAGGTCAAGTGAGCAAATTTGGAGGTTCCAATAGAAAAACTCAATGGAAAAATGGTCTTCTCTTGTCTTTGGCTTCTGAGGAAAATGATATTCAGGATTAATTTTTCTTATGATAAAATAAACATCCTGTCATTATGAAGTGTTTGTAGAAAATCACTTACAACAGTAATCATACAGTTATCTCTTAGATAATAACTCCCTTCACAGTTCACACTAATCTTCACTAATCATAATCACTTAAGCTAAGTATTGTAATTACACAACAACTTATATACTCAGATTTAGCTTTGTGGCTAAGCAACTGTTCCGCTTGCAAGGACGGAGGATTGGAGGAATACGATGGGCCGCCTAAGTGCCTAGCTTGTAGCCCGACCTGTTATTTTTTTTTTTTTAAATAGATAAACTTAATTAGCTTAAGCTCGCCTATATATATGGATCACAACCCGCCAGTTTTTGAAGTCAAAATCTAATGAATTAAGTTGCCCAATCAATAAGCTGAGCATGTCATTAGGAAATAAAAAAGAATATGATCAGTGGCACACAAAGAAATTTATGTACATGGAGGCAAAAAAAAAAGGTTAAAGGAACAAATATGAACAAAACTGTTGAAGGAAGTCGACATCATGTGTGCCTCTTCAAACTAGGGTTTAGTCCTAAAGTTGTAATAGGAGAAGGTTCTAGATTTCCTAGTTATGTTCGGATTCTATTACCTTTTGTGTACTCTGTAAATCCCTATATATAGGGCTCCTATTATCAATAATATACTACAATTCTCCCATCAATTCTCTCTGCAATTCCAATTTACTTCAACACGTTATCAGCACGAGTCTTAACCCTAGCCTAAAAGAAAAATGAAAAGAAAAACAAAACCCTAAAAACCCTCCTCACCAAAAATGCCGCAAGCCCTAGCACGAGCTAGCCTCCCCACTGCCGCCTGCCACCCCGCGTGCACACCCAGCCCTCGCTGCCCCTGCAACGTCCCTGGGCTTGCTGCCCCGCAGCTCCTACGCTCCCCGCTTGCGCACCCGCAGCCCCTGCGCATCATCTGCTAGCCCACACTAGCGTCTGCTCTCCTGCAACCCGCAGCCCTGAAACTTGTCCTCCGCGCGCACGCTGCTGCTGCCCCGCACCTGCGCGCTGCTGCCTACCAGCGTCCCTGCACACCTGCCGCAAGCCTCGCTACTGCCCCGCTCACTTGCTGCTGCTGCTGCCAATTGTTGTTGTTGCTGCTGCTGCCAATTGTTGCTGCTGCTGCCCCAACACGCCTGCATCAACACGCGCGTGTTCTCAAGCCCCGAATCATCAAGTAAGTTTTGTGATTAAAGTTCCTGTTTTATTGTCTTTTAAATTCCTTTATTTGCTGCAGGATTTGCCATATACGAACATGGGTTCGATTATTTAATAAGTGGAATTGTGGGGATTCACGCTAAATGAACTAAGAGCGTTCATAATCAATGAACTAAGAGTGTTCATAAGAAACGAACTAAGAGCGTTCGTAATCAATGAACTAAGAGTGTTCATAATATCCGAACTAAGAGCGTTCGTAATCAATGAACTAAGAGTGTTCATAATATTCGGACTAAGAGCGTCCGTAAGCATCGATTTATGACCATATAAACATCATTGTTTCGGTCTAATCCAAAATTTATTGGAAATCGATTTCTTGGTAGCATAGCTCGGAAATCTTATTTATATTAGTTTTCGTGGAAGCATTGACTCCGAAACTAACTTGTTCTTGTTTCATCTTTCAGGATGTCAAACACGAACAAACTCGATTTTGTTCCATTGGATTATGCAGGCAAAAGGTACTTAATATGGGTCATTGATGTCGAGATCCACCTTATTGCCCGTGATTTATTGCATACTATCGAAGAGCTTTGTCCTATAGAAACAGCTCCAGACCCTCAAACTGAGAAAGATAATTCCAGGGCACTTGCCTTCATGAAACGTCACATGGATAATGACCTCCAGTTTGAGTTCATAAATGAGGATAGCGCTATAAAGCTTTAGCAAGCGCTTCGCGAACGATATGGCAATGTTTGTGACTCCATCCTTCCGAATACGTAAGCAGAATGGAAAGATCTTCGCTTCTCTGAATTTGACACAGTCATGCAATTTTATTCGGAAGCCCTCCGCATCAGAGCAATGATGCGTCTTTGTGGAAAGACGATCACAGAAGACCAATTGATTGAGAAAACACTCAATACCTTCCCCGTCTATGCTATGAGGTCCTCTGATTTATTCCAGACTCATGTAAATGCAAGACGGATCACAAGTTTTCGACAGCTTATTGAAGCTATGGCCACTGCTAAAAGACATGGCAACGAGCTTGTGAAAAGAGAAATTGATAGGCTTCAAGATAGCCATCAAGAGCATCGTCATATGGCTAGAGAAAGTCGCCATCGACGTCATGATCCATACGATCGAAATGCTCAAGAAGGTAATCGCCCAAGGCGACAATCGCACAACCGTAGGAGGTGTGACTTTGAGGGAAGAAGGGTTGGAAACCATGGAGCCAACGTTGGCCATGGTCATCACTTTCCAACGCCACCAGTCCTAGGGACTATGCATATTGCGCCAATGCGCCTCAATCAAGGGAGAATCCTCTTTATGGTGTCTATTTCTGATATGGAACGTCTGATCAATGGACCTGAATTTGCAATGTACCTAAGAAGGTAGTTGCATCATGGTGATCAAGACATCGAGTTCAAAAAGACTTTAAATCTGGCGATGAAGACAAAATGCAGCAGATTTTTATTTTTCCAAGAATTATGTAATGGCAATTATGCCTTAATCAATAAATGACAATTTTGTATTAACTCTTTCTCAAGTGGCGCATCCAATGAAGTATGATATCTAGGAAAGTGATTGAGATTAGTGGTACTTAAGAGAGCCTCGCTCCACCGACATCTCTCTCTACTTCCCTGGTCATATTTGATTGGAGTTACCAAATGGATTGAATGACTACGATTTGTCTAAGTTTTATTTTTATTTTGGATTAGACTTTAGTTAAGAAAATTTGATGTAATCATTGGCTATTAATAAAGTGTCGATTCTTTTACTTAATGTCTTGGATATACCTTAATTCGAACTTTATTTGAAAGATATAAAAGCCAATGGTTTTCATGTGGAAACACATTGTGAGAATGGACAAGAGTTCCTTTGCATCACCTCTAATGACTATGGACATAAACGAGTATTAGAGAAACTTATGTGTCGCTCTAGTGGGTTGTATGCAACCACTATTCAAGTCATTGAATCCAACCATGTCATGAGAGATGACTTATGGGATTCTGACACATATAGGCTTTGGTACGACCGTTTGGGACACCCAGGTCATGATATGATGATCCGTGATACTAAAGACTTCACATGGACATCTCTTCTTCAGAACGAAGAGAAGTGAGAATCAAAAGTCGATTCAAAGAGAGCATTGCACCGCCGCCGCACCTTGGGGCGCCGCCGCCATGCACCACCGGCTGGCCAAAGCCGGCGCCGTGATCCCCCTGCGGCAAAATCATGGCTTTGATGCCATGTATGGAGACTTGGCTCCTCTCTCTACTTCTCAAAGTAAATTGTGACATTGTAACTCAACCAAAACCTTCATTGGTTGATTATAAGGCCAATCTTTCGTTCTGTAAAGCCTGTTTTTTTTTTTAGGATCAAGACCATCCTATGCAAAGGACACTAAAGAAATAATTTCATTCTTACATAGAATCCAAGGGGATTTTGTGGATCGATTCAACCAACTTGCAGACTGCTTAGATGTTTTATGGTGTTGGTTAATGTGCGGACACGCTAGTCACGTGTCGCGCTATCATCCACTCGTAATGCTGCTTATGATGAACTCCTAGCCCATAACATATGGCTACGAGCTCACTACCCAAATCATCCCATTCAGTCAATTTGACTTGATAATGCTAGAGAGTTTACATCGAAAATTTTCGATGACTATTGCATATCATTGGGTATTGATATCAAGTATCATATTCCCATGTACACACCCAATTGGTCTCACGGAAAAGCCACCATTAAAAGACTACGATGGTAGCCCGGACTTTGGTAATGCGCACCAATATTTCCGCCTGGGTTATGCAATATCGCATGTAGCTATGCTAATTCATCTAAGACTCATAGCAGCCACTCAACTTTTCTTTGCGTTACAGCTAGTGACTGGGTTCGAGTAATATCTCGTACTTTATGCATATTTGAGTGTGCGGTTTATGTGCCAATTGCGCCGTCACAGCGCATCAACATGAGTCATTGCAACGAATGCATATCTATATATATATATATATATATATATATATATATATATATATATATATATATATATATATATTTGTGTTGGACATAAGTCTCCAACTATAAGTCCGCTATGTAGAACCCTTGACAGGCGATCTCTTTTTCGCTGGATTTGCAAATTGTCACTTTGATGAGACAATTTTCCCGTCGTTAGGGAGAGATTAGAACGTCAATGTTCAACAGGAACGACATGAATTGTCGTGGTTTGTCCCCACTATGTCTCATCTTGATCTCCTAAAAGTGACGAGATCACATATACCTGCTGCAACATGTCTGCAAGGATTGATGTCCCCACAAGAGGACATGGTGCCACCTAGAGGAGATGGTACGGCACCACTACCATGGATGGTGGTATGGTGACGCCACAAGGTGGCATAATGGCATCATAGGCTATGGGTTCCGCTAGAGAGTGTGGGAGACACATAGGTTCGATAGAGTCTCGCCCTAGGAAGAGAGCAAGTTTGGCACAACTTGATCCATTGATCATTGATACTCAAAATCAGTCTCATGAGAATATTCTGGATTGTGGTTATGTCCAAGAGATATCGTTGGGGAACGACTCAATGTTAGAACCAATTCCTGAGAATATAGAGATCTCTACGAACTACACTTGTGTACATGAGAACGTGGAATTATTGAGACCAATGACATCGAACCTTACTCCGTTGAAGAATGCCAACGTAGAGAAAATTGGCCTAAATTGGAAATATGCGATCCAGGTTGAATTGGATTCACTAACAAAGAGGAAGGATTTCGAGCCTGAGATGACAACACCTCCTAACATAAAACTTGTTGACATTAATAGGTCTTCGTTAGATAGCGTGATGAGAAAAAGATATGATAATCTCGCCTTATGGCGCAAGGCTTCTCACAAAACGTCCTGGAATCGACTACGAGAAGACATATTCTCTCGTAATGGATGTCATTGCACTCCACTACCTTGTCAGTTTGGTAGTTTCCGAATAACTGAACATGCTGCTTACGAATGTGGTCACTACGTATCTCTATGGGGATCTAGATACGGAATATAATGAAGGGTCTTGTGTACTTCATTTACCCAAGTCAAGTGGCTCGTGACCACGGAACGCGTTTGCAATGAGGGTGAAACGCTCACTAAAGTGACTACTTGATTGGGAAGGGATATGATGAACTATACCCCTGCGTTTTCATGACAAGTTCTGGATTTGCAATTGTCATGGTTTACGTTGATAACCATAATTGGAAACCCTTGAGAGTTAAGGGAAACCGTTGAACACCTAAAATCCGACATTGAGATAAAGGACCTTGGGAGAACACGATTTTGTCTAGATTTAGAATTTGTATACCATGTCAATAAATGCTTTGCATTTTGATAAAGTCAAAGATGCACTCCCATGGTCGTCCGTAGTCTTGACCCTAAGAGGGATACGTTTTGTCCCAGGGATGATGACGAAGACATGTTAATTGGCAGAAGTGTCTTACCTAAGTGCAATAGGCACATTATTGTACTTAACACAATATAAGACCGGACACCTCATTTGTTATGAACTTGTTGACTAGATGTAGCCCTGCGCCAACGCAACGCCATTGGATTGGTATAAAGACAATCTTTCGTTACTTAAAATGTACGATAGATATGAGCTTGTTCTATCCCTGCAGAGAGAAAAGAATGACGGAAGAATGAGAACGGATCTCATTAGCCCAAGTGGCACCGTCCAAGACGCCGTGATAGGCAAAGCCGCCGGCCACCCATCCTCCTCCCTTAGATCAAAACGATGATGACGTTTTGATGGATTTTGCTGATGTATGGTATCTCTCTGACCCTCACAAAGGTCGCTCCCAAATGGGTTATGTCTTTACCATGGGAAGCACCGCGATATCTTGGAGGTCTATAAAGAAGACCCTTGTTGTTACTTCCTCAAATCATGCAGAGATTATTGCTCTACAAGAAGCCGTGCGTGAATGCATATGGCTAAGGTCTGTAATTAGACATATTCGAGGAACTTGTGGTATGAAGTCTACCACAGATGAACCTACATGCATTTATGAAGATAATGCAGCTTGTATTGAGCAAATGAAATTAGTTTTCATCAAGGGCAACAACACCAAGCATATATCGCCTAAGTTCTTTTACAATCAGCAACAACATTAATCACTTCTAAAGATTGAAGTGAATCAAATCCGATAAGAGGATAATGTAGCGGACTTATTTGCTAAGTCGTTACCTAAATCCACCTTCGAGAAACATGTGAAGAGCATCGAATTGAGAAAGTTATCCGAACTCCCATGATTGTAGCAATCAGGGGGAGATATTGACATCATGGGGAGGCATGATGTCTACATGTTCGATCTCGAAGAGTGAAGGACGTGTTGTGCTCTTTTTGTCCTTCGACCAGGGTTATTTTTGTCCCACATGGTTTTTGTTACCTGGCAAGGTTTTTAGTGAGGCAACGATCAAAGCGTTATCACCAAGTTTGAGCGGCACAAGGGGGAGTGTTGAAGGAAGTCGACATCATGTGTGCCTCTTCAAACTAGGGTTTAGTCCTAGAGTTGTAATAGGAGAAGGTTCTAGATTTCCTAGTTATGCTCGGATTCTATTACCTTTTGTGTACTCTGTAAATCCCTATATATAGGGCTCCTATTATCAACAATATACTAGAATTTTCCCATCAATTCGCTCTGCAATTCCAATTTACTTCAACAAAAACATAATTTTCAATGTTTCGATATTGATAATATTTTTAGTGAATACATATCCTAGCAAATAAAAGAACTATGAAAGTATGAATCAATATACTTTATTTTATTTCTATGTATTTGTCATAAAGTATACTCCCTACATTTCCTAGCAAAACAAAGATAATATTAGAAAATTAGCTTGCATTAAGAGGAAAACCCACCAGCAAATACAATCTTTTTGTATAAAGACTAAGCAATAAATAGATTGAAAGAGAATTAAAACCAATATGTTATAAACTAGAGAATAAGAAAGAGATATAATAGAGAGACAAATTATATGAGGAGGTAGAAGTGTATCATTCATTCTCATTAGGCTCCTTTACATAGAAGTAAAGTTTACATCATAAGGACATAAATAATGAGTATTTATATGGACAGACAGACACACACACTGTGACACACACACACACACACACACACACACACACACATATAAAGTATTTATAACACTCCCCATTAGATGTCCACCGATGAATGATATGGTGTTGGACGCGCTTAATGTTGTCTCGTTAAAAACCTTGTCAGGTAACAAAAATCCAGTGAGATAAAAGCAACCTTGGTCGAAGGAGAAAAAGAGTGTTACGCGCATATGTCTTAGGTAGCATAATTTTGAATGCTCGTCTTAATGAGAATCTCTTCCTGATTGATGCAAACTTAATCATATATGTGATAAAATACATATATCATGATTAGTGGATATGGTGTGTCGATCACAGAAGTGAGACCATGTGTTCTTTGCATAAATAAGACTCATCATGAATTTTAATTCCTACAAAGGTTAAAGTAATACCAATAAAACTATGATATTCTCAATAAATCTTACCTCATATGATAAGAGCAAAACTAAATTTATATGCTCAAATTATAAAGGGTTAATGCTCATACACCCCAAATCCATGAGAATACTTCTCATACACCCCAATGTCTTATTTTTATTCCTCTTTACACAAACTTTTCTCCCTTTCCTTCCTACCTACCCATCTTGTCAAACTTCCTACCATCAATACCCTTCCTTTCAGTCTCTTGCAATTTTCTTTGCTGTCTATTTCAGTGTCTGCATAACAATGGTTTTGTTGAAAACGTGATGGGCCCATCAGAGTTTTTTGTTTAAATATATATGCAGATGTTAACAGGCATCCTCTATTTGAAAGGTAAACAATACGTATTACTATTCATAATTTCGATCGTTGACAGACTTGAACTAAATGTTGTTTGTCACAATACTACAAAAGAATTGAAAAAGGAAATAGAAAAATTGAGAAAACTAAAAACCTTTAGAGAAAGTCTCAAAAGGGAAACTCCCAATTACTGGGATCTCATCTTTAACATCCAAACTAGGATTTATAAAGTTGAGCAAGATATTAAAAATCTCTTATATACTCTGAAAGAGGAACAAAAACCTCTTGATTATTTGAGCATTGGTTAGATCCGCAAATCACTGGTATCAGAGCCTGTAAAAGGCTCAGCAGGGGAATCCTCAATGGGGACAATGTCTGATTTGATAATAGAGAGACTGAATTCTCTATTAAAATCTTCTGATGAAAAATATCAGAACCTGCAGAAAGAAATATCTAGATATCAAGATCATCTAGAAAAAATACCTGTTATAATCCACCAATTAGAAAAATTGGAAAACAAACTGGATTATATCAAAGAACTTCCAAAAACGGAAGAAGAAAAGCTAACAAGTGTTAGTAGAAAAATCAATGAACAGCAAAAAACGCTGGATTCTATGAAAACTATACTGAAGGACAAGAAAGTGCCTACAGTAAAAACAAAAAAGGCTAATGGATTCAAACCATTAGAAAGACCGGAAAAGAATCCTGCTCCAAACATGATTTTTCTGGATCCCTCAACTAGTTCTACTAGTATTCGGTCTAGTATTCGGTATGAAAACCCGAAAGAAACTCGAGATGTCAATATGATGAGCATTTTCGGGAAAAAGAAAGGAGTACAACTCCTAAATGCTGAAGAGTTCGAATACAACGAAATCGAGCATGAGGTAAAAAAACGCCTCAATTCCAAAGCTAGATTTTGTACATACCTCCAACAATATGGAGTATTTGCTACATCACCAAGCATAATTAACACCCACTTTGGGACATCCACAAGACATGGCAAGGCCCAACCGAGACATGCATCGTGTAGCCCTATGTTCAAGCTACGCCACGGTATCCGGAAGTCGCAAATCCGACGTCGGGAAGCCACCTTTCCGCCCTTGTCAACATGCCCACACAAATAGGCTTTCTGCATGTTAAATAGACTAGAATAGTAACTTTGCTTGTCCCACATCGAAGAACAAGTAAAGGAGAGGCATTCCTTCATCTATAAAAGGAACTCTCCTCCCACTCAAACATGGATTCATGCACTCCATTACAACACACTTTGTAATCATGTTAGGCCGCAAGGCTCGACACACACTAGTATAAACATTCAAGTGGACGTAGTCTCCCGCTCATGCGGAGGCGAACCACTATACATCTCGTGTCAACTCTCTATCTCTCTTACTTATAGTTAACTAGAGTCCCCACGGATTCTAACGTTAACATTTGGCGCCGTCTGTGGGAAGCCGGCACACAAAGGCTTCGTCACCTACCACGAGCTTTGGCCGAGCAACACTCGTTCAACATCAAATCGGGGCCAGTCAACGCCCGGCGGGGTTGGTCAACGCCCGGGGGGGTTGGTCAACGCCCATCAAAGCTTGGTCAACGCTGACCATGGTTGGTCAACGCCCAACTCAAAAAAAAAAAAAAAAAATTGCCGCCAAACTTCTCTGGACACCCAGCAATTCTCTCTGGGCACCCAGAACAATTTTTCAAAGTCTTCAGCGGTAGTTCTTTTTCCCGCCAACGCTCCCCTCTGGTCACTGCCTGCAAACTGCTCCGCCAGGCTTCGCAGCTACCCTCCGCTCCGCCAGGCTTCGCAGCTACCCTCCGCTCCGCTGACCACATCCCCTCCGCCAGAGGGACATCCGCCCAACTCCGTCAAGCTTGGGCTCCACAAATCCAAGTCTCCGCCCAACTCTTGCGTCTCCGCCGGACTGAGATCTTCCGCCAGATCTTATCCGCCAGCTGCAACTTCGCCGGTCGACGCAACTCCTCCGCCCAATGGTCCTCCGCCACACTTATCCAGCGGCTAAACCTCCGCTAGGCACTGCAGGCAGGCCCACGCCCCAGCGCGCCAGCGGCCATCTCCCGCCAGCTCCGGCCTAGCGCCGACCAGTGATCTTCCTCCGCTAGGTACCACCGCCCAACTTCCTCCGCTAGGTACCACCGCCCAACTTCCTCCGCTAGGTACCACCGCCCAACTTCCTCCGCTAGGTACCACCGCCCAACTTCCTCCGCTGAGGCACCACCGCCCAACTTCCTCCGTTGAGCCTCTCTGGACACCCCGTGTTCGATCCATCCTCTCTGGGCACTTGAACAAGTACTCTGGACAGTGAGCACCTATACACATAGCGCAACTGATTATTCACCTACACCTTTACTTGGTACTCAATCAGCTCCAAGCACAAAAGAAAATCTGGAGATCACTGGCACCTGCAATCGAGCGAACTGCTCCGAGCACTCGATAATACTTCCAGCAAGATAAGTTGTTCAAACCTTCAATTCCGCGGTAGAGAGCCGGGCTCAATATCTATAATTTACAACAGCGTATGCATAAAGCATGATTGCAGTATCTCTAGCTCAAACATATTTAACATGGTTTATGATCTGCTCTTCTCCAATTATGATGCCACGCATCAAGTACATGAGACACTTGTCCATTTAATGCATACTATAATCTCACAGCCCTACACATGCATTCACAATTGATTATTTATAAAAACTGCTCAGTTTTGTCTTCTTCTTAGGAGCAATTTATATAATTACTGTGTGTGTAAATATATATGTTAAAGACTAAACATATATACCAGGTATCCATGTCTTTCTTTTATGCAATTCTAATGAAATCTAGGAGTGCATACCTCTTATTCTTCCAGCAGCATCTATGCCTTGACAAAACTCATTTATCTCAAATGGCATGAAACACATTAGCACTTTGTCCGTGCACATGCTACATACATGTGTCGATGCTCTGTCCATATTCTTTCATGATTGATTTGCTAGCTACACATGAGAGAGCCATATGACTCATTACTTACTGATATAGCATGCTACACTTGTTCATCTATGAACACACAACACATAACCACATATTGCTTTATGTATGCTCTACCACTAAGGCATCTAATTGGTATTCAGTACATGTGCCCTTAATTCGTCTCTCTATTGGCATTCAAAATCTCTCTAAAACAAACATTTCAACTTATACACTTTGTTTAAAACTTTATCAAAGTACCTAGGTTGATGTTGATTTTACAAATCCACATATTAATCATATATTTTGTTTCAAGGAAATTCGATCGTCTCTATGGAACATTCAACCTCAACTACGAGTTGACGTGCATTATCGGAACACTTTATCCGCCACAAGCAATGGACCGTCATGCTCGGCCAACTCCGCTAGCCTCCAAATTGGCACAAGATAAGTAACAATGTCTTGTCTTTTCCGCTCTTGCAATTAGAGCTATTACCATGCCAATGCCATGTTTTTACCACTTCTAAAGCATGCTTATAGACTATCACACTTGATATATTTTTACATGCTTCCATAAACTTTTAAGCATGCCTACAACATTTCGTAGATTTGGCAACACTTTCTAGATCTCACATACTAGATATGCCATGTTTCACATACCGATCTCAATGATCCTTTAGCATATTTACAAAAATGCAAAAATGATATTAGCATCCACATTACAAGTACATGCTATACACATATGCCATGCTTCTATTTTAATTGCAAAATTAAATAAGTATGGGACACTCAAACAAAATTTTATTACTTGCTCTATGTGTTTATCATTTTTTATCCAACCGCCAAGCGGTAAGGCTACGCCTCATAATGACAATGACCGCTACGCGGCATTGCAGTCAAGCTTTTCTCCTTCGAGAAAACAGCAAGGGACTAGTTAACACAGCCCACGGCAGCCATTGATCCGGCAGTTAACCCCGACGCTTGGGTACCAAAGATTGGGCTCGCTACCCAACACCCTCTGCTCCGTGCAGCTCCCCTCATCAAACAGTTTTCCGACCATCCGGAGGTCTATAGCCAGGAGTGGGGGACTCCTCGCAGGGCCTGGCAGGGGCCCACCCGAAAGGGCAAAAGCGTTCGCTCCAACCAATTCTAGATGGACGACGCACTCGCACTAATTATGCTTGATATACGGCACAAAGCTACGCTTTGGTATCAACCCGCAAGAACACCCTCCTTGACTGGGGACTTCGGGGACTTATACATACAGCCCAGCATAATTAGCAACGGCCACGCTCATGCCTCAGGGCGTCACCATCGAGCTACCCGTTAAAGCCTCATGGCAACACAGGTCTCCGGGCTCGTGCCTCAGCGGCACCGCCGCACTTTTCGCGTTCGTGCCTCAGCGGCACCGCCAGGCTTTCGCGCTCGTGCCTCAGCGGCACCGCCGAGCTTTTCGCGCTCGTGCCTCAGCGGCACCGCCGAGCTTTTGCCCGCTCGTGCCTCAGCAGCACCGCCGAGCCTCCCTCACGAGCTTACCGCTCATGCCTTCGCGGCACCCTTGAGCTTCCGCTCACGAGCTTCCCGCTCATGCCTTCCCGGCAACCCAGAGCTTCCGCTCATTCCTTCCCGGCAACCCTTGAGCTTCCGCTCATGCCTTCCCGGCAACCCTTGAGCTTCCGCTCATGCCTCCCCGGCAACCCCGAGCTTCCGCTCATGCCTTCCCGGTACCATGAGCTTCCGCTCATGCCTCCCCGGCAACCCCGAGCTTCCGCTCATGCCTTCCCGGCAACCCAGAGCTTCCGCTCATGCCTTCCCGGCAACCCTTGAGCTTCCCGCTCATGCCTTCCCGGCAACCCTTGAGGGAAGCTCATGCCTCCCCGGCAACCCCGAGCTTCAGCTCATGCCTTCCCGGCAACCCTTGAGCTTCCGCTCATGCCTCCCCGGCAACCCCGAGCTTCCGCTCATGCCTTCCCGGTACCATGAGCTTCCGCTCATGCCTCCCCGGCAACCCCGAGCTTCCGCTCATGCCTTCCCGGCAACCCTTGAGCTTCCGCTCATGCCTCCCCGGCAACCCCGAGCTTCCGCTCATGCCTTCCCGGTACCATGAGCTTCCGCTCATGCCTCCCCTGCAACCCCGAGCTTCCGCTCATGCCTTCCCGGCAATCCACGAGCTTTCGCTCATGCCTCCCCGGCAACCCTTGAGCTTCCGCTCATGCCTCCCCGGCAACCCTTGAGCTTCCCGCTCATGCCTTCCCGGCAACCCCGAGTTTCCCGCTGACGAGCTTTCCGCTCATGCCTTCCCGGCAATCCTCGAGCTTTACGCTCCTGTCTACTCGACACACCACACGTTAATGGAACATTGAATTTTTCTACCATTTATCGTTTACCGACCGCGACAAATCAAATTCTTTTCGAGTTCCATTAACACGAGCGAAAACCAAACAGACACAACCATACGCGCGGTCATCGTTCATGAGTTACAAATGCATACCTTCGCCACACTCATGCAACTTACACCTCACGAGCGTAACCCCGTCAAAATCGACCTCTTTCGTCTCCTTGCGCGCGTCACACATTTATCATATGCAATCCATATGCTCACACGACCATGTATCACGCACCCCATACGTTCATATATGCCAACGCATATCGGTGCAACTCACATTTGTTGCCCAATGCAACGAGCATTCTACGTATGCCTGTTTTTTGTCTTTGTTGTGCAGGTTAGCGAGTCCCTTCTTGCTTGCGGAGCTCGGGGACTTGTAGGGGCTGTGCGCCTCTCGGATGTTACTTATGCTTGATGACTTCATGATTTGAACTCCCCAACCAAGAAGCTACTCTTACTCGGGGACTTCGGGGACTTGTACATACCTCCAACAATATGGAGTATTTGCTACATCACCAAGCATAATTAACACCCACTTTGGGACATCCACAAGACATGGCAAGGCCCAACCGAGACATGCATCGTGTAGCCCTATGTTCAAGCTACGCCACGGTATCCGGAAGTCGCAAATCCGACGTCGGGAAGCCACCTTTCCGCCCTTGTCAACATGCCCACACAAATAGGCTTTCTGCATGTTAAATAGACTAGAATAGTAACTTTGCTTGTCCCACATCGAAGAACAAGTAAAGGAGAGGCATTCCTTCATCTATAAAAGGAACTCTCCTCCCACTCAAACATGGATTCATGCACTCCATTACAACACACTTTGTAATCATGTTAGGCCGCAAGGCTCGACACACACTAGTATAAACATTCAAGTGGACGTAGTCTCCCGCTCATGCGGAGGCGAACCACTATACATCTCGTGTCAACTCTCTATCTCTCTTACTTATAGTTAACTAGAGTCCCCACGGATTCTAACGTTAACAGATTTCAAACAAATCTACAAAAGGGGAACATTTGACCTGATGGACAGCCATCATTTCAAATTACTGGAATTTACAACCCCCTCCACAACAGGAGAAACAAATTTACTACTGATCACTCCTGAAGAAGTTGCCAGAGCAAGAACAAAAAAATCTCAATTTATGCACATTGGAGCAGTCCAAGTGGGCATAAAATTACTTGCTCGAGAAGGAATAAACTGTTCAGTCCTATGTGTCTTGTAAGACAATAGACTAACAGATTTTCAGGCTAGTTTGTTGGGAACCCTTGAAGCATCCTTATGCAATCAAGTAGCATATTTCAACTGCTTCCCGAATTTCTCTACCAGCTTGAAAGATGCAGCTCACTGTTTAAGACTGAGAGTCAAGACAGACAGCATATCTATGAAAAATGATATGCAAGAACTCGCAATAGTATACAGAATATACTACAAACTGATGAGTACCACAGTAGAGCCAAAGACAAGGATCTCAAATATCCCTGGTCTTACTACTGGCTTCCTCACCGGTCAGAATAACCATTCACAACAGATTCATAAGGTTACTTGGAATGAAGTAACTTTTCCTATTGAATGGAAATTATCTGGTCCGAAGCTACCAGCAGAAAGTGCAAAAGCAAAAATTTATGAGAGTAGAAAGACTGGAGAAATCAGCCTAAATTTTGACAATCACAAAAAAAGTGATGCCTGTCCTGAGAATATCAGGATAAACAAAAATCTTCTCAGAAGAAGCTACAGCACTAGAGAAGCTAGTGTTAGTGGTACAAAAAACTCTGAAGAACCATCAGAGTCCATCACTGAAGAAGAACTAGAAGCTGATCTAAATAGACCAGTTAATATGCTTAGAGCACAAAAGCTCTATGATCTCTATGAAGAAGCAGAATTCTGCGAAAATCCTGAACGATTAGAAAAACTAATCGAAGAAATGAAAAACTTCAATCCAGGAAAGGAAAGAAAACTCCTTCCCTACCAAGATATTGAAATGGAAGAATGAGAAAGCTCCAAAACTTTCATCATTAGAGAAAAGGGAAAATTGAAACTCCCTATACAGAAAGCCCCTACGGGCAGAAATGGAGAAAGAAATTCTCAAAGATTTGTCCCAGAGGACAAGATACCCAGAGTACCGATTTCTAATTATGGTATCTGGCTAGATCTAGACAAAGCTCTAGACAAGAGAAAAACTCTTGACCAATGGGTAGACAGCTTGATGATGGCCTCTGCTCTTACCCTTGGAAAATTTGAAGCTCCTGATCTTCAGATGTACTTTGAAACTACTCTCACTGGAGTAGCTAAGAAGTATTACTTCTCTTTCAAAGAGACAGCTAGAGGAAAAGAATGGCTGGAAGAGATCAAAACTTCGAAATCTCCGTATGATTTTGCAGTACCCCTGTACGATCAGTTCTGTGGAGATCTCTCAAATCTGAGTGAAAAGGCTAAAGAAACGGCCAAATCAAATATCTATGCTCTCAAAATCTGTGACATGAGATATTTTGAAGAATACTTGAATGAGTTTCAAGAATATTACTGTACGATTGGTGAACTAGAAAATACTGATCTAGTCAACCTGTCGCACAGGAAACTCCCTGAACCATGGAGAACAGCTGTGAGAGAAAGCATAGCTGAAAAACCAATTGAAAGATTTTCGGTTGGAGGAATTGCCGACAGAATCCGGCAATTACTAAAAGAGCAATGCAAAGCCAATCTTAGAGCTAAGGTGGCCAAGAAACAACTCAAAGGAGTTGAAAATTTCTGTTACAGAATACTGGATATGCCAACCAACTGGGGATGTCATGAATCCAAATTCCACAGAAAGAAGAAAGAAAAATATTACTCTAAAAAATTCAAAAGGAGTAATCAGAAAAAAGATTGGAAATTCAAGAAAAGTTCCAATTATAAGAAACAACAGGATGAAGATACTAAGAAGAAATTCTTCAAGAAAAAGAAGAATACTCATCAACATAAACAACCAAGCAAGAAAGCTTGCAGATGTTGGTTATGTAAAGCTGAAGGGCACTATGCCAATGAATGCCCGGAAAAGGGTAAAAGATCTACTAAGGCTTTCTTTGAAGAATATGAGCATATAGTAGAAACAGCAAATATGAAAGGCTACAAAATAGCCTACTCTGATGATGAAGAAGACGACAGGTCAGTTTACTCTGCCTGGTCTGAAGAAGAAGAATCATCTGAGTCTGAGACAGATTCTGAAGTAGAGTACTTCGAATCCAGACAAATGAATGTTTTGAAAATCAAAAACTGGGAGGAAAGCAGGACAGAATCCTTAATGTCTTCTTATCAGGTGAACCCTAGTACATTCGTTTGTGACTACTGCCTCTGTCACGAAAAGGATGGTCTCCCTATGTTTTGTGAAGAGTCAAAAAAGACTTATCACAAAGAGTGCTTCATAGCTGAAGCTAGAAGAAAAACCAAGAATGGCCTTGTCAGCCAATTGGTAGAACAAGAATATGAAGAATATTTCTCTGAACAAAAAGAGAAAAAGGTAGAAGCCTTGTTCCAAGAAATCATGGAACCATCTTCCTCCAACATAAAGGAAGAAAAAATCGATGAAGATATTGAACTGGTTGAACCACCAGAAATTGTTCTAGAAGAATGTAAACCATTCATTCCAAAGGAACAAGCTCAGGAAAATGAGCTTCAACAATCGAAAGTCGTCTCTATTAGTAGATACAGCAACTACATAGAGATTGGACTAAAATTCCCTGATCACAAAAAATATCATCTACATGCCTTTGTAGATAATGGATCAGGATTTACTGTTGCAAAAAGATTTGCAATTCCAGAAGAACTCTGGAAAGAAGATAAGAAAAGAACTGCTACTGGTGTAACCTTTGACGGAAGCCACCTTACAATGAACAAAGTAGCAAAAAATGTTCATATCACCATTGGTGGAGGAACATTTATCATCCACAACGTCTGGCAATCTGAAGGCCAAGGATCAGATTTCTTGTTGGGTAATGATTTTATCCTCCAACAGAGATTTATCCAGGATGAAGAAGCGATAGGCTTCAGAAAAGGAGAACGGGTGTTCTGGGCAGATAGGCTTATCCAAGCCAAAAGTGTAGTAGGTCCTCACTTTACTACCCAATATCAGAGATCGCAATAAATAATGGTGATCTTACCCCCTACAAACCCAAATTTGAACCCATACTCCAAATCAAACAACAACAAGAATTACTTGTTGAAGAGACTTCTGAAGAAGAAGAACAAGAAACTAGTGAAGAAGAAGAAGCTAGTTTCATCCACGAGCATAACCTCAAGCACTTTCAGAATAAGCTTGAGTCTCAGAAAATTCCCACTCTTGAAAAAATCAAGAAACTACTCGAACAGAATATCGATGTAGATCCTCAGAAGTTTTGGGAAAAAGACCCAGTGGTCTGTGAATTGAGATTGCATGACATGAATGCTATCTGTCATGTCAAAGCCATTCCTCAGTACAAAGAGGAAGATAAAAAAGAATTCAGAAAAGATATTGAAGATCTCCTGAACAAGAGATTAATTCAGCCTTCCACTAGCCCTCATCATGCTCCAGCATTCTACGTGAGAAATCATGCAGAAAATCTACGAGGAAAAGCTGGAATGGTGATTGACTACAGAGATGTCAACAAAAAGACTGTCAAAGACGGTTATCAAATTGCTCAAGTAAGAGTCTTGATCAACCAGCTCAGAGGAGCTAAAGTCTTTTCAAAATTCGATGCAAAGTCGGGTTTTTGGCAGGTCAAGATGCATCCTGAGAGTGTACCTCTCACTGCATTTGGAACACCACAAGGACATTACGAATGGTTAGTAATGTCTTTTGGTCTAAAACAAGCTCCCTCAATCTTCCAGAGAAAGATGGACAACATCTTCAAACATGTTGCGGAGTTCTGCGTCGTCTACATAGATGACATTCTGGTCTTCTCCAAAAACAGAGAAGAACACATGAAACACCTCCACGAGGTTGTAAACCTGATAGTTCAGCATGGAATTATCCTAGGAGAAAAGAAAATCTTCTTTATCCTTGATGAAGTTGATTTCTTAGGAATAAATATCAAAAGTGAAGTGATAAAACTTCAACCTCATATCCTTGAGAAGATCTGGAAATTCCCAGATAGAATTCCTGATGCTAAGAGTCTAGAAAGATTCCTTGGTGTCATAAATTATGGGAGAGATTTCATTCCCAAAATCTCAGGGTTAACAACAATGTTATCTCCTAAAACAAGTTCCAAAAGAAAATGGAACTTCACAGAAAATGATGAAAAAATTGTGAAGCAGATAAAAAAGGATTAAATTTAGTTTACCCCCCTAAGGTTTGGGGGTAATTTCATGTTAGTCCCTGTCCTTTCAATTTAATCAGTTTACCCCCCAAACTTTCCAATTTCAATCAGCCGTGTCCAATTTCTACTATTCCGTCCAAATTGGACCGTTAAGTCTGACTTTTGAGGGCTAAAATGGTCATTTCAAGACAAAAAAAAAACTAAAAAAAAAAATTTTGTTTTTTTTTTTTTCATTTAAAATTTTTTTTTCCATATTTTTTTTTTATATATAAATTTTGTCTTCAACCTATACACCACAAGTTATAATAGGTTTATAAAAACAAAAAGATACTCTAGGTGGTTGAAAGTCTCTCGCTGATCTACGATATTTATGATATATCTCCGATAAAGAGAAGAATTTTAGGATATATCCCCAATAAAGTGAAGAAATGTCTGTGTAAAATTATTTTTTACAGATATTTACAGATAAAGTGTAAAATCGTGAAGAAATATCTATGTAAAATCATTTTTTTTACAGATATTTATAAATAAAGTATAAAATCATTTTTTACAGATATTTCTTCACTTTATTGGGGATATCTCCTAAAATTCTTCACTTTATCGGAGATATATCACATATATCGTAGATCAGCGAGCGGCTTTCAACCACCTAGAGTATCTTTTTGTTCTTATAAACCTATTATAACTTGTGGTGTATAGGTTGAAGACAAAATAAAAAAAAATTAAAAATGGAAGAAACAGAAGAAAAAAAAACGAAAAAATAAAAAAAATAAAAAAATAAAAAACATAAGAAAAAAAATATAAAAAAAAAAAGAAAAAAGAAAAAAGAAAAAATTCCTTTTTTTTTTTAGTTTTTTTTTGTCTTGAAATGACCATTTTAGCCCTAAAAAATTAGACTTAACGTCCAAATTGGATGGAATGGACACGGCTAATTGAAATTGGAAAGCTTGGGGGGTAAACTGATTAAATTGAAAGGACAGGGACTAACATGAAATTACCCCCAAACCTCAGGGGGGTAAACTGAATTTAATCCGATAAAAAATCTCTGCAAAAACCTCCCTCTTCTACAACAACCAGAGGAAAATGATGAAATTATCCTCCAAACAGATGCGAGTGATAATTATTGGTCCGGTGTTGTTCTGACAAAAACGCCTGGAACTAACATTGAAAAGATCTGTAAATTTTGTAGTGGCAAGTTCAGCCCTGCAGAACTAAATATCCCACAGGGGAAAAGGAAATTTTGGCTGTTAAGAAAACAATTTTAAATTCTCCAGCTTTTCTTGGAAAACCCTTTACTGTTCGCACCGATTGTGCTAGAGTAAAGAATTTCAAAAATTTCAAACTTGATAAAGCTGCTGATAGAGGAAGATTAGCAAACTGACAATTATTTCTTAACCAATATGATTATGTTGTTGAATTAATTGCAGGCAACAAGAATTATCTTCCACACGCCTTGACCAGAGAACTGGCAATGTTCAGCCGAAAAGACGGTGACGAAGGTTGCAATCCCAGAAGCAAAAGAACTGGGAAAGAACATGAAACTACTGAGGATCCAAAAGAAAAAATCCTCAAAAGATTCCTGCTAGGTCCAAAAGTGTAGATACCTCTACTAGCAAGGTTAGTTTGCTTTCTCACCAAGCATAATTAACACCCTCTTTGGGACACCCACAAGCCATGGGGAGGCCCAACCGCTACTTGCATCTTGTAGCCCTATGTTCAAGCTACGCTACGGTATCCGGAAGTCGCGAATCCGTCGCCGGGAAGCCACCTTTCCGGCCTTGCAAAGTTGCCTTCACAACATGGCTTCAAGACTAGAATAGTGGGTTCTTGTCCCACATCTAAGAAAATGTAAAGGAGATGGCTTCCTTCACCTATAAAAGGAATGCCTCCTCCCACAACTCAATCGATCCCATTACATCTCTTGTAATCCCCCTTGGGCCGCAAGGCTCAACACACTAGTATAAGCTTTCAAGTGGACGTAGTCTCCCGCTAAGGCGGAGACGAACCACTATACATCTAGTGTCAATCTCTCTCTCTCTCTTTCTCTCTCTCTAAAGCTAACTAGAGATCCCACGGATCACTAACGTTAACAAAAAGGACTAGCCACAACTGATCAATCCCAGGGTAAAGGATTGGCTAGCCCGTCTCAAACGGCAGACGGTAAAAGCTCATCAAGACCGTTGACGGCTGTTGCTTTGCCAAAAAGCAAACCTACTCCAACTGGAGTAATAAATGTTTTTAATTATGAACTTCAAACATTTGATGCTCCTGTGTTCAGAACTGGCAGGAGACTAGCTTACCACCAGAAAGCAATTCTGGATAATCTCCTATTTGCCTTTCAGGAAAGAAGCAGTGGTCTAATGTTCCCTGCTCTCTTTGCACTTGTTGAAGCAACTCTATGAAAATGCCAGACCACAGTTCGAAGAACTTCATACACAGCAGAGTGCTATTAGAAAAGAAAAAATTTACTTCCTAGAAGATCCAGAAAGTGCTAGGGTCCCTATCATAGCACTCAAAGAATCAAACTGGCATGAATTCCATAGTCTGATAGGAAGTCATAATTCTGAGGACCGTATTCCTCCAACTCGCTTCATTATTGCAGGACCCTATGTTGGAAGATATTTAGTTAATGTTCAAAGTGAACATCCTCAAGAACACAAGCTCTGGCTTGTTGAAAATGGTTTTGTCCATAATCTGTGGACTAAAACAAATGATGATCTCAAAGGCTTGCCCCCTATCATTGTCAACACAGTCAAAAATATTAGAAAAAATGACTGCATGCTTCGGCTGAAGTTCAGATCCACTCCTCCAGAATTGATCCAGAAGGCAAACGGTGAGGATGAGTATATTTCTCCATATCATTATGTGAGAATTATTCAAAGGAAATATCTTCAGCCTGCTTGTGTTAGATACAATGGCCAGCCAAACTCAAGCATCCCATGGATGAAAGCCATTGCTCTAGAATATATCAAAAAGATCATCTATGAAGATATCAACAATACCTTCCTGGCAGCAGGAGAAAAAACTATTATCACTGTTTACGATCATCCTGACGTAGTCAGCAGTGACCTGTTCCTATCTCTCACCAGAAAAGAGATAGATTCGACACTGACATGCTTACAGTGGGTGGAAAGACTTGAAACAGACAACCACTACAAGATGTATGTTGATACAGATGTCGAAGATAATGCCACAACCACTCGTATGGCCCAGGCAGACAACAACTCCTTTGTCTTTGGCCACAACTCTGAAACAGACGAGAACATGTGAAGCTACAGGTGAAGAATAAGCACCAAACTTGCAACTGTAGACTTTTAGACTTTTCTAAAGCTACGTTTGCTTTTTCAAAAGTCAAGAAAAAGACACTTCACCAAACACTTTTCTGCTTTTCCCATCCGACCTCCATCATCAGGAGCACTCAGAAAAGCTGAAGAGTCACGGAGTTGTACTGTACATTTTTATGTTTTGAATTCTAGTTTGAGTTCCGCTCCCTATATATGGAGCCTTAGTTTCAGTTGTTAGGCATTCGAAAATAGAGAGAAACAGAAACAGAAAAATTGAGCAGAAGAGTCTTGTAGACCCCCGTACTTTTTCTTACTTATTTTAATTTGTCGTATAACGTATGAAACTACGTATTCGTATGGTACACAAGTATTCGCGCTTAGGTTAAGATTTTGAGGCCATTTTTAAAGGATTAAGAATTTAGAAAAAAAAATCCAATTTGGGTCTAGGAAACTATTTTTAAAGTATCGAGGCTTAGGACAAGCCCGAAAAATTTTCCCGAAAGGATTCAGTGAAGTATCGGGGAAATAAGGATGTTTGAAGAGGTAATTTTCGGAGTGGGCTTAAGGAAAATTAAGAGGAAAGTGAAATAGGAGCAGCCCAAGCCCATTGGCCCAAAAGGAGGGGCAAATTCGACTTTTCATAATTAAATTTGGGAGAGGTATTTAAAGAACACATTCTCCAAACCCTAGCCTCAACCCACCTCATTTTTCACTTCAGCTCTCTCTCTCTCAACCCGAGAGCTTCTCTCTCCTCATCCTCGCCGGAAATCGCCGCCGTCGCCGGAACCCGGATTTCAACCAAAATTTCCATATTTTCTTCTCTTCATCACCTCTTTCCATTTCTCCAACCAAAATCAAGAAATTTGGCCATTCAATCCTCCAAAAACCCTAGAACCCGAAGCTAATTTGGGGGTTTTTGTGATTTCTTCTTTCCAAGCTTAAATCAAGGTAATATCCCTCCTAATCTAGCCTCTATTCATCCGATCTACACCTATTTCTTCCTAAATCCGATAAAGCGAAGAATTTTAGGATATATCTGTAAAATATAATAGGTTTATAAAGTGAAGAATTTTAGGATATATCCCCAATAAAGTGAAGAAATATGTATAAAATATGATTAAAAAAATAAATACATATATTTCTTCACTTTATTGGGGATATATCCTAAAATTCTTCACTTTATCGGAGATGTTCCACAAATATCGTAGACCAGCGAGCGAAGAATTTTAGGATATATCCCCAATAAAGTGAAGAAATATCTGTATTTATTTTTTTAATCATATTTTACAAATATTTCTTCACTTTATTGGGGATATATCCTATTATTCTTCACTTTATAAAGCTATTATATTTTATAGATATATTTTACAAATATATCCTAAATTTTTTCGCTTTATCGGAGATATATCACAAATATCGTAGACCAGCGAGCGACTTTTTAACCACCTAGAGTATTTTTTTTTTGTTTTTATAAACCTATTATAACTTGTGGCGTATAGGTTGAAGACAAAATTTATAAAAATAAAAAATAAAAAAATAAAAAGAAACACCTAGAGTATTTTTTTTTATAAACCTATTATAACTTGTGGTGTATAGGTTGAAGACAAAATAAAAAAATAATAATAATAATAAGCGAAGAAACAGAGAAAAAAAAAAAAAAAAAAAAAAAGAGGAAAAAACAGATTTTTTTTTTATATTTTTTATAATTTGGAGCTCAAAATTACCATTTTACCCCTACGTGGGGCCCACATAACAGATTTAACAGCTAATTTGGACGGAGGTCCAAAAATTGGACAAGGCTGATGAATTTGGAGAGTACAAGGGTGTTACTGATTAAATTGAAACTCGAGGGACTAACATGATGACGACCCCTAACCTCAAGGGGGGGTAAACTGAAATTACCTATTTTTAATAAATAAGAATTAATGGTAAATAAAGGATTATTTGGTCAAAAGTCAGAAGTCAAAAGTCAACTACGAGGGTTGATCAGGGTTGACCGACCTCATAAAACATGAGGATCAACTTGACTTTGGTCGCTCGGATTGGTGAAAGTTTAGTGGAGCGATAAGGACGTTTTCCTTTTTAAGAAAGAAGTTAGTTTCCCAAATTGGTAAAGGTTGAAAGAAATAATTAATGGTCTCATTGAAATAAAAAGGATTAGTATGCGCGATTACTTAAAGTTGATCATGATGTTTACCTGGATAATTAATTACAAACTAAGTAATGGTTTAGGAAACACGATCGTTAAGGAAGCTGTTTGGCTCCAGTTTTGCTGCAGCTGGTCAACAGTCTCTTTTCTTGCGCGGGCGTGCCAGCACCGTTCGGGTGCGGTCGTCGGGGGTGTCCCTTGACCTGACTTCTATCGAGCGATTGTGGACGAGGAGAGCACCAACCTCGTCGTGGGATTCTTTGTGCCTCGTGGTGAGGACTTTGCTGAAGTTTCTTCTTGTTCACAAGTCGATACTCAATATTGCAGATTGAGCAGAGCGAAATCACCGGGAAGTATTGAGATCTTGCTAAAGCGTGACTTTAGCTTGGCTGGGTTGTTAGGGCGTTACCCTTGCTTGGCTGGTTCTGTAACCGTTGTGGTCGAGGCACTACCGTCGGCTCCCGAGGAGACTAGGACCGAAGCACGTTGACAGAGGGTTTGGTGGCACTGAAAGTCGGCTTCTGAGAAGACTAGGACTAGGAGTGTGATCACCGGTAAGAGAAAGAGAAGGAGAGGAGTTGCTCTTAGAGAGGTTTGCTCTAGAGAGAACTTAGATCATCTTAGAGATGTTGTTGTTGAATGTGAATGGGTGTCTTAGAATGAGAGGAGAAGGTGTTTATATAGGGAAGAAAAAGAAGAGTGAAATGATGAGTGGAAGAAAAATAATGAAAGTAGATCTAAGTTCACTTGTAAAATATGGAAAAGATAGAGAAAAGATGAAATGAAAGCAAAGCATGAAGGTGCAGCAACATGGAAGTGGTGATGATCTATTAAAGAGATTGTAGAAGAAAAATATATCCAAGGAAAAAGAGAAAAGCATCTAGCTTTCTTCATGTGGGTAGGAAACATGAACATGTGAATATTGAGCTGGTTTTAGGTCAGTTTCTGCCCCTTTATTCCTTCAATTGTTTCTCCAACAAGACTTCATTATATGCCTTCGACTTCTTCATATGAAATGTTCCACTATGAGTGTAGATCATCCTGACAAATTTTCAGATTTTTATTCCATGTGGTTGGGCCGAAAATTCTGCTGGACCTCTTACAGGTCCAGTTTTCCAATTTTGCTTCTGTAGAAAATTGGGCTGATTGTTTGAAGGCCTTCCACTCAAAAAAAGCTCTTGCACTCTTCATAAGAAATGATCCTTGGGCTGTCTAGAATGGATCTGGAAAGTTTCAGCACATTTCGATTTCATTTGGTTAGTCTGCCACCCCTCCTTCCTTGTCTAGCTCGGTTTTTCCTAGCCGAAGTAGGAAAATATGCTAAAGTTGACTTTTCATGTTTCCATGCTTCCATAGTAGGCTTTATTTAGCCTCTAAATATATATTTCGAACTTGTCGACAATATATAGCTTGAGCCACTGACATTGGCTCAATTTCTCCAACACATGCCTTGTCAGGCCAAAATGTTCATTTTGGGTCCAAACATTGCCCCCCAGACCTCGAAGTCAAAAGGTCTTCGTCTTGACTGAAGAGGTCTTGAATCAGCACTGCTCTTATAATGTCGTTGCTCCAAAGCCACTTGTATTGGCTTGACTAAAATTACTTGAACAGTGGCCTCTCTCCCTCTTAATTATACATAGTGAGCATACATATATTAATCGCCAGTCTTCCTTCGCGAACCATCATTTGCGAGGCCATGTAATTAAAACCACTTCGCTGCCAACAATTCGCAACCCAGCTTTCGCCACAATTATTGGCAAAAATATTGATTTGACCTCCTCCACTGCTAATACCATACTAGCATATTAAATGCCTCTTGTATATGTGCCCAGACCAATACCAATGGCCTCTTAAGTATATTAGCAAGTTCCAGCCACTATTAGGCAAGAACACAATTTTTTGCATCCTCCGCGACGTACAAATTTGAAACTCTTTTTGTATTTTTGTTTATTTTTTTATTTTATTTTATTTTAATAAGACATTGTGAATCAAGGTTTAGACATGCGGCCCAAGTATAGTCGTCTAGACACAAATTTTCTTTCAAATCCTTTGGGCAACCTTACTGAAATGGCCAGGTGGGGGAGGGCGAACAAGAGAAGCAGAATCCATTTTGGCATGAGCTACTCCCACATAGTGGTTTAGGCCCATTTGCACGCACTTCTGGATTCAAGAACCTGTCATGAACGTTGTCCCCTTTCTAGACACCATTTCACATAGGCTATACTTACTAAGATGAGAAAAGTCATAAGTGTGAAGACAGTTCAACAAGTGTTAATAAAAGCCGCCCTTAACCTTAAGGGACCTGAACTAGGCACCAATAAGGAGTTTAGGCCAATATTAACAAAAGAGACTTCACCTATTCCGTTATGATTCACAACTCCTTACCAAATTCAACTTTTTTTTTTTTTTTTTTTTTTTTTTTTAATGAAAAGAAAACGAAAAAGTAACAGAAAAATAAAAGCAAAGAAAGAAAGAAGCTAGCAACACCATGTTTGGCTAACCTCTAGAAGACCACGGGGAAGGCCATCTATGCTTCATTCCAAGCTCCGATGTATCAAAATTTGTAGGGTAAAAATCCCTCCTGTGAGAGCTTGTAGGAAAAGAACAAAGATACTTCTCGTTGAAGAATTTGGAGGAATTTGGCTCGTGAGAGGGGTAATCTTGCCCCCCAAGTATCTTTGTTGGTTGACGAAGCATGATCTCCAATTGTAATTTGGAAGATGACGGTGTCCCAAGATCGGCTTTGTCGCCAACTGTCGCCAACTTCTCTTGATCAAAGGGATGATCATGGGTCATATCTTGCCCCCCATGCATCTGATCAGTAGCCACATATTTGGCTTGATCAGTGGAGAAATCAGATATTTGTTCAGAGACAACTTTATTGTCCGAATAACAATCTTGTTGATGACCTTCTCCATGCACAGCCTCTGTGTAAGGCTGTGACTCACCAGTGAGACCCTTAGGTTGATTGCCACCTATAGGCAAGTTAGTCTCAGAAATGACCTCTTCGCGAGCAGCTTCTTGATGTTCCAATTTGCCTTGCTGCGAACTGACTTGAGTAGCCAAGCTGGAACCTTCTTTGCGCAAGGTCGCGAACTCCGATGAGGTCTGTTTGTGCTGGGTTGCGACGACATTCATCGACTGCTGGTGGTTTTCTTGGGCTGGTTGGGTCACGTCGGCCAGCTGCTCCCAAGTCTGCCACGGCTCTTGTTGGGCTGATTGGAAAAGTTCATCCATCCTCTTCTGCTGCGCTGCCAGGACATTTTTCAAATTCGCATAATACGAAGCCGTGTTCTGTTGAAAGATAGCAAGTCGCTCCTCTATGCTCGCATTCTCGGGAATGGGAATGGGCACATAGCCTTCTATCGTCGCCATGACTTCAGGAATTTCTTTTGGTAAAGAATTTCCTCTGGCATCCCAATGATGGTGAACATAAAAAGACTCTGGTGTAGTCCCACTGGGCGTGCCAAAATGTTTGTTTTGAAGCCCGGTGGTTGAATGTGCTTGTAATACCCCGAAAAAATCCAAATTAAATTCCGTGGATTTTTAGAAATGATTTCACGATAGTGGGAGCGAGTACGAGGCTTGGAGAAGTTGTGGAATTAGTTCGAACGATTAATTTTCGAAAACGAACGTTATTTAGGGGCTCGCGAAAGTTGGCTTTTTATACGTTCAAAATTTGGGAAAACTTCCTTCATGAAAGTTGTAGAGCTCGTCGATACGATCGCGTGCATATGCGGAACGCAAAAATCGGAGTTCGTATGAATTAGTTATGATTTTTTGAAAACGTTTCCAATTTAGTATAAAGCTTCCATTTTCGGAAATTTCCGAAAATAATTTCAGAATTTCCAAAAATGGAAACCGGCTGCAGATTTCCTCCCGAAGCCGGAAATCGCCTCCAAACTTCCAACGGCCATATCTTCCTCCTCCGGCCACCAATCTTCACCAAACTTCTTCCATTGGCTTCGTATGGTCCTTGCGCACCTGTCTGTGGCAACATTTCACGGCGGCGCGGCCCATAACTGCGGCGGCAAGCTTGGTCCGATTTGAGCTCGATTTTGAGTCAACGCCGATATCTTGAGTTTCCGGCCACCTTTCTTTGTGATTCTTGGCTTGATGAACTCGTCTTGAGTTTCTGAACCAGTCTCCAGAAGGAATCGAAGCGAGTGGTGGACGTTTTCACGTTGATCGGAGATCTCGCCGGATTCTGCAAATTTTCCGACCACCGAAGCTTTCGATCGGTATATCTCGAGCTACAGACCATATTTTTCTGTGATTCTTGAACCAATGAGTTCTTCTTAAGTTTCTTAAAAACTCTCTAGAAGGAATCGAAGCCTGAAATTGAAGTTTTGACGTCGAAATCAAGCCTTGCCGGATTCTGCAAATTTCGCCGGATTCTGGAAATTTTCCGGCCACCTCGACTGTTCTAGGTAATTTCCGACCACTTCCTTTCGTTTTCAGACTTCATGCTAGTTATGAAAGTGGATCAACTCGTCATTTTGAACAAGTTTGTAGTTGACGACTTTTGCATCGGAGGTGGTTGACCGCTGCGTTGACCACCGTTGACCGCCCACTGACCGCCGCTTGTGGCGGCGTATTCGACCATATTTTGAGTTTTTATTATCTAGGTGATGATCTACGCATCCTTACGAGCGTTTTGATATATTACAAGGTCATTTTAGAAAACGTTGATAAATAGTGAATTTATGTTTTGACGTTACTATTTAACGTTTTTACGTTTTATCTTCGGTTTACGATCTGCGAGGATCTGACCATCGGTTTTACTTCAAATTTGGATATGATGATCTTATGACTGTCCCAGTGGCTTTGTGTGGTCATGGGCGAAGATCCGACCGTTGGATCTTCGTATAAATGTAAAACAGTGATTCGGAAGGCGATTCGTGAGAATCCGACCGTCAGATTTTCGTATAATTTTATGGAGATGTTTGTTAGAGTGATTCAAGAAGATCTGACCGTTGGATCTTTGTGATAATTTTGGAGGATGATCCTAAGGGCGATCCGTGAGGATCCGACCGTTGGATCATCGTATAATTTCGATCCGACCGTTGGATCATCGTATAATTAGAATCTGACCGTTGGATCATCGTATAATTTCGATCTGACCGTTGGATCATCATTAAATTAGAATCCGACCGTTGGATTTCCGTATATGTGTGCTTTTGAGTTGTTGGCTAAGTTAAGATCATTATTGGACTAGGTGATTGACGGTTTGAGTTGGTGGAATTTTGAGCTGAATTGAAGACGCAGCGGGATTATCGAGGTGAGTAAACCTCACGTGGTTCATATTACGAACCCAATACATTTAATTACGTTATTTTATTGCAATCATATGAACTATAGTTGGTATTAATAGGCATTCCTGTGTGAATGTCTATATATATATTATTTACGTGAAATAATATGTATTGTTGGAGTTGTGTTGAGTTATTGTTGAGAAACAATATATTGTGAGAGGTATTGAGTTTATTGTTGAGAAACAATATATTGTGAGAGGTGTTGAGTTTTATTGTTGAGGAACAATAAATTGTTGTGATCTGTGGAGATCACTAGGTCACGAGGTGACCATGGCATCTATTAGTGAATCACGCTCTCGTACCGGGCTGGTGGTTATTAATAGTATTAAATCGTAATCACGTCTGTGGCCGGACGAGTGTTTACGTTCAGTTAGAGCTCTAGTCTGTCTGCCAAATGTGGAGTGACCTTATGAGTGAAATTGAGAGTAACTCATAAGTGTCTATATATATATATATGAGAGTGAGAAAGTAACGTGGGTTTGGGGTGGTCTTGTAATTTAATAAATCACAGTTCTTTCTTGTTTACTCATACTAGCTGTCAAAAGCTTATCGGGTTTGGTGTTGTTGCAATCCCGGTACACTATTCAAATTGTGTAGCGGGTACTACTACAGGTCAAGAGAATCAGGATGGAGATCGAGCTGCGTAGAGTAGCTGCAACTGTGTCGATCTAAATTACTTTGTGAGGTGTATTATGCTCATTTAGAGCTTTACAATATTTCTTGTGAGAGTGAATTGTAATAATGAACTCGAGGTTTCGAGATTTGGAGTTTGTGTACCGTGTGGTGAGGTTATATTGAGAAAAAAATTCAGAACGTTTATTTGATTAAGTGGTTTAATTCATGTTTCGGATTTGAATTTATTATTCAAAATTCGGGGCGTGACAGTGCTTCAAGAGAAAAACTTCTGATGTAGGTCCCACTGGGCGTGCCAAAATGTTTGTTTTGAAGCCCGGTGGTTGAATGTCTTCAAGAAAAGAAAAAAAATTCTAACCTTGTCCCACCGGGTGTGCCAAAATGTTTGGCTCCAGTTTTGCTGCAGCTGGTCAACAGTCTCTTTTCTTGCGCGGGCGTGCCAGCACCGTTCGGGTGCGGTCGTCGGGGGTGTCCCTTGACCTGACTTCTATCGAGCGATTGTGGACGAGGAGAGCACCAACCTCGTCGTGGGATTCTTTGTGCCTCGTGGTGAGGACTTTGCTGAAGTTTCTTCTTGTTCACAAGTCGATACTCAATATTGCAGATTGAGCAGAGCGAAATCACCGGGAAGTATTGAGATCTTGCTAAAGCGTGACTTTAGCTTGGCTGGGTTGCTAGGGCGTTACCCTTGCTTGGCTGGTTCTATAACCGTTGTGGTCGAGGCACTACCGTCGGCTCCCGAGGAGACTAGGACCGAAGCACGTTGACAGAGGGTTTGTTGGCACTGAAAGTCGGCTTCTGAGAAGACTAGGACTAGGAGTGTGATCACCGGTAAGAGAAAGAGAAGGAGAGGAGTTGCTCTTAGAGAGGTTTGCTCTAGAGAGAACTTAGATCATCTTAGAGATGTTGTTGTTGAATGTGAATGGGTGTCTTAGAATGAGAGGAGAAGGTGTTTATATAGGGAAGAAAAAGAAGAGTGAAATGATGAGTGGAAGAAAAATAATGAAAGTAGATCTAAGTTCACTTGTAAAATATGGAAAAGATAGAGAAAAGATGAAATGAAAGCAAAGCATGAAGGTGCAGCAACATGGAAGTGGTGATGATCTATTAAAGAGATTGTAGAAGAAAAATATATCCAAGGAAAAAAAGAAAAGCATCTAGCTTTCTTCATGTGGGTAGGAAACATGAACATGTGAATATTGAGCTGGTTTTAGGTCAGTTTCTGCCCCTTTATTCCTTCAATTATTTCTCCAAAAAGACTTCATTATATGCCTTCGACTTCTTCATATGAAATGTTCCACTATGAGTGTAGATCATCCTGACAAATTTTCAGATTTTTATTCCATGTGGTTGGGCCGAAAATTCTGCTGGACCTCTTACAGGTCCAGTTTTCCAGTTTTGCTTCTGTAGAAAATTGGGCTGATTGTTTGAAGGCCTTCCACTCAAAAAAAAGCTCTTGCACTCTACATAAGAAATGATCCTTGGGCTGTCTAGAATGGATCTGGAAAGTTTCAGCACATTTCGATTTCATTTGGTTAGTCTGCCACCCCTCCTTCCTTGTCTAGCTCGGTTTTTCCTAGCCGAAGTAGGAAAATATGCTAAAGTTGACTTTTCATGTTTCCATGCTTCCATAGTAGGCTTTATTTAGCCTCTAAATATATATTTCGAACTTGTCGACAATATATAGCTTGAGCCACTGACATTGGCTCAATTTCTCCAACACATGCCTTGTCAGGCCAAAATGTTCATTTTGGGTCCAAACAGAAGCTTAAGCGGAAAGCATCAGAGTGTGGAATACGCCGACATTTTCCAGGTAGGGTGAGCTGTCCCTTCCTTGTTAGAGGCTTTTCGATATATGTGGAATGCTCTAGTATAATATTATGTGGCCTGCAAGTATGTTTTTGGTTGTTCATTAGTCGATGCCTCGTGATACATGTGTTTCCAGAACTGATAATTGTTGATTGCGAAAACCGAGGCTAGACTTGCATGTTGAGATACTGTACCCTTTGTATGTTTGTGTTTGTGACCTGAAAGTGAATGGGACCTAGACGCGTAGATTCCTAGGGATCCCACGGTGTCGATAACCGTGAACCTCCGGAGGGGGCTGTGCTCCTATGTTTGTCAAGAAAAGATGTGTACAGAAAGTGAACCAGTCATAGGAGACTCAGAGCCAGGAAATGGACACTTTCGTTACTTGTAGTCACAAGGACTACAGAGTAGTTGGCTGGTTCTCGAATTCAGGAAGAACCAGGTCGGTCACCGATTTATTTTACTTTAGCCGGCAGGTAAGTATCTCGGAGCTCCAAATTGTGTGAAGCATGCTGCATATGATTTCCTGAAATGAAACAATTATGATTGTTTTTGTTTGCATTTGTTTCACTTGATTTTACAAATGCGCGCGATCTATATTCTAGTAGCTATGTTTTACCTATTAGTTTTCAAACCTAACTAAGGTTGGGTCGGCCCCTATTGGGCTAGAGAGGACGAAATGCTCACCCCTACATTTCACGTTACAACGAGGTCATTCCGGACGATTTGGATTAGAAGTGGGTCGTTGGTCGAGTCCGTGTGTTGCTGTTCCTGTTGCTTGAAGTTATTCCCTTTTGGTATTCCATCGCTTTACTCGTTTTTCATTCCATGTTGAACTCTGTGAGGTCCGCCTACCTGGGAGCGCGCCTCACCCCTTTGTTTTATTGTTATTGTTGAACTCCTTTCATTTCAGTTATGATGTAAGCCCTAAGGCACCACAGTGCACTTGCCCACTTTATTTTGTTGCATTTCCTGACTTGTTAATTTAAATGTTGGGTTGTTGATTTAAAATCCTTTCTAAAATTTAGTTTTTCTTGGTCTCCATTTTCCTAAAATTTGCATTTTCAACTGGCCTTGTAGTATTAAGTTGGTAGGTCTTCGGTACGTCTACGACGTATCGAGCTCCTATTGGCTTAATATTACGGCGCTGTGGTATACCCATTCGGGTCGCCACAAGTCTTCTCTCAAATAGTTTAGCGGTGTGCTTCCCTTCCTGTCTAAGTGTGAAGTAGTGTGCTTTCATTACAAGTAAGTATCTGTTCTCATTCTTATGGATACCTAAACAACCATTTGCTGTTTACCTGAGAATGAGGCTCTGAATGTTTAACATGTATGTATATTTGAATAAATGAATTCAGGAGGTTGCTCACCCACTTCTTCAACAAATATAGTTGTCATTACATTTCCTTAATTATAGTTGTCACTATATGTTTCATTATCTAGATGCATGCATCCTGTAGAAATCCAAGGTTCTAATTATACTATTCACCTGAAAAAAAATCAGTTTTAAAACAAAAAATTAGGACAAGCAGCAGTGATTCCGCCTGTTAAAGTAGCCGTTAGGTGAAAAACTTAGGCATGTTGAAAGCTAGTCTTGTTTTTGTTTTTGTCGTTTAGAGCAAAGTTTTTTTTTTTGTTGAATAATACTGCTAAAACCACGGGTCAACATAGGATACAAAATGCATTATCCTGAAGAGACCTATCCCTATTAGTCTTTTCCAAAAGTAATAGTGTAATACAAGAGTGTTGGGCAAAATACAGAAACTTTTTGGGTATACGGGAAAAGACCCAATTATAAATAAAGACATTAACAAAGAATAACAATATATGAGAATAACGATGGACACATTTACCTTTATAAAATATTTACAAGCTTTGGAAGTTAAGTATGACATATTTAGTCATAAATATCAATTTATACATTTGATAATGTCACGTATGCTTTATAGTAGTTTTAGATAATTTCGCAAAAGTTAGAATGTGTTGCGATTAATATCACGTGTATGATTGTTCAGCCTTCACATCACAATTAAATTCTTTTGGTATTATTTTCATGGTGATGTGAGACATCTCTGTCTCTGTTTCCAATCTCTTTTATGGCGTGAGCCAGACTCTGAAGCTTGAACACAGCATGTTCACGTGAAAGTACTATTTCATAAATAATGCATTTTGAAAGTCAGAAATTGCTTGGAAGTTTCGGTAACCCAAGCAGTACTGCAGTACATCTAGGAAATTACCTGTCTTTCTTCGCCTAAAAAAAGGACAAGATGGAGGTGTTGGAAAATGGCGGGAACTTCATTAGAAAGTTAAAGACTGGAGGAACCATTGCAAAAGAAAAAGAGGAAATGATTGATCGAAACTGAGTGGAGCGTACGTGGGCACCATGTGATCTATTCAATTATGTGGCCATGTAGTCAAAAGCAATTTGAAGTTGATGTGAAATTCACACCCCCAGCTCTGACAAATGAGACCCCACTCTTCTATTCATTTACCCTTGTGAAATAATTTCACCCACTTTTTAACAAAATACTGCTCCACCGCAAGACCCCAGTGGTCAGGGAAGAAGATTTTCCATGAAAAACGTTGGCTACGGATCAAACCATTTACATAAAGCATTTACATCGACAAAGAGAAAAATAAGGTTCCCATTTGCTTCATCGTGCGCGTGCAACCCAACCTCCCCTACCAAACATCTTTTTGTTTTTATTGGTCAATACCTGTGAGAGTGAGAGGTGTTACCCGGATCCTTATATAAGGAAGTGTTATTCTCATTCGTAGTCTTCGCCAAGAACAGAAACCAGCAGCACTCTAAACTCTTTCATTGACTACCAAAATAGATCTTCCTTCTTCTTGTCCTCCTTCTCCTCCATTCTGAACTCCTTCAATAATGACTACCAAAACAGATCTTTCTTCTTCTTCTTCTTCATTTCCTAAATTGACATACGATGTGTTCCTCAGTTTCAGAGGTAAAGATACCCGCACAAATTTCACAGACCATCTCTATACCGCTCTCAAACAGAAAGGAATAAACACATTTAGAGATGATGAAGAACTTGAGAGAGGGGAATCAATTGGTCCAAATCTCTTGAAAGCAATTAAAGAATCAAGATATGTTATTGTGGTTTTTTCCCAAAATTACGCCGATTCTTCGTGGTGTTTGGATGAGCTTGCAAAAGTCGCTGAATGTGAGAGAGCCACAGGACAAACAGTCCTCCCTGTGTTCTACCATGTTGATCCATCTGAGGTACGAAGACAAACAGGGGAGCACTTTGAGAAAGCATTTGAGAAGCATCAAAAGCGGTATGAAGCGGAACCAGACAAAGTAAAGAGGTGGAAAGACGCTCTTGCTAAAGTAGGCAATCTCTCTGGATGGCATCTGCAAAATGGGTAAGCCAACTCATTTAGCGTTGAACTTTTTTTTTTTTTTTTGATTCATATACATTAAACTGCACATCACATAGGTTAAGAAACTATGTTCATGCATCTTTGAATTTAGATTCAGGAAAATTCCATGTACCAATATATCAAGTAGATTAAATTTTTAAAAGTTTAAACATAAGTCTTATTGGCTTAATTAATACTGATAATAAGAAAAATTGGTAATATTCAAAATACTGACCAGGAAAAAAAAAGTTTATCCAACCAGGACAACATTTATGTTAACATAATATTTGACTTGTTAATCTCTAACATCAAAAACGCTAAAAAAAAAAAAAAAAAAATCAACACGATTTTCCTTGTCAACCACGCGCTGCACGGTCTAGGATTTTGAGGAGTTCCTCTTGTTGGTACTCCGACGTCAGCGCTGACGCTAGTCTTGCTAATGTTGTGATGCTGCCGGATAGGTGATTGTTGTTCTATTTCAGATCAAAAAAAAAAAAAAAAAAAAAAATTTCTTGTCATAGGCTTTTTAGTTTTTAGTATTGTTTTGCTTGGAGGGTTGACAGTGGTGGTCGACGTCGACGTCTCGTTTTGAAGCAACTATGAGGCAAGGTAGGTCGTGGTACCTGTCCCATTATGTCCCATCCATTGATCTGTCGACATCTGTCAGCTTACTTAACCAGAGTCAACTCTGTCAGCCAAAAACAAAATTCGCATTACCCTTAATTTATTATCTCAGAACCATTTCTCAAAAAAAGAAAAAAAAAGAAAAAATCTCAGAACCCTGCAAAATTGTTTCTCAGAACCCAGAAAAGCTGTGAGATTGTGAGGATCCAATATTATCTTTGAGATTTTGTTTCCTTTTGCAAAAGATTCATGATTTTCTCTTCCCCTGCAAAACTGTTTATCATAACCCAGAAAACCCCGCAATCTAGATCCAAACAAAACCAGGTTTTGACTATTTGAAATGGATTATGGATCTCACACCCAATCGAAAGCAAAGGCATCTAAATCAAAATATTGGGCTCTCCAATTCTATCCAAGCACACATCTTATTTACTCTGTCCATTCTCTACTAATCTAATCTTGGCCTGAAACGATCTACCATCAGCCGAAACCCACTTCTCAATCTAATTAAAACCTAATCCACTCTTGATATTTCTTAGTTGCCCGCCCAGTTATGGTCACGTCAGGCAGCCATGGAAGCAGTCATTTTGAGCTCCTTCATTGCGAGTCACCGATTTAGTTGTAAAGTTGTAAAACAAAATGGTCTTGATTCCTAACCTGCGGATATGGATCTAATGAAGGGAAGACAAGAAGTCAAGAAGACCACTTGACAATACAAAATCAATATGAGTTTGGCCTCTAAAAGTGGAGAGGAGAGGAGGAAGAAGGATAGTCGCGCACTCACGCAAATATTTTTCTCTTTTCAAAGAAACTTTAATTTTTCTTTTCAAAAAAAAAAAAAACTTTAATTTTTAGTAGAATTTTAATAAGCATAGAAAACTTAACAGAGTTAGTCTTCCGTTAAGTAGGAGTACACATGTCAAAATATTAGGCAGGTGACAGAATAGGGATAGGCAATTTGGGGACAGGTGATTTCCTTCCGGAGCTGGGGGGACCCAAATTCAGTTGGGTTTGGGTCTGTATTGTATACATAGCTAGGTTTTGTTGGTGTCTCTTGGGTGGTGGCGTCTAGGTGGTGCAATGGTGGTGTTCCTTGTTCTGTGGCGGTGATGGATGCGCTCGCGGTGTGCGTGTTGGGCCTTGTGTTAGGATTTTCCTATGGGCCATATTAGGTTGTTGCCTTTTTTTTTTTTTTCTCCCCTTCTAGTAAATCCCTTCTAATTTTTGGGAGGAGTTAGTAGCTTTCGAGCCCGCGTATGCATTTTATTTGTGTACTTTTTTTTCCTAGTTAGGTGACGGTCTGTTTGATAGAGTTTGTCTAGTCTATCCTAACAGAAGTTCTTCTATGAGTCTTGTTAGAACAGTTGTCTTAAGTGTTCTCGTTTGCTTTTCACCAAGCCGAGATCAAACTCTAGGATAACCTGACCTAGCCTAGGTCGGCACTAGACACGATTGGACAAGGTTGCCATTATGCACAAAACCCTAGACTTGGGGCTTTCTTTTGTTCCTTATTCTCTCACAAACTATATCCAATATGTCCTCCAATATGCATACTGCTTCTTCATGTTAATTCTTCTTCTCCATTAATGTTTGTCGATGCAAGGAGAGAGATAAAATTTTAATTTTAGATAAGGGTAGCATGGAGATTAAACTTTTACAAAAATTAGGACAGGTTGACAACTCGACATATAAAATGTAGAGGCATGACTTTAAATAGAAGCATTCACGAAGAAAAAGAGTACTGACGGCATTATAGAATATTACAGTATCTTTATCTATTTGTTCTTTTACCCCTTATACGTACACACAAGATACATAAGATGATTGTTTATGACTTTCCAGGTCTGAAGCCAAAATTATTCAACAAATTGTAGAAAAGATTTTCACTGAGTTGAATAAAATAATCTGCACATCTGAGGGCTTAGTTGGGATGGGTTCTCACCTGAGTGAACTGTTTTCCTACTTAGACATTGGGTGTCTCGACGATGTTCGTATCATAGGGATTTGTGGGATGGGTGGTATCGGGAAAACTACTATTGCACAAGTGGTTTTTGATAGGCTAAAAACTCAGTTTGAAGGTCATAGCTTTCTTGCGGATGTTAAAGATCATAGTACAATTAAATTACAAGAGCAACTTCTCTTGAACTTGCTGAATAGTAATGTCAGTGTACAGAACACTAAAATGGGAACAAACATAATTAAGCATAGACTATCTACTAAGAGGGTGCTTATTGTTCTTGACGATGTGGATCCATATAAACAATTGGAACTACTGTGTCATCGTACTTGGTTTGGTCCAGGGAGTAGAGTCATCATAACATCCAGAAATGAACACCTGATCAGTGCATTTGGAGCAGACAAAGTATACAAGGTGAATGCATTAACTGATCCTGAAGCTTTGGAGCTCTTTAGTTTGAAAGCCTTCAAGGATAACGAGGGTGGAGAAGATTTTCTCAAGCTATCCAAGGAATTTTTGAAATATGCTGATGGCCTTCCATTAGCTATTGAAGTTTTGGGATCGTCTGTTCGTGGTAGAAGTGTAGAGTTATGGTCAAGTGCATTGGAGAGACTTAAAAAACATCCTCCGAAAGGGATTATTGATGTTATTGATGTTCATAATGATTGGACGGTGAGAAACAACTGAGAAATACCATTGAACCCAAAGAATGCATGAGTGGAAGAGCCCACTTCTTGTTCAACAGTGAAATGGTAATCCAGTGACATTTCTTGCAATCTTGTCATCATGCACATTAGAGTTCACTGCAAAACAGCAAAAAAGGCAAAGCAAACTCAGTAATTCAGTAAAGTAGCTGCTGCTACAATCTGCATGACTTTTATTATTGCAATAATGATGTAACAGAGAATTAGTTCAACTGTTGGTAAGTGTAGGTTGGAAAGTGACTAGGAGACTAGAGGACTGTAGGAATTGAGGTCCACCATTAAGATTGCACATGCTTCTGTTCTGCCTAGTTTAGAAAGAAGAACAATTCCATGAAAGACAGATATACCCCTTACAATGTTCTGCAATCTCCATGCCCACAAATTGCTAATGTGGAAATGCGCATTGTTTGTTTGAAGAAACGTGCTTCTAAGTTCTACCAAACTACTTGGCCCTTACTGAGTTATATTGAAAGAGACAGTCGTGTTTTTTATCCGTGTATTTTAGTCGGATAACAAGCCGGTCCCTGTGTTTAACAATGTTTGGCTACTTCACCAAATTTTTAGAATGAGATAAACGTCGAAGTTAAAGAAAATGGCAAGATTAATTAACCATGCATGTGAGAAGCACGCCCATTTCCATTTTTTTACACCACTAAACACAGGACCAAACATGCAATCTTCCCATAAAAAAAAGTTACTCGAATCAGTCGAATGTAATTGTCATTTGTGCTTCCAACAAGATAGTTCAGTATTAACTCCGAATTTCACCCCCATATAGTTTCTTTTCTTTTCTTCCTGATAAGGGGTATTGTGGTCCATCCAACTCTTCAGCCACAATGCTCTTACATTAATTATCATTAACAAACCTCTTTTATAGCTGCTTTACAATAATGACTGGTGATTCCTGTTTAGTTTCATAACTGCCTTATCTAATTGTCCTAAATGCACCCAAATGAATTAGACCACCTAGAGGAGATTATTATTTATGGGTATGGGTAGTGTCATCCAGCTAAACCAGACCACCCCATCTGTGACCATTGAAAACTGACCACACCAACAAACACATATTCAAAGAGGCCTCTATCAGAGAGACACAAAGGCCCATAAGTTTCTCTAAGATGCGCCTATATTTGCAATCATTAGAGGTAGTGCAAAGGAATTATTTTCCTTTCTCTACATATATTTTAGCATGGAATTCGTTGGCTCGAATAGCTCAATAGGGTGCCATTGGGCTCAATTCGCCCTAGGAGCGTAGAGAGTTTTTGTGACAGTAATCAAGGTGCCATTTGGCAAGAGGAATTTGGGTGGCAAGAGGAATTTGGGCAATTCCATGTCCTTGAACTAAACTTGATGACCCAGCCATTATAGTCACGGAGGAATGTGTAGGCAATATCTCTAAGAATGATTGTCTATGGCAGTGAATGGTGTGCGTAGTCTCACTATCCGCAAGACTCTGAAGTTCTCTAGGATTCATTCCTCAAAAGCTCAGAATTGAAATGTAGTCATAATGAAAAGGACTCGAAATTTTATTCATAAGCCAACGATATACATCATTGTTTCTTTGACCAAAAGAAAATCTAATCCGAAACTAAGAACACGTTTTTGGATATCGCGTGTTTCTTTAAAGGAGATAATAATGATCGTTGTCACGCCCCGAATTTTGAATAACCAATTTAAATCCGAAACATGAATAATAACAACTACAATTACCATTCTGAATTTTTTTCTCAGAACAAACACACCTCACATCACTCAATATTACAACATTTTAATCCTCAAGTTACTTATTACAGTACACTCTCACCAATTAAAAATCGTAAAGCTCACAATGAGCATAACAAACCTCACAATAATGTTGTAACTCAAATACCACTACTCTAAACAGCCTGAACACCGCCCTGGTTCTCCTGACCTGCAGCATTATCCGCTACACCGTTTGAATAGTGTACCGGGATTGCAACAACACAAAATCCGGTAAGCTTTTGACAGCCCGTATAAGTAAATTTAAAGATTGCACAATTTAAGTTAATAAATATAAACACACAAGGTAACTCCAAAATATCCTCAAATATAAAGGAATGAATACTCTCAAGACTCTCTTTTAAAACTCATACTTATGAGACACAAGTAACCACAAGGTTACCCTCATAAGACCACTCATTTTTGGCAGACAGACTAGAGCTCTAACTGATCGCAACCACCTGTGATGCCCCAAAAATTTGTATTTATTTTTCAGAATCTAAATTGTGGTTATTGGACGGTTTCGTGGCTCGTGGACGGAGCGGAAGTGTTCCGGACGAATATTTAGTCGAATATTTTGGTTTTAGGGGGGTCAAAAAGGTTGACTTTTATTCGTTGGGATTCTCGGAAAACTTCCTTCATGAAAGTCGTAGAGCGCGTCGATACGAGTTCGTAGACATGCGGAACGCGAGAATCGGAGTTCGTATGAAAAAGTTATGAGCAATTGAAAATTGGGAAAATTATATAAATATAAGAAAATTTGGGAAATTTGCAAAGAAGGACAGAATTTCCAGAACTCCAGAAATTCCCCCCCATTTCACTCCCGAGCCCAGTTTCGCCCAGCCGACTTCGCCGGCTTCGTTCTCCGCCGTCCGGCCACCATAGGCCGATATTCTTGTCCCTATCTCTTCGTCTCTGTCCCAACTTCATCTCCGTGAAGTTTCACGGTGTGGGTAGACTTGTGCACAACGCTACAAGGCCGAGAAGTTGCACGGGGAGCAACAAATCGCCCAAATTCAGGGCTCACCTTTGTCCGGCCATATCTTCTTCCACAGGCCTCCAATCGAGTTGATTCCAAAAGGGATTTTGCTCGACTGGAGCTCGATTACAACTTTGTAGAAGACATCGAGGGGAAATAACCAACGTGGTAGCCGCTACAAGTCGAAGAATATGGTGCAGTCGAGCTGGAAATCACCTCCTTTCCACACCGTTGTTCTCCCTCATACGGCCACCTTTTTCCGTGATTCTTGAGGGTATTCTGCACTTCTGAGGATGTAGATCATTTCTCCTAAAGTGGGTTGCAACGATTCGATCTGAGGTGATCAAATTGTGGAGCTTTTGAAACTAGGGTTTTTCGAATCCTTCGATTGCGAGGTAAAATTCTACTTTTTGGCTCATAATGTGATTATGGTGTATTTATGAAAGTTTCAATTGGAGTAAAGATGAAGAACTTTCATGTTGGAAGTTTTGTCAAATTTTGACTTTGGGTAGGCGGCGGCACCGCCACTGTGGTGGTGTTTTCCGGCGGCTTCCGGCCACCTCAGGGACAGTTTCTGTTCCTGATTTCGATCTACTCGTCGATATGAGCGTTTCGATATATAGTTTGTAATTTTTGGAAATCGTATGAGCATGTTATGAATTTTCAAAATTATAGGATTCTCGGTTCGATTGATTTTCAATCCGTGAGGATCCGGACATCCGATCGACTTGTAGTTTTGATATGTTGATCGTTTAAGTATTCCGGAGACCTCGGATGGTCTCGGATGAAGTTTCACCTTGATTGGCGTCACTTTCGGATTTTTAGTGTGTTTCCGGAGTTTCGGAATTAAATGGTTTTTGTTAATTCGTGTACTGAATCGGGGTTGTACTTGCTTTAGGTGATTGGCAGTACATCCGGTATTTTATCTTGACTGTTAGAGAAGACGCAGCGGGATTTTAAAGTGAGTAAATCTCACAAGGTTCATTTACGAACCGAATTATTTAATTGTTGGAATTGTTGTGATAATTGTAAATCGTTTTCAAATTTAATGCTTTGTTTGAAATAATATGAACTCGATCGACTACGGTTCATAGGGCTACGGCTCCCAGGTAAAAAATTGAATTTCTTGGTTTTAAAATGTGTGAACTATAGTTGGTATTAGTGGTCATTCCTGCGTGAATGACTACGTATATATATATATATATATATATATATATATATATATATATTTACGTGGAATATATATATGTTGATGGCATGACGTGGTGATATGCGTATGATTTGTGAATTATTTGGATTATTATTCTGAGCATTTACTCTTTTCGGAAATGCAATATATCATGTGATTGATTGATATGATTGTGTTAAAGAGTATCTTGGGTTGAGTGTAACATTTTGGGTCATGTGGACTTTTAAATGTTCGGTCTGAGGACCTTTTGTCACATTGGTGATCGAGGCACATATATTGTATACTTGAACCTCGGCCGAGGTGTCAGGTTACAATTCAGTTAGAGCTCTAGTCTGTCTGCCAAATGTACGGCTTGGGGGATAACTTCGTATTATCGTGCTCTTGGGTACATTGTACTGCTTGGGAGATAACTTTGTGTTACCGTGCCCTTGAGTACACATTTTTAAAAGAGAGTTTCAAGTGGTTTCTTTCTTTTGTTGTCCAAGAGGGACTTGATTTTCATATTATGGGTGACTTGAGATAATATGAATTATATTGTTTGATTTAATTGATTGGTTTAATTGTAATCTCCTGAACTAAAATTCGACGTAGGGATTACTATAATTTGAATTGGGTGACTTTGGTGATCTCCTGAACTAAACTTTCGATGCAGGGATTACTAATTGTTACCTAGTGTGATTATATGTTTGGTTGTGTTTGTGGAGTTAAATGTTGTTGCTTTAATTTATCTCACGAGTTGAGAAATTATAAGCATGAGTGACGTGAGTCATTTTAATTGAGTTTACTCATACGGGCTTAAAAAGCTTACCGGGTTTGTTTTGTTCATTCCCAGTGCACTATTCTATGGTGTAGGGGTTATTGTGCAGGTTAGAATATCGATTAATCGTCATCAAAGCTGAGGTGTACGTTCGGTAGCGTGGACGTGGATGAGTACTCTTAGTTTTAAGTCTTTCGCTGTGTAGTGAGTTGTGGTGGGTGTGTTTACTTATTGAATTGTCATTCAGTTTAATTTGTAAACTATCTGTAATGTAATATGTGACTCTAAAGAACGAGTCGGTATTGACATTGTAAGCTCAGTTTATTTGTTGCTTGATTTAAATGAAAAATTTTCTAAGTGTCTTCTTGTGATTGTTGTTCTCGCGTTTCGGATTTGAATTTATTTATTTAAAATTCGGGGCGTGACACCACCAGCCCGGCGCGAGAGCGTGGTTCGCGATTATAATGCTATTAGTAACCACCAGCCCGGTACAAGAGCGTGGTTCACTGATAGTATGTCATGGTCACACTCGAGACCTATTGATCTCCACATATCAAAACAATTTATTGTTTCTCAAACAATAAAACTCAATACCTTTCTCACTATATCTTTCTCGAAAAGTAAACATTTAAACAATAATAGCAACACAATCATGCATATTGTTTTTCTCAACACAATCCATCAACAAATATATATATCATGTGTGTGTGTGTGTTGGTGGGGTGGTAAGGCTCTGAACTCTCATTTGGGAGGTCAGGAGTTCGAGCCCCACTATGGGTGGGTTGGGGTGGGGTTTAAAAAAAAAAAAAAAAAATATATATATATATATATATATATATATATATATATATATATATATATATATATATATATATATACAGTCCGGCTACACTAAGGATGTCCTTAGTTTTTCTTAAGTACGAATTTCCAGTTTTCACCCACTTTCCGATCAAATTGTCACATCTTAACCGTTCAGTTTTTAGGTCCTAATGTATAGATCACCTCTGCAAAATTTCAGCCAAATTGGTGATCATTAAGACATCCAAAACTGCAAATTACAACAATGTAAACGAACGGTTCCGGTTCGACAGATTCGGTTCGTTCGTGTAAATTGCAGTTTTGGACGCCTTAACGATCACCAAATTGGCTGAAATTTTGCAGAGGTGATCCATACATTAGGACCTAAAAACTGAACGGTTAAGATGTGAAAATGTGATCGGAAAGTGGGTGAAAACAGTAAATCCGTTCCATAAGAAAAACTAAAGACATCCTTACCTGAGAAAAATCCTATATATATATATATATATATATATATACAGACATTCACACAGGAATGCCTATTATTACCAAATCAATTTGAATTACTAAATGCGGTTCGTAAATGAACCATGTGCGATTTACTCACCTTTAATCCCGCTGCGTCTTCTTAACAGCTCAGAATACGATTCACAATCGTCCACCAACTCAAACCGTTAATCACCTAATCAGATACGATCTTAACTTAGCAAATCATTCATAAACCACACATATACGGCAATCCAACGGTCGGATTCTAAATTAATGATGATCCAACGGTCAAATCGAAATTAAATGATGATCCAAAGGTCAGATCCACACGGATCGCCCTTAGGATCATCTTCCAAAATTATCACGAAGATCCGACGGTCAGATCTTCCTGAATCGTTCTTACAAACATCTCCACAGATTTATACAAAAATCCGACGGTCGGATTCTCACGAATCACCTTCCAAAACACTATTTCACAATTATACGAAGATCCAACGGTTGGATCTTCGCTCATGACCACACAAAGTCATCGGGACAGTCATACGATCAACATATCAAAATTTGAAGTAAAACCGATGGTCAGATCTTCGCAGATCGTAAACCGAAGATAAACGTAAAAACGTTAAATAGTAACGTCAAAACGTAAATCCACTATTTATCAACTTTTTCTAAAATGACCTTCTAATATATCAAAACGCTCGTATGGATGCATAGATCATCGTCCAGATAATATAAACTCAAAATATGGTCCGAGGCGCCGCCACATGCGGAGGTCAGACGGCGGTCAACGCCGGCCAACCACCTCAGATGCAAAAGTTGTCAACTACAAACTTCTTCAAAATAAAGAATTGAACAACTTTAATACCTGACTTTTTCTGAGACAAGGTCTAGATCATCCTAGATTGAGCTTGGAAGTTGGATTAATCTCAGCCCTCTGAACAGATTCCAGATTGAATCAGAGCCGTCAAAAACTTCAAACCTTGATCTATCGCTCTACACTCCAAATCGTCATGCAAGGAGGATATGAGGATGATCAGGAGGAGGAGGACAACCCAAAACCGAGAGGATCGGCCCGTGCAACGCCGAAATAGGGGAACTCCGGCCGGGTCGGGTTTCGCACGGCTTGGGCTTCTTCAATCCGGGCCTGGGGGCATCGGATCTGCAAAGCGACGACAGTAGGCGGCTGGGCGTGGAGCGGCGATCATGGGGGAGCCCGGGTCAGGGGCCGGAGAGGGGAGAAATCCCCGGGTCGGGTCGGAAGAGACCCGACGGGTCTGAGGGGCCGAAGAAGAGAGAGAACGGAGAGAACTGGGGGGCAAAACCCAAAAATGGGAAATTTTCGGATTTAAGAATAAATCCGGAATTTTTCTATATTTATAGAAAATTCCAAACTTTCAATCGTCAATAACTTTCTCATACGAACTCCGATTTTCGCGTTCCACATATGTATGAACTTGTATCGACGAGCTCTACAACTTTTATGAAGGATGTTTTCCCAAATTCCCTACGTACAAAAAGTTAATTTTCACAACCCCCTAAATAACGTTCGTTTCGAAAAATAAAATTGCTCGAACTAATTCCACAACTTCTCCAAGCTTCGTATTCGCTCCCACTACCGTGAAATCATTTCTAAAAATCCACGGAATTTAATTTAGATTTTTCGGGGTATTACAATCGTGTAATAAAAATACTAGGTGAGGGTGTGAAAATGGATGTACATGTTCTTATGGGCAAATCTTTGATAACTCTATTTGGAACAAAATTGTGGATGCATGATTTGATACAACAAATGGGTCCGGAAGTTGTTCGTCAAAAATACCCTGAAAAGCCTGAAAAACATAGCAGGTTGTGGATTCCCAATGAAATCATCCGTGTACTTGATCGGAGTAAGGTAATGAAACACCGGAGTCTGAAACTCATTTATTGTTTTATTTATTTATTATGGTCTCTCTTGTGCGATAACTAGTTCTTTGCTCTTTGTTATTAGGCGACGAGTGTAGTTCAAAGCATATTCCTCCAATGTCCAACAAAAGACGATGTTGTTCACTCAATTGATATTGCCTTCTCGAAGATGGACAGATTGAGATTGCTCAAGATTTGGAATGTGAAGTTTTCCGGAAACATCACATATCTTTCTAATGAATTGCAATATCTGGAATGGCATTATTGTCCTTTGAATTCTTTCCCGTCAGACTTTCAACCGGATAAACTTGTTGAAGTTCGCATGTTATTTAGCCGCATCAAACAACTATGGAAGGGAAAAAAGGTAAGATCACAATTAATTGAATGCATGTTCATAAAGCTGATAGTTTAGATTGTAGTCTCATTTATTAGGAAAGATGAAGTAGCTTTTTTGAATTACATAACTATATATATAAGGTCCTTGGTCGTCCACAGTTACACACATCCATAAAAATTTATTTGGCATTCTCATACTAAGATTGGACATTACTCTCACGTCAACCTTTTTGTAATTCTACTAATTTCTGTAATTTGGAATCACAAAGGAATGTGTAATAACTGTTTGACGCGGAAACCAGTTGGCCTGCAAACTGTCTCTTTTGCTGCTGTGATTGCGCGGGCGTGCCAGCACCGTGGGGTGCAGTCGTCGGGGGAGTCCCTTGACCTGACTTCTTCTTCAAGCGTTGTGGACGAGGAGAGCACCAACCTCGTCACAAGGCTCTTTTCTCTGCCTTCCGAGAAAGGACTTCTTGCCTTACGGATAAGGGCTTTGGTTGTGATCTCTTCGCGACACCGAATCGATACTTAGTATTGTAGATTAAGCAGAGCAATCACTGGGAAGTTTGGAGAAAGCACAGGGTTTGCTAAAGCGTGACTTTAGCTTCGCGGGGTTGCGAGGGCCTTACCCTTGCTTCGCTGGTAATATCGGTGGCAGTAGCACTAGCAGTCGGCTCTTGGAGAGACTAGGACTGGAAGTACGGTCGCCGGGTTTCAACGAGGTTGAAGGTTTGCTCCTGAGAGGCTTGATAATCCGAGGGATTGATTGATTTGAGAGTTGTGTTTGTTGTGTCGTCTTTAGCCTCTATATATAGGCTGCTTGTAGATTCTCCTTCCTAATAGGAATGAAATACTATATTTTAGGCCACAGTTATTAGCTTTTGAATCAAATCAAAACTCTTAATAGTTTTGATATCTATTCGTAGACAATAATTAATAATTATCCTCTGTCACCGCTGGAATATAGGCAAGGTTTCTTGCCTCTGAGAACAATTTCTGGGCAAGCACGTCTTCCATATATATATTAATATATCTTTGCGAGGACTTCAAACTGCTCGCATCCATGAACCCCTAATTGCATGGGAAGTATGATTGTTTGCTTAATATCGGCAGTGAAGGATGTCCACCATGCAAAGGAGTACGTCCTTCCTTAATTGGCCCACCACTGAGCAATCATATATACATGATATATATTAATTCCTTTGATTCCTTAGTCAATAAGAGCTCCTGGCCTCCTGCTTTCATGTCCCCCTTAATTGCATGGGAATCTAGATTCCTTCCTCAATCTTCCTAATTGATAAAGCCATGACACCAAGACTCCTTGCTGATCTTTTGCCAACTATGTCCATTAGAATCCTAGCCAAACATAATCATGAGGCCATCTTTAATGCAAAGATCTTTCCATACGCTCTGTCTTCGTAACCAAGTAAACCACTATTAATTATCAAATATCTTGATTATTGATAGTAAACCGATAAGATCACGATTTGCCTTAAGATTACTTGGTCTTCAAGTAGGCTTTACTTAGCCTCTAAACAATATATTCCGAGCTTTATCGAAAATAAATCGCTTGGGCCACGGATATTGGCCCGGATTTATTCGAGTCTCCCTTGTCGGGAAAAAATGTTATTTTGGGTTCAAACATTGCCCCCCAGACCTCGAAGTCAAAGTTCCCCGTCTTGACTGAAGAGATATTGAGTCAGCACTAATCTTGCAACAGAGTCGCTTTAAAAGCCACTTGCATTGGCTTAATTGATAATTGATAATTCAACAGACCTCAATTGCTAGGTCGTGAAACTTGAATAACATTAAGTCACCTTGACGTGCAGTAAGATAGCTCATAATCAAAGTGGCACATTAACTGATTGATAATCATGTGATGACCATGAATACCTGGCACTTTGATCACAGATGATATTGACTATCTCTGATGAATTTTCAACTTTCGAGAAATATGTTATGTCTAAAAATAGAGGCCACAGATACTGGCCTTGTTGGATAGATACTCATCTTGTGTGCCTCTGCTTTGACCACAACATCCACAACTTTGAGCCCAGGAGGACATGATGACACCAAGCATTGGTGTAGGCATAATAGGCTCATGAAGCGAGTTATGTGTAGGAGTTCCACTTAATTTCTTCTCAAGGTTGTGAAGAAAATAATAAATGCTTGCCTTGAAAACTTGCATCTCTGACAGCTTTGAAACTTGAATATGACAAAAAGGCCACATGTACTGGCCTTGAATATTGGAGACCAAACTCATGTAATCTGGATCAGTTCCAGTCTCATATAATATGAAGGCAACTAGCTATGCTCCCTCAGTGTTAGGAGACATATATTTCAATCTTGTAATGCTAAGGCCCTCAACCATGCATAGTCATCACCAGCAGTCCAGCATATGCAGAGATTAAATCGAGCTATCATCCGGTCTGGCCATACTTGCCCATAACGTGCAGCAGCCTCAGACTAGGCCACTTATTAGCTTATGTATAATGTACCAGAGCAAAACTAGGCTTTGCCAATATATATGCAAGTGAAAAGCCACAAGTTGGCTCTGCAACTCTGAAACTTGCAAGAGGGTTAGAGCTACGCAGCGTCCTTCTCTGCAAATCAATGTATACTGCCACTATAATTGGCATTAAATCATCTCACAAAGTAAAATCTTTGTAAAATTTCATGGCCACAAGTATTGGCCTGGGTGATACTAAGACACTCAAACAAGTCTTAATTAAAATCATGCCACAGAATTTTGAAATCCCTTCCCCATATATACATACACAAGTGTATAATATTCGAATATATATATTTCCAGGAATTTAAAATCACAGCAACCATGATTGAAGAACATGACCTGTCTTCGTCCAAGCAGGATTTCGTGTTGGCCCCCAGTCCACAGTCTTGTGCACATCATTGCATATTCCCCAGACTTTTAGGAATGCCAATAACAGAGACCAGAGCATCATATATTCCTCTCGTACAGGCCCTCTGTCCATATGGTGGCCCCCGGTTTTGACGTCTGGGATGAAGCATGTCAACTGTAGGTGCTAGTGCAGGACATCAAAATTGAGTGTGCACACGGTGTGAGCTAAGCAAATATTGAGACTCTGTTCTTCGCACTTGGCCATTTAGAATTGGTATTCTTGTGTAATCTCTCAGGGACACACTAATATGAGGATTAATAGTTCTGTCCCCCAAGTCTGCACATGTCATCTTTGTCGAAGGTTTCTCTCAGGCATTCCACCAAACACCTTGTGGGCATATTTTATGTTCTCAGATTTTTGACGAGAGCTCAACAGAATAGCCCACATAAGATCAATTTATCAACAAAGAGTTCAATCAATCACAATTTCCTGGGGATTGGGCTTGATTCTTCACAGCGGCAGTGGGAGATGATTATGGATTGGAGATGGATTTCCAGGAATTCGATTTTTTCCTCTTCTCGCCGGCGGAAGAACTTGTTCCCTGAATCTTCTTGAGCGTCAAAAGCCGGTTTTACCTTGACGTCTGCCACAGTGGCTGGCATGCTGCCCATTGAAGGCCACTCGCTGGCCTTTAGAGCGACTTCGCCTCAGCGCGTGCACATCTTGTTGGAAGAAGTTCTGGCGCAGCGCCTCGCTGGACCAAGTGCACTCAGCGAGCTCTGCTTCTTGTGATAATGTTCCTTGCGAGCGTTTGCTTCACCTGATCAGTGCTCGCTAGAAAAGCATTCGCGAAGTGTTCCTCGCGAGCGTTCATTGACGTACTTATGGCCTCGTGGACGTTCGCTGACTGTCACACGAACATTACTACTGTTGGCCTCCTTCGCGAGCACTCGCTTCGCGGCCATTTTTATCTGTTCGCGCTTACTACTTCAAAATTGCACAAGCTTGGTGGAGATTCACCCGTCTCTTGGATTTCTGAACAAACTTGTTAATTTGAATATGAAATATTGCAAGTCCATTGAGAGCCTTCCACCTTTCGTTGCCTTGGAATGCCTTCAAATATTGAGGCTTTCACTCTGCTCAGGATTGAAGAAGTTTCCAGAAATTGAAGGAGATATGAAAAGCTTGCTGGAGCTTCATTTGGATGGGACCAGCATTAAGGAATTGCCTCCATCAATTGAACGCTTGACTGGTCTTACCATGTTGAATCTAACAGACTGTAAAAACCTTTTGCATCTTCCCAATACCATTGGGTGCTTGACATCTTTGAAAAGTCTCTTTCTAGTTGATTGCTCCAAAATTGATGAGATTCCTGAGAATCTGAATGGTATGAAATGTCTGGAGATTCTTGCAATTGGTGGAACTTCCGTAAGGGAGTTATCTTTCATTGTAGGCATGAAGAATCTACAGTATCTATTCTGCGGAGGATGTAAATGTCTAGTTTCAGAATCATACAAAGCTCTGGCTTCGTTATCGAATTTGAGAGAGCTAGACTTGAGTTATTGCAATCTGATGGATGGAGCAATTCTCAATGATTTTAGCAGCCTAATCTCCTTAAGACGGTTATTTTTAAGTGGTAATCGCTTTGTACTGTTACCTGAAAGTATCTATCAACTCTCAAAGCTCGAGATTCTGGACTTGAGTAACTGCAGACAGCTTCAATTACTGCCCAAGAAGCTTCCGTATAGTCTTCAAGAAGTGTATGCACATGATTGTACTTCACTGAAGGATTACCCAAATCAAATCAAAGTATTGGAATCACGGGAGTCGGGAGTGACTATTGTCAATTCCCTCAATTCTTCAGCACTTGGAGTCTCACCAAGTCCCCTATCGATTGGTGTTGCAAGAACTGAGACGGAATTAATGAACCTGTCTGTGACACATGAGCATACAGAGGGGAAACAAGTTGATAAAGTGCCAGTGACAAATCCAACGTTTCTAGACCAAGTAGGATCTCTCTCTCACAACAAAAACGGAGCATATATCTATAACTCTATCCTTTTTCTCATACTACTAGTTAACTATTGTTAGTATAAAATATTGTTGGCATTCCAAAACTACTCTACTAGCCGTGTAAGGTATAAGAGCGAGTAATTGTTTTAACGGAAGTATGGTGTGGTTGCTTTGCTCTCTGATCATGAATTCATACGTGTTGAAGAATTGGTGGCTTTTGCAATTTTAGCATGCAAGATTGTTTAATTGTATTGAGGAGAAAATGCTGTCAAAAGAACAAAGTCATGCACGGGTCTTCTTCACGTTCATGTGCAGCCCAGGATAAGTTGTTTAATTATGATGGTGAAGTATGATTAATTAATCAAATGCAAGTATGGTTCCCACGGCTTGCTGTGAAGACATAAGAAAAGACTAGCATGTGGGAGACATGCTTTTTAAGCATGAAAGATTGTTTAATTAATTTGTGGTGAGCAGGTTGTCAAAAGACCAAAAGCAGAAGAATATTGCAGGTTCACGTGTGGTCTTTCTCGTCACTGTTGTGCACTTCCATCTCCTTCACATGACCATTCCTTCTGTTGAAAACCAAAAAGAAAAGGGAGTTGCATCTGGGTTTTCAGTTTTTTTTCTATTTCTCTCCTTCGTGGAGAACATGCTATGAAAGAGAAAAGGAAGAACATGACAACGTGATTTTCCATTTCTTCTTATGGAAACATTGCTGTCAAAGAAGAAAGTAGGAAGCAACTACATCTGGTTGCCGGCCATCTCGTCTTGCCCACTCAATGCAATCATGAAATCCTTGCTGTCCGAAGTGGAAGTGGGAAGCTAGTGTCGATTCACCTCGTGGTCTTCTTCAACCAAGCTAAAGGATTCTTAGTAATCTCTTCCTTGTATAAATATACGGGTTCTGTGCTTCTGCTGTGTATTGAAATGATGTTGAGTTTCAATCCTTTGATTGTAAAAGAGTCAGACTCTTTGTAGCTCTGTTTTGTTCCATGTTGAAAACAGTTTGTGAGTCTGTCCAGTAAGGATTGCAGCAGTAATTGCAATTCCAGAGTTAAATGTGTAATCTGTTTTGATTAGTGAATCTTTGGGTTCTCAAGAGTTAGAGCCCCGCAGTGTTTTTGATCTCAATTGAGATTTTCACTGCGTGACCAATGTTGTTGTGTTATGCAAATTCTCTGTTCTTGAATATGTTGAGTTGTAATTGGTCTTATATTCTGGAGCTTGTACCATCCTTGTATTAACAATTGGTATCAGAGCGGGTTCTAAAGAGTTTTAGTTGATCCGTGATCAAGGATGGAACATCAACGTGACAGAGCCTCTAGCTCCATTAATTGTCCACCTTTGTTTGATGGAGACGATTACTCACAATGGAAGATTATGATGAGGGCGTTTCTCTACTCTCAAGATGAAAATATGTGGAATATAGTGGAGATTGGTTGGGAACATCCAACCAAGGTAGAAGACTCCAAGAAAGAAGAAGTGAGTTCTGCAAGAATTCCTAAGCCTAGAAAGGAATGGACAAAGGAGGAGGTTTGTGACAGAAATTGTGATTTCAAGGCACGAAATTCATTATTCACAGCTCTGTCCAAGAAGGAGAGAATGAGAATCAGCCACTGTGACACTGCCAAACAAGCATGGGATCTTCTCCAAGTCACCTATGAAGGTAATAAAAAGGTTAGAGGGCAGAAACTTCAACAACTAGTTTTGGAATTTGAGAATATGTCAATGGCTGAAGATGAATCAATCGACGACTTTCATGCTCGGCTTCTCAATGTAACTAGTCAATGTCGAAGCTTGGATGATCCAGTTGAGGAGCACCGAATTGTCAAGAAGTTTCTTAGATCTCTTCCTCCAAAATTCCAGGCCAAACAGATTGCCATTGAGGAGGCTCAGGATCTAGATATCTACTCTCTTGATGAACTTGTGGGAAATCTCAAAACTTTTGAGATGAGATTCAAACCGGATAAAAAGGTAAAAGATGTTGCTTTCTCTTCCGTTAAAAATAAAGATGATGTTATCAATAATTCTGTGGATTTAGCTTTATTAACAAAAGAGTTCAAAGATTTTCTGAAATATAAAAACTCTTCTGGAAATAATTCAAGAAACTTTTCTGACTCAAAAAGAGGTCAAATATTTGATAATCGTTTTGACAAAAATTCAAAATTTGCTCAAAAGAAAAGTTTTCCTGACAAACCTAAATGTTATGAATGTGGTGGAATTGGACATATTCCTGCTAACTGTGGTAACAGGATATGTAATTCACGTGGTGACAAAGCTTTAAAATTCACATGGAGTGATAGTGATGAAGGATCTCAATCGGATTCTGAAGAGGTAAATCTTGCTCTTACTTCTTCCCTTAATATTGATTTATCTGATGATTCTGATTTAGATGATGATGCTCTTGATGAAGAAACTAATGAAAAGTGTAAGCAATTGTATAATGCTTCAAAGTTCTTCAAAAAAATTACAAACTTGAAGAAGAAGTAAAGTCTTTAAGAGTGGAAAAAGAAAAACTTGAGCCAAATTTTGAAAATACTTTAAGAGAATGGGAAAAAGAAAGTTCTAACCTTGTTGATAAGATTAAAGTTTTGCATGATGAAATCAAGTCTCAAGATTGGGACAAAGAGCATGATGATCTTATTAACAAAATTAAGATATTGCAGGTTGAAGTCAAGGCTCAGTCTACTCTAAATGTTTCACTAACCTATGAAAATGAGAAATTGCAGGATGAGCTATTTAAAGTCAAGGAAAGCTTCAACAAGTTCTCCATTGGGTCTGAAAAGGTTTCTAAGATGATTGGCTTTGGTAAAGCTCATAGCAACAAAGAAGGTTTAGGGTATGAAGGTGGAACTTGCAAGCCTTTGACCTTTGTAAGAGGTGTGGAATGTGAAAAGTCAATGGGCCACTCTCAAACTTCAAATGACCACGATTCTGCTCCCAAGTTGCCCAAAAGATTAGAACTGAATTTGAATTCTCAAACCAATCAGAGAGTTGCTCAGGTAAGTTCTGACAAACACAGGTATATTCACAACTCCATAAAGTTCATTCCCACTTGTCATTATTGTGGAAAATTGGGACACATACGTCCTAGATGTAATATACTTCGCAGGGTCACTCAAAGTCAAAGGAAAGCATCAAAAATTAGCCCAACTGCATCGCTGCAAGCTGAGCTGAAAAAGCATCTGAAGTTTATTAAAAGGATTGCAGAGCGTATTGCAATCCCCAAAGAACAGGATTTGAAGCAGAAACAAATTTGGATTAAAAAAAGGTTCTAATAATTGTCTTTCTGCTCATATGGATAATCTTGATAACATGTTTGACCTTGCTTTTGTTCCTATTAAACACAAATTGGCTGATTCGGTTACTAAGTCCTTAGACACAGCTCGATTTGAATAACTTAGAAGCGACATTGGTGGGTGCTCTAAGTATTGATACTTTCACTTCACTTGATCCATTCTGCATGGATTCATATTGTATGATCTCATTGTAGTATAAGTGCATTGCTCTTTTTATTTTTGCATTTTTTATTTTTCTGGTTTTTGGAGAATCAGGATTGCATGTGTGGTTTGTATCCCGAAGTGTCTAAACAGATTCACTTGAACTTAGATTGACAAGGTTTCTACTCCTTTCCTTAAATATGAGTTTAAATATGAGTGTAATGAGATGATTTACATGCTTTGAATTTGTTCTTGCATCACTGTGTAATCTCGAACATGATCAACATATATTCTCTATTACTTCGTATGATCACATGCACACATACTTCTTGTGGTGGTAAGTAATATTCTTGGTTGACTTGTTCTTTGTCCACACATACGAAGTTGTTAAAATGTTATTATTGCTCCTCGCTAAAAAGGTACAATACTTTGGAGCATGGCCATGCTATTCCCAAAGTAAACAGGCCTTGGTTGTGACGAACGATATGAGGATTGGGAAGAAAAGGGAATGGTTTGGCCACCCCGGTGGAATGTAAAACTATTGACTCGAGTTGATATGTCCTTTGGGATGTCCTTGTTACATCTAGTACCCCAAAGTCATCTGACTTGGGAGCTGCTGGCATAAAACTCATTACATGAGTCTTAGTTTTCTTGTGAAAAACTATATGTTGTGTGAAAAGGCAAAAGAAAAAATTAAAAATTGTGCCCACACGGTGTTATAAGGAGAAATATCTATCGAATATGTTGGTCTATTTCTCTTCTTATGTGTGTTCTGATTTCAAGGATTCTAAGATTGTTACACACTCCACCCTGAGCTATGTTCACTTACACAACAAAGGTACAGAATGGTCGATCATATTCCAGCTTACCTTGTGGTTGTCAAATATGGTTTACTCATGTGACCTTATCTTGTTGCATTTTGTAACTGAAAATCGGTAAATTTGGGACTACCCATCTATTTATAGCGTATTAATAGTTACTGTGTAAAAAAATTAACTTGATCCACTGTCAATTCGACATCAAAAAAAGTGGTCAACTCTTTATACACGTATACTTCCCTAAGGGGAGCTATATCAGGAGTAGATAAATTTTTTAAAAAATTTACATTAGTTTATATAGCTCATACCCATGAGAGTGAGACCTGATAGATCAAAAAAATAAATTGCGAAGGACTGGTTATGAGCATATTGTTTTTATGTGGTATTTAAAGTTTAGAGTTGATATAGTATATCGAGACCTAAACGACGACAAAAATAGTTGAAATTTTCACCATAACCATATCTTCTTATTACGATACCATCCAATAGCCAATTTCGATAAATTATATTTCCTCCACCATGTTGCTCTTGGAAGGTATAATTTTGTAATACACCTAATAAACAAGTTGGACCACATTACTAGGCATATAAGGATTTTGTGCAATCTAAATATTTGTAACTGCAAATCAGTAAAATTTGGGATTATCCATCTGTTTGTAGCGTATTAATAGTTACTGTGTAAAAAAATTAACCCGAGCCGCCATTAATTCGACATCAAACAAAGCGGTCAACTCTTTATACACTTATACTTCCCTAGCTAAGGGGAGCTATACCAAGATGAGATAAACTTTTAGAAATTTTTACATTAGTTTATATAGCCCATACTCACGAGAGTATGAGAGCTGACAAATCAAAAAAATAAATTGCAAAGAACCGATTATGAGCATTTAGTTTTATGTGATATCTAGGGTTTAGAGTTGACCCAGTAGATTGAGACCCAAACGATGACAAAAATAACTGCAATTTTCACCTTAATCATATCTTCTTATCATGATAACATCCATCGGTCGATTTTAATAAATTATATTTCCTCCACAATGGTTCTCATGAAAAGTATAATTTTGTAATATACCTAATAAACAATGGCATATGAGGATTTTACTGACACCCGAACTATTTATTACGATTTTTAGAAGTTTTGGAATTTTAAAAATTATTTATGTATGATACTCTCAAAAGTCAAAACCATATAAATTATTTATTAGAAAATAATTTTCAAAAAATGTGATATGGACCGTCTGCTGTGCACATTTTGATCTGAACCGTTCATAGAAATTATGTATAGAGGGCTGTAAATACCAAGATGGCCTTTCAAACGTTATTTGGGGGGTAAAGCTCAAATTTTAATATTTCGCGCTGATTTCGGCGCTTCGCTCAAACTTTAATATTTTGCCAAATTTTGCGCGAAATTTTTTTGGACAATTGGTACTTTGATTATAAACAAATTTTTGCGATAAAATATCCTTTTCTCGCGTCACCGTTTCAAGCAAACCCTTCCCAATTCTCATCTACCTCCAATCTGCAACTCCACCGTCTCCGTCGAACATCTCCACCTTGTAAATCTTGATCATCGATCAAGGCTGTTTTGTTGCAATTGTAGCCGAAGCCGGCGAATCAGAAGAAGCCCTTGATCTCAGACCAATTTAGACTCGATCCTTCAATGTCCAGTACTACGCGGTATGTATTAGTTTTGGTGAATTATGTTGGGTATTTATGGGATTCGGGTTTTGGTTATGTTTGATTATTATTTGGTTTTGATGCTCTTCTTGAAATCTCATGTTTGGTTGCTGGGAAATTGAAGCAGGCCAAGAAGAGAGAAGAAAATGCAGTGAACCCTTTTTTATTGTTAGTTTGAGTTTATTATGCAAGTCTCTTGGTTTTACTGTTATTTCTTATATATGTTGCTTGAAGATTATTAGTTTGCTTATTGAGTTGGTAGTGCCATAGGAATTTTAGATTGCCGTGCTGATGAGTTTAGGAATTGACAGGAGAGGAATACCAGATTTGAAAATTCGTGGAGTTTTTTTTTTTTTTTGGTTAATTAATTAGGGTTTGTTGCTGGAATGCAATCTTTAGCGAATGTTTTTGGTATTCTGGTGTATTGGAATGTTTCTTCTGAAATGAGAAACTGGCTTGTTGAATCTTTTTTTTTTTTTTTGGGTCAACTGCTTGTTGAATCTTGTTTAGTTACAAACTGGAGACAAGCTGTTAAAATATATTCAATTTGCACTCAACTTAAAACAAATTCCAGATTTTATGCAAGTTTTTAAATCTATTGGTTGGCTTTTTTTATTTTATTTTATTTTATTTTTAAATGTAACTTCTTCTAGTTGGTGATATTGGGGCTATTTTTTCTTCTTCTTCTAGAAGGTCTCAGGTTTTCTGGAAATGGAGAAGCAGAGAAGGATAATTCTAATATAGTCATGCAATTCCATATTATGTGGAGTTCTTCTCATCGTAAATGCAATGAAGGTGAATATATATTTTGTAGTTTCATTTATATTGATCTACCATGATAATGATTACATGTCCTTTATGAAACATGTTTCAGATTAGAAAGAACCAAACATCTTTAGCTTCATGTGGTACCCTCTGATTATAGAGATGAATTTTATCAGGTAATCGATCATGATCCCACTTAGTCATATTTTGTGATTTTACTAAGGATATGAATTATCGATAATGACTTGGAGCGAATTTGTAGCATTCTTTTGAGACATGTACCTTCCTGCCCAGTGAAGGATATGTTAGTGTTCTAGTTCTAAAGATCACGAGCGTAAGAGGTGTTAAGTTTGGTGCTCTATAGGTGTTTCTGAATGGGAAGTGTTTAGCTTTATTAATCCCTGAATTCTAGCGACGAAATTGTTTGTGTTTGGTTTGACTCAGACGATACTAACTAGACCTCTGTGTGACTTAATTGATTGTTAGGTTTTGAATAATTGTTTGTGATACATCCATATGAGAGATGTGTGCAGCAGAGTTGGCTAAGGTTTTGAAAGAGCATTGGGTGACCAAGGTTCGATCCTTGGTGTCGTTGTTGGTTTGTTTTTAAAAGAAAAGACTACCACATACATTCAGTCTTATTGATTTAGACATTTAATTACATTACAAAAAAAAAAAAAAAAAAAAAGGGAACTACACTATACTAAGCCAAGTCACCAGCTCCGGATGGGTTGAGGCTGAGCTCAAGAGAAACGTGAGAGCCACCGTTGTAGCCGCCTGAGCCACCGGAATAGTAGCCATAGCCGCTACCTCCCTCGGAAGTAGTCTTCAGGCCACCAAGGACGTCCTCACCGTGCATGGGAAACAAAGGAAGAGTTTCAATCTCCTGGTGATCTTCTCCTCGTTGTTCCATGGAAGTTTGTTCTTCATTCCTGCCAAAGAAAGTAGTACTAGTACTAGTAGTGAAGGGTGAGGAGAAATACGGGTCAACACTGCAGTCGACCCATGGCCCAAAATTGAGATCAATGGATCCACCAGCACCAGTAGAACTAGTGGACCCAAAATTGATGTCAATGGATCCACCAGCTGGCCCAAAATTGATGTCGATGGATCCACCAGCACCAGTAGGACTAGTGGACCCAAAATTAATATCAATGGATCCACCAGTACCAGTGGAACTAGTTCCCATGGGCACTTGAGCAGCCTGATTGCACCTCTTCATCTGCTTCTCTCGAGCCCTGACGTTCTGGAACCAAAAGTAAATGTTCTTGCCCTCAACCTGTCCATACTGGTTCAGCTGGAGACAGATCTCGTGAATGTGCTCTGTAGTTGGGCACTTAACTCCCTTGTCGTAGTAAAGATCCTTGAGGATTCTTATTTGATCTGGAGTAGGAATCCACCTGGTACGGCGAAGCTTCGCCAGAAATCCGTGTTGGCACTACTCCCGGCTGCTTGGTTGTTTCCTACATCCTCGATTTGTTGCTGGGTTTGTAGCTCCATTAGTTGCAGAGTTCGTGGTTCCATGGTGATGAGTTGAGAGGAAGTGTAAATTGAAGAACGAAGTTGTTGAGTGTTTGTGGGAGATTGACCTTAGAAGGATTAAGGTTGATGAAGGGGTGTTGGAGATCTGAAAGTTCAGAGAAAAGAAGAGATTGAATCTACCAGATGGAAGAGAAGATCGGGAGGAGAAGGATTGAAATTGATGAAGAAAGGATTTGAGTTTCGAGAGGAAGGCTGAAGAGTTTGAGAGAGAATGGCTGGGGAAAATTTCTTTTCTTTGGTGTGAACAGTTTTTCTCCAGAATGCACCTATTTATAGAACAAGGTGAGCAGATCTCCACCGTTGGATGGACGATCTCTGAGATTCAAACTACGCGTTGGATTAAAGTCGCCCAAAAACACGGAAAAGTTGTTGGCGCGTGGAGAGCGTGTAGGGGACCGAGCGAATCTCGAGACGCTGTGGCAGACAGCTTTCGTCGAAAGGGATCTGCTTTCCGTAAATCACGGAAGCGACGTGTCGTGGCACGTGGAGTGTACCGACAGTTTGTTTTTATTCTATCGCTTATGATAGAATAAATAAAAGGAGTTGCATGGAGAATAACGAGTGCAGCTGGTGCTCTAGTGGTGGAAGAGTAAAGCTCTTGTACAAGAGGTCAGAGGTTCGAACCTTGCCTCCCCCTTTATTTTATTTATGTCGCCTATGACATAATAAATATAACGCGTGTGCAGGCGGATTTCGAACTTGGCTCCCCAGAAGCAGGTTTTCTCTTGCCATACTTTTTGTTATTCAATTGGTACAAGTTTGGTTATATAAAGAGATGAATGGTTATAATGATTTCTTGAACATTTCGCATTTGTTTTTTAATATTTCAATGCTATCCCTTATATCAAGTGATCAATGAATTCTCATATCAATGTTTTCTTGTATGTCTATATTTGAGATATTCATAGGAGGTCCAAAATTCCCTCTGGTACTGCATTGCTCAGACTTGTTTGGTTTACAATACCGAACCTAAGCTTGAGCTCAACTATTCTGAAGTAAGCTTTAAATTTGTCAATGACAAATGATTACTGAGAAAAGTGTTGTTAATAGAGAAAGACAAATATATATAATCACATTTGTCCACCTACACTTGCGCATGCAATCAAGCAGAATGTGTAAGTAGATCACTTATGTGCTGGAAGAACTAACATCACCTAAAAATCTGGACTTTAAGTGGGTTAATTTATTCTATTTGATGTGCTACTGTAACGTCCCATAGCTCAATTTACCCGTTTACTAGTCATTTGGACGGTAAATGACCTTTACTTTCACTTTTACTGTCGTTTCAGTACTTTTAGTGACCCTAAAAAGTTGACTTTTCATTCGGGTCAAAATTTGAAGAAACTTTCTTCATGAAAGTTGTAGAGGACGTTAAACCGAGCGCGTGCATATGTGGTACGTAAAAATCGGAGCTCGTATGTGAAAGTTATAAGCGAAAAACGAAAATTAGTAATTTGTCTATAAATAGCCGAGTTACTGTGGTAAGTTTCCATTTTCGGAAACTTACCGAGCTCTCTCTCTTCTCTCTCCCCGATTCTCTCTTCCTCTCCGACCTCTTCACCTTCTTCCGGCCATAACTCCTTCATCCGGTGATGGATTTTGACGCATAAGCTGTCGTTGGAAAGCTCTCTTCCTTCTCTTCATTTCTGGGTTGGTTTGGTAGCTTAATTTGAACTGTGGAAGGTGCAGCAACGAGAAGAAGAGGATGGTCACTGTAGCAGTTTTGAGTCAACGCCGATATTTTTCGATTCCGGCCGTCTCCGGCCACCAAACCGGCGTCGAAGGTTCGGTTTTTGCCAAGGATCATTTTGCCCCTAGCCTTGAGCCACGATTTGCAGCGTGGAGGAAGAATCGAATAGATGAATTTCTGGGTTACTATTCACCGATCAGGTTCAACCTTCTCCTTAATTGTTGAGGTACTTCTACTTGTTTTCTGACTTTGTCTCAGTTGAGAAAGTTGTTGGGTCTGTCGAGTAGGTGCTGCTACCAAAGTTTGGTGGTCATCGGAGGTGGTGGCCGCCGGCGCGTGGGGCCCACGCGCTGCCACAGTTGGTGGCGCGTGGAGGCGAGTAAAGTAGGGTTTTAATTTCTGTTTTAGCCCAATTAAATCCTATAAATCTTGTGGAGCTTATATTTGAAGTTTGGTGAAGATTTGTGAGGTTTTGAATGTATTATGAATTTTCAAAAATTATGAGTTTCGATTATCGATTTACGAGAATCCGACCGTTGGATATCTCTTGGTTCTGTCTTGGAACCTTTAAATTAGCGAATTGGTATTAGTTGTATAATTTGGGTTGAGTCCGAGAAGAAGTGGAGATGTGATTATGAGGATTTAATTTTAGGAATCATATTAAATGGCCGAGTTGTTATTCACGGAATATAATTGTGTACAGGGCGATGTACCGAGCTATTGCTCGACGAAGGAACTTGGCTGCGTGATCGCCTAAATAGTACAGTGAGTGGACTTTTGTTTTAAATAATGATGCATGCGTTTATTTTCTTGAATTAATGCTTTATTTAATTAACATATTACTTTTCGAGCATATGAATTGATTTCGGAATTTGATTTCAGTTTATCTCGTGGATTTGCTTTCAATAATGATTTTCATGAAGTGATTATGATTTATTCCGGTTGTGAATTTCGGATATTAATTTTGTTATGCTCGGATTCGAAACTTTGATTTATGTTGTTTTTCAACAAAGTATTTTCCATGGTATTTTTCCAAAATGGAATATTAGTTCATTATTGAACTTCCTTGCTTATTCATCATTGACTCGAGAATATTTTTGACGTGTGGGACACGCCGTTGATTTATTGATCTTTCTTATTTATTTATCGACTTTCGGATTTGGCATTGGGAATGCCTTGATGATGATTTTGGAATTGGTTTTGTTTCGAATTATGGAGATTATGATTTATTATTATTTCTCGCATTTTTGCTATTGATTTGAGATACACTTGCCGTGTGGGACACGTCGTTGGAAATTCATTTGCGAGAGTTGGGGAAGCCTTATGTATTTATGGATTTATGTGGTTTTCGGATTTTCTTTTGTCATACTTTGGGTGACTATTTGAAGGAATTGTGTCCTAAAACAATCATTTTGATGTAATTATTATTGTAATTATTATTAATCAAAAGGGCAAGTTTATTGTTCATTGCTTATATTTAATATTTGATTGAACAAGGTCCGAGGAATATGAGTTAAAGATAAAGTAATCTAAAGAGTTAGATATGTGAGACCTTTACTCTTTCACACTCTTATCCTAAAAGGTTCCTAGTCATAGGATTATCACTTGGACATTGATAATCCGGAAAGACTAGCACATACTATGTATGCTCAATATGGAGGATGATATGTCTCTTGTCATTTGTGTAGAGACATTAATACAAGTATGTGGGTGCTCTTAACTTAAAGAGTACACTGAACGCGATCATTAGAGTTCTTGTATGGAGTCTTACTTACATGTCAAACTTGAACTCTAAATTGCAATAATACAAATTAGTCCTTTGACCTGAGACACCATAGTTGTCTTATGAGTGAATGGATTATCTCTTGATGATGCAATAATATTGTGTCCCTTAATGGATATAATAGATGCATTCATTGGTATAATCAATTCGGTCATGGAGACATGTGAGTGTACAACAAGGAATCTCTATCCTTAAGTAAATAAGGTGTATGTTCAAAGATGTGATTCAATGAGTCTTTGGCCAAAGCATTGAATGAGATTTAAAAAGGAGTTTTTAATCACATTCTAAGAATCACATAAGAATGAAAATCACATTAGGGGATTGACATATCAATTCCATACCCCGATGATGTGATTTAGAACATTGTGTTAGAGAAGGACCGTATTGTATTGTAATTCCAATTGAATAGGTTCTTTGTCATTCTACATTAACTAGGGTAGTCATGATATGTTGCAAGACGTCACTCATGACTTGTGAAGTCCCCGAGGATTAATAAACATTTATTATCCTAATAACAAGGGAGAATCAAAAATGGAGTTTTTGATTCGTAAACAAAATAGAATGGTTTCTATAAACTTCACTGCCTTGTTAATTAGAACCTAAGAGATCGCACACCATATAAGTGGATCCTTGAGATTGTATATGAAGAAGATTAAACAAGAGTTGGTTATGAGCAAATAATTAATTAGATTTATTATTTGAACATAATTAGGATTTTCGGGTAAAACCGAACCTATTGGGCCTAAACGATTGTCGGGTTTTTGGTGTGGACTTGGGCTTCACTAAATGAGATTTAAATGAAAGCCCAAGACACATTTTTAGTGCCCAATAACATGTATGGACCAGCCAAAATATTGGCTTTATGAAAGTCAATATTTTTTCTTTTAGTAATTGGAGTTATTTCCTATTATATAAAAGGGAAAGCATGGACAAAGAAATAAGTGTGTCTCCACACTATTATTTTCAGATTAGAGAGAGAGAAAGAGAGTTCTCTCTTGGTCCATTTTTCAGAAATTAAAGGAAAGAAGAACACTTGCATAATTTCTTCTTTTCTTTCATCTTTCTTCATCTCTTGATTCACTTGGTGAAGATCCTTAGAGGCCATATATTTTTGTGGCTTTACTTGTTACATCAAGGAGGAGATTACAAGCACAAGAAGGAGTACAAGAAGGAGCTCTTAATTCAAGGTGCTTCAAGGTGGAGGAAACACACACAAGGAGAGATCAAGGAGAGGAACTTTGGTGGTTCACTTGGATCGGATTAAAATCACGCTCCAAGGGTGAGTAGAACATAAACTCCCTCTTTGTTCTTCCTTACTATGCATGCTATGTTTATATACATATCACAATAAGCCAAGATCATGGGTTAAAGGAATGGATTTTATGTTTAGTTAGTAGTTTAATTGTTAAACTAATTCCGCACTAATTAAAAAGTTTTGAAATCCATCCATTCCTTCAATTGGTATCATTGCTAGCATTGATTCGTCCGCCTTTGTGGCGAGGTGATGGGATCACCGAAGCCCGTTCGCCTTTGTGGCGCTGGTTACTGTCTTTGTGACAGTAATGCTGAAGCCCAGTATCCTAATCGCTACACATAGTGGCATGTGGGTATATAACGGGAGTATATGAGAGTACTTTAGCCTGGGAGGCTCATTCGTATGACTATCTTCTTCCCCTACTTTTATATTATTACTTGACTAGCAGGGCCTAGTCCGATTTTCTCTTAACCAGCGGGGTTGGTATGTTTCCACGAGATTTTAGAGTTTAAAAAATTATGTTTTATAATTGTTGCATGCATCGGGTTTTTAATGAAATAAATGTGGGAAAGTATAAAATCCTTTTTCTTTTCAATTATTTATTTTTGTCCACTCACGCTAACGTTTTTATGTATTTTTCCCTGGGCCCTTCGGTTTCAAATGCACAGTTTGCAGGCGAAATTAGTTGAGGTCGGGCGTACATGGAGTCGAGGCATAGCCAACAGCATTGCTTCTGCGTACTCATTCTATTTCTATTTTCTTTGTAACCTAGTGGATTAGTATTGCTCTGATAACCTGTGAGATTAATATTGTTTTTAGGTTGAGACTGATATTTGTGAAATTGGAGTTGTGATTTGGGGAGCAGGTGGCTCCAGAAGAATAAGGATGAGTGATTTAGAAATGTAAATTTCATTTCTCTAGGTTTTGGGTAGTCCATTTTAGGGGAAGTTCTGCCAAATTTTTGGAAGAATTTCTTCTAAGGTGGACCCCGCAGGGCCACTTCGAATTTCACGGTGAAATCCGGGTGCTGGTCCTGTCAGCTACTGCTAGTCACTTTGCATATTGTTCTTTCTCCATATTGTTCTTTCTCTTATTTGCTTATACGCAATGGCCCTCGATTCCTGCACACACCACAAACTTCCTCTTCTTGTGCTCGATTCGATACCGGTCAAAGTTCAAGGATTTTCAGTTTTCAATCCGATTATTAGTTTTTGTTGAACTCGAATTGATTTTTTTTTTTGCTGTTTTGTATAATTGGTCTTGTTCAATCTAGGTGGGTGGTTTTAGATTTATAGTTCTTTTTACTAATTTATATTTTATTTCTTTTTTGTTTTTGTGATCTAAGGCCGTGGAAAACTGAAGTTATCTCGAAGAAAGTAGTCATTGCACTTGGCAAGAGTGTAGTTGGAAGTATCAAAGAGTAAGGTTTGAGCTTCTTTTTCTTCTAATAACCTGAAATGGTGTATTTCAGTTGTGACTATGGATTTTGAGGGTCTGATTATGATAGAAGCTATTTGAAGAGTATAAGATATTATAGAGGGATTTTATAGTAGGTTGGGAGAAGCCCAATGTGTTTATGAATGTCCCTATTTGACATCCAACTATATTTTTATTCTGTTGTCAAAGCTTGCTAGAACTATTAAAGCTTGCTGTTCTTTTTCTTCTTTTTCATGTTGCATACATAAATATGCTAGAAGGTGATCTACTGATCTAGAATGTGATCTTTGGGTTGTCAAAGAATGCATCTAGGTCCTACATTTGGCCCAGTCTAATCATTAAGAGCCAAGGACTTTAGGAGGGGGGATGCACACAAACATGATAGTTTATAGGCTGTATGCTTATTCTTTTGTACATTTGGAAATGAAGTTCAGAGTATGGCATAGGAATGGAGGTGTCAACAAGTGGTGACACCAATAGCTATGAAATCCTGCTATTTGAGATGCTGATAAGCAAGAGATTGACATATGACATGTTTAAAGACGGCCTGAACTTGCATAAATTTGTTAAATAAGGCCTCCTTATCCTATTGGATGGTGATCAGAGCTGAGTATTCTAGCCATCCCAGGTAATCACTTCATCTCATCTTGATTTTCTATCTCTAATAAAATACTACTCGTTCACCCAATTTTGTGGAGTTGTGTGTTTAATTTGTTGTCTTTTCTCAGCCAGCTTTTGGGCAAGCACTTGGAGCCTATTATTGAAGAGGAGCTTTTGAACGAGCACACGGACACTATTGAAGAGGTTTGACATGCAAAACAAGAAAATTTTAACTATGTTATTTTTTTCGTTTACTGATAATCTGATATTAGTGTGCTTTGTTTAGTGTACGACTCGGCTTTGATTATCCAACAAGATGCTACCAGTCTACTTTGTTCTTGGGATTTTATGATCTGTACCTAAAATTATGCCTGACCGGGACAACTAGAAGACTCAGCTCTGATCAAGATGCTACCAGTAGACTTTGTTCGTGGGATTTTATGATTTTTACTAATTTTGAATGCTATGGAAACTTTCTAAGTATTTCATGTCTTTATTCATTTGAAATTCAGCTTCATCCAACCATTCAATTACACTGCTCAATCTCATCACCTCCTTGAGCTCCATATTATTTCCCCATGAAGGACTGCATGGCATTGTGGCTGCCAATTCCCCACATGAGCTATATGAATGACAAGTTGATGAAACTTGGTTCTGCCCATAACTTGAGAGTTTAAGCTTCAACATTTGGATGTAAGCATTAAATTTCAATTGCAGAACTAGAATAATGATTTCGAATTTCTTTTCAAACCAAGAAAAATCTACCAGTGCAAGTAGTATGAAGATAGAAAAACTAGCGCACAATAGGATGAACCATTCATGACATAAAACTCATAATACATACGAAGTAGTTAGTCCGCAAGGTACATGATGTATTATGTAATACCCCGAAAAATCCAAATTAAATTCCGTGGATTTTTAGAAATGATTTCACGATAGTGGGAGCGAGTACGAGGCTCGGAGAAGTTGTGGAATTAGTTCGAACGATTAATTTTTGGAAACTAACGTTATTTAGGGGGTCTCAAAAAGTGACTTTTTATACATTGGGAAATTGGGAAAACTTCCTTCATAAAAGTTGTAGAGCGCGTCGATACGAGTTCGTGGACATATGGAACGCAATATTCGGAGTTCGTATGAATAAGTTACGAATATTTGAAAATTGGGATTTTCTATAAATATGAAAAAAAAATCCGAATATTGCAAATGAGGACAGAATTTCTGGAACTCCAGAAATTTCTCCCCATTTCTCTCCCGAGCCCAGCCGCGACCCCCTCCCTTCGTCACCTTCGTTCTTCCTCATCCGGCCACCGATTGATGTGAAAAAAAGTGAGATTTTCTGGTCTCGACCCCCTTTACGAGTTTGTAGAAGAAATCGAAGTGAAATACGAGCTGTATGAGCCTCTACAAGGTCGAGAAGAGAGCCTCGTCGGAGACGAAATCGCTCTTCCCCACTTTTTCTGGGCTCTACTTTGTCTGGCCATATCTTCCTCTACAGGCCTCCGATCGACCTGATTTAAAAAGAAATTTTTCTCACCGTGAAGTTTTCTACAACTTTCCAGAAGACATCGACTTGAGATAACCATCGTGGTGGCCGCTAGAAGACCGAGAAGCCGCACAGCCCGAGCTGGAAATCGTCTTCCTTCGCCACCTTGGTTCTCCCAGCTCCGGCCACTATAGCTCGAGTTCTTTGAGGGCTTTTCTAGCCCAGAGGAAGTAGAAGCTATCCCCAAGAAGGCTTGCAGCGATTTGATCCGGGGTGATCGAATTTTGGAGTTTTGAAACTAGGGTTCATCGGATCCGTCGACTTCCAAGGTAAAATTCAATCTTTTGGCTTATAATCTGACTTTGTCGTAGTTATGAAAAGTGAAATTGGAGTTGAGATGAAGGACTTTCATGTTGTGAGTTTTATCAAATTTTGACTTTAGATGGGCGGCGGCGCCGCCACTGTGATGGTGGTTTCCGGCGACCTCCGGCCACTCCAAGGGCAGCTTCTGTCCATTTTTGTGTTCTACGTGTCGATACGATCGTGTGCATATATAATTCATAATTTTTGGAGATCGTATGATTAAGTTATGAATTTTTAAGTTTCGATCGATTTTGATCGTTAGATTTGTGATTTGTGAAGTTAGGACCGTCAGATGGACTTGTAGTTTTGATATGATGATCTTATGACTGTCCCAGTGGCTTTGTGTGGTCATGGGCGAAGATCCGACCGTTGGATCTTCGTATAAATGCAAAACAGTGATTAGGGAGGCGATTCGTGAGAATCCGTCCGTCGGATTTTCGTATAAATTTTGTGGAGATGTTTGTAAGGACGATTCAGGAAGATCCGACCGTTGGATCTTCGTGATAATTTTGGAGGATGATCCTAAGGGCGATCCGTGAGGATCCGACCGTTGGATCATCATATAAATTCGATCTGACCGTTGGATCTTCGTGATAATTTTGGAGGATGATCCTAAGGGCGATCCGTGAGGATCCGACCGTTGGATCATCATATAAATTCGATCTGACCGTTGGATCATCATTAAATTAGAATCCGACCGTTGGATTTCCGTATATGTGTGGTTTATGAATGATTGCTAAGTTAAGATCGTATCTGACTAGGTGATTGACGGTTTGAGTTGGTGGACGATTGTGGATCGTATTTTGAGCTGAATTGAAGACGCAGCGGGATTATCGAGGTGAGTAAACCTCACGTGGTTCATATTACGAACCCAATACATTTAATTACGTTATTTTATTGCAATCATATGAACTATAGTTGGTATTAATAGGCATTCCTGTGTGAATGTCTATATATATATTATTTACGTGAAATAATATGTATTGTTGGAGTTGTGTTGAGTTATTGTTGAGAAACAATATATTGTGAGAGGTATTGAGTTTATTGTTGAGAAACAATATATTGTGAGAGGTGTTGAGTTTTATTGTTGAGGAACAATAAATTGTTGTGATCTGTGGAGATCACTAGGTCACTAGGTGACCATGGCATCTATTAGTGAATCACGCTCTCGTACCGGGCTGGTGGTTATTAATAGTATTAAATCGTAATCACGTCTGTGGCCGGACGAGTGGTTACGTTCAGTTAGAGCTCTAGTCTGTCTGCCAAATGTGGAGTGACCTTATGAGTGAAATTGAGAGTAACTCATAAGTGTCTATATATATGTGGTAACCTTATGAGGGAAATTGAGAGTAACTCATAAGGGTCTATATATATATATATGAGTCTGTCTGGGAAATCTTATGAGCGAAATTGAGAGTAACTCATAAGTGTCTATATATATATATATATGAGAGTGAGTGACCTTATGAGGGAAATTGAGAGTAATTCATAAGTGTCTATATATATATATATATGAGAGTGAGAAAGTAACGTGGGTTTGTGGTGGTCTTGTAATTTAATAAATCACAGTTCTTTCTTGTTTACTCATACTAGCTGTCAAAAGCTTACCGGGTTTGGTGTTGTTGCAATCCCGGTACACTATTCAAATTGTGTAGCGGGTACTACTACAGGTCAAGAGAATCAGGATGGAGATCGAGCTGCGTAGAGTAGCTGCAATTGTGTCGATCTAAATTACTTTGTGAGGTGTATTATGCTCATTTAGAGCTTTACAATATTGCTTGTGAGAGTGAATTGTAATAATGAACTCGAGGTTTCGAGATTTGGAGTTTGTGTACCGTGTGGTGAGGTTATATTGAGAAAAAAATTCAGAACGTTTATTTGATTAAGTGGTTTAATTCATGTTTCGGATTTGAATTTATTATTCAAAATCCGGGGCGTGACAGTTTGGTATCAGAGCGTAAGGTACATATTTGGTGATAATCAATACTTCCCGAGTGATGGCCCGTCTGCAGCGGATCCCCATCATATACTCTTCGGTATTGGTATAATCATTGGGTATGTCTTAGTATGGGGTCTAGACAGCGTGTATGTCCGTAGGACGGTAGAGTTGCCTTCTAAGTTCGTATTAGAATAAGTTTAGTTTCCGCGAGTTGTGATCTTCGAGGAATGGAAACCTCCGGATTTAACTCTGATGAGTCAGTGAGGATTGTTTATGGAAATGAGTTTCCTTTTGTATGTAGAAGTGTTTGGTTGAAGGCATGGTATGGACCTATGCTCGTATCTGATGTGGATACGAGTATTAATTGATAGTAATTTTGCCTTCTTAAGTTGGACATACAGATGCATTTGAATAGATTCTAGACTCATGTGGAGTTGTGAGTAGTGTTGCGGTTAGGGAAGAAATTATTGTGGTTAATTCTTCCATGTGCTTGTAAGTTGTTGAGCAGAGTTTGAGGTGCGAGAACGGAGTTTGATCTCGTGTTTGAGTGATTGAGACGAACGACTATATATTTGAGTTCTCTCCGAGTACCTAAAATCTTAAGGGCTATTTGAAGTGGGACTAGTGGTAGTTTTAGTATTTCTAAATTTAAATCGAGATCCGAGGAACATGTTTTGTATACGTGGTTGATGTTGCGAGCATCATTTTTGATTGATATTTTGCGTTCACAAAGACAACTGGATTGGAAATTCTCCGTTTGGACACCTTGGTCTGTTGACCTGACTATGACTTGTGGACATAGTTTTATTTAAGTGAAGGAAATTGATTTTGTGAACTAGTTTTCTTAAGTTTTGGATCGTAGTATGGAGTTGGACTGAAGTGAATTTGAGGTTGTTTGTGTTTTAAGTTTAAGTAGGCGGGACACTTAAAGTTTTGAAATGGAGTTTGATCTTGGTCGGTAAATAATGGGGAGATTTAGAGTCAACTCTCTGTAAATGTTATTAGATGAGGGTGTGTTTCTGTGGTGATGGATTTTAGGAGAAATGGTTAAGTGCAATTTTGGGTATTGATTGTAGTGACATTGTTGGGTATCCATAGTGGTTCAAGTGAATTACTATGCGATATGGAGTTTGATTCGGTTTCTAAATCGTAAATTCATAGGGTATGAATTGTGGTAAGTTTAATGGAGCAATTAATAGAGGAAATGGTTGAGATTTTATAAGATTTGTATGGGTAACTCTAAGGATGTGGGTTTTTCCTAGCTAACTCAGGATGTGTTTAGCTTTATTAAACCCTAATTCTAACGACGAAATTGTTTGTGTTTGGTTTGACTCAGAGGATGCTAGCTAGACCTCTGTGCAACTTAATTGATTGTTTGTGATAAATCATTATGATTGATGTGTGCAGCAGAGTTGTCAATGGTTTTGAAAATAGTATTGGGTGACCAAGGTTGATCCTTGGTATTGTTGTTGGTTTAACAAAAAGAAGAAACGACATGCATGCAATCTTATTGATTTTATATTACAAAAAGGAAAACGAGGACTATGCTATGCTAAGCCTAGTCAGCAGCTCCGGATGGATTGAGGCTGAGCTCAAGAGAAACGTTAGAGCCACTGTTGTAACCGCCTGAGCCACCAGAATAGTAACCAAAAGCGCTACCTTCCTCGGAAGTAGTCTTCGGGTTACCAAAGACGTCCTCGCCGTGCACGGGGAACAGAGGAAGAGTTTCAACCTCCTGGTGATCTCCTCCTCGTTGTTGCAGGGATGTTTGTCCTCCTGTTGTGCCAAAAGAGTTGTACTGGTATTAGTGTTGAAGTGTGAGGAAGAATATGAAACAAAATTTAAATCAAGAAATCCTTCATTACCAGTAGAATCGGTGGAACCAAAGTTGAGATCAATGGATCTACCATCATCAGTAGAACTAGTGGACCCAAAATTGATGTCAATGGATCCACCAGCTGGCCCAAAATTGATGTCGATGGATCCACCAGCACCAGTAGAACCAGTGGACCCAAAATTGAGATCAATGGATCCACCAGTACCAGGAGAACTAGTTCCCATGGGCACTTGAGCAGCCTGATTACACCTCTTCATCTGCTTCTCTCGAGCCCTGACGTTCTGGAACCAAAAGTAAATGTTCTTGCCCTCAACCTGTCCATACTGGTTCAGCTGGAGACAGATCTCGTGAATGTGCTCTGTAGTTGGGCACTTAACTCCCTTGTTGTAGTAAAGATCCTTGAGGATTCTTATTTGATCTGGAGTAGGAATCCACCTGGTACGGCTTCGCCAGAAATCCGTGTTGGCACTACTCCCGGCTGCTTGGTTGTTTCCTCCATCCTCGATTTGTTGCTGGGTTTGGAGCTCCATTAGTTGCAGAGTTCGTGGTTCCATGGTGTTGGGTTGAGAGGAAGTGAAAATTGAAGAACGATGATGTTGAGAGTGGTGTTGGAGATCTGAACTCCTCAGATGAAAGAAGGGCTGAAGATCTGAGAGAGAAGGATTGAAGATTGGTGAGGGAAGGACTGGAAATTTGAGAAGAGAAAGGTTGAAGAGTTTGAGAGAGAAAGGCTAAAACTCTGGAGAAATTTCTTTTCTTTCGTGTGAACAGTTTTTCTCCAGAATGCACCTATTTATAGAACAAGGTGAACAGATCTCCACCGTTGGATGAACGATCTCAGAATTTGAATCCACGCGTTGGATTAAAGTCGCCCAGAAACCCAGAAAAGCTGTTGGCGCGTGTTGAGCGCGTAAGAGGACAGGCCGAATCTCGAGGCGCTGTGGCAGACAGCTTTAGCCGAAAGTGATTCTGATTGCCTTAAATCACGGAAGGGATAAGCCGTGGCAGGTGGGCCGTACTTGGGCTTGTCTATGATCAAGGCTCACACTGTAGTTGTGGGTGGAGGCCCGATGGGCCGAGTTTCTGAATAGTTTTGGGTGAAAAATTAGTGGGCCGGATTTCTACAACAGTTTTGGGTGTTTTGGGCCGGTTTGTTGAAACAGTTTGAGAACGGCTTGGGTTAAATAAAAGGAATGGTATGGATAACAACGAGAGCAGCTTGTGCTCGAGTGGCTGAAGGCTGTACCTTTGTGCTAGAGGTCCGAGGTTCGAACCTTGCCTCTCGTTTATTTTTATTATGTTCGCTTATGACATAATAAGTATAACATTTGTACACATTATATTAAGCACAGCTTGTGCTCCAGTGGTTGGGGACAAATGTTTCGTGCAGCAGGTTAAGGTTTCGAACCTTGCCTCCCCCGTTATTTTATTTATGTCGCTTATGACATAATAAATATAACACGTGAGCATATATTAATGAAGGCAGCTCTTGCTTCAGTGGTTGGGAGCAAAACCTTCGTGTTCGAGGTCGGGAGTTCGAACCTTACCTCCTACAAATATTTTTGGATCTCGTATATGCTTGATATACGGACGCATATACGGTATGTACGGTATACATACATATATACGGTCTGTATGGTATGCATACGTATATACAGTTTGTACGGTATACATATGTACATACGGTCTATACGGTATGCATACATACATACGGTATACCTATGGTATGTACAATTTCATACCGTAGTCGAGCTGAAAGTTGGTGGGCCGATTGGTAGGCCCAAATAGTAAGCCCAATTGTTCGGCCAATTGGTAGGCCCAAATAGTAAGCCCAATTGTTCGGCCCGAATGGTAGGCCCAAATGTTAAGTCCAATTGTTCGGCCCGAATGGTAGGCCCAAATGTTAAACCCAAATTGGTTCGGGCCGGTTCGAAATGTGGATGGTTCGGTTCCTTCGGCCCAATTGGCCAGCCCTAATGCTTAGCCCAAGGATTGAGCAAGCCCAAGTCATCATCACTGGGTGACATGTTTTATTGGCGTGCTTTTGAGAATGATTTGTTTTGAGTGATGCTAATTGAGTAGCGAAACGCTTTGTGGGAGTGTTTATTGTGATTGTATGCCTGTTAAGGATGACGATCAGTGAGAAAACAGCTATATTGTTGTGTTGAGGCAATTGTTGTGTTGTAATTTTGAGAAATGATGCGGTGAAGGAATGTCATGTTGATGACTTAAGTGGGAATGAGGATTTCATTTGTGAATTCTTGTTGTGTGAGTTTACGTTTGTGATGAAAGGATTTAGTGGCCATAGGAATGTATTTTTATACAAAGGGCTGTGGCTTTGTAGATTACTACAGTTTTGGGAAAGATGGAGATTCGATGGTTAGGTTAACCGTAATCGAGAGCAATTAACTTGCGCTTAAATTTCGGGACGAAATTTCTTTAAGGAGGGTAGATTGTAATACCCCGAAAAATCCAAATTAAATTCCGTGGATTTTTAGAAATGATTTCACGATAGTGGGAGCGAGTACGAGGCTCGGAGAAGTTGTGGAATTAGTTCGAACGATTAATTTTTGAAAACTAACGTTATTTAGGGGGTCTCAAAAAGTGACTTTTTATACATTGGGAAATTGGGAAAACTTCCTTCATGAAAGTTGTAGAACACGTCGATACGAGTTCGTGGACATATGGAACGCAATATTCGGAGTTCGTATGAATAAGTTACGAATATTTGAAAATTGGGATTTTCTATAAATATGAAAAAAAAATCCGAATATTGCAAATGAGGACAGAATTTCTGGAACTCCAGAAATTTCTCCCCATTTCTCTCCCGAGCCCAGCCGCGACCCCCTCCCTTCGTCACCTTCGTTCTTCCTCATCCGGCCACCGATTGATGTGAAAAAAAGTGGGGTTTTCTGGTCTCGACCCCCTTTACGAGTTTGTAGAAGAAATCGAAGTGAAATACGAGCTGTATGAGCCTCTACAAGGTCGAGAAGAGAGCCTCGTCGGAGACGAAATCGCTCTTCCCCACTTTTTCTGGGCTCTACTTTGTCTGGCCATATCTTCCTCTACAGGCCTCCGATCGACCTGATTTCAAAAGAAATTTTTCTCACCGTGAAGTTTTCTACAACTTTCCAGAAGACATCGACTTGAGATAACCATCGTGGTGGCCGCTAGAAGACCGAGAAGCCGCACAGCCCGAGCTGGAAATCGTCTTCCTTCGCCACCTTGGTTCTCCCAGCTCCGGCCACTATAGCTCGAGTTCTTTGAGGGCTTTTCTAGCCCAGAGGAAGTAGAAGCTATCCCCAAGAAGGCTTGCAGCGATTTGATCCGGGGTGATCGAATTTTGGAGTTTTGAAACTAGGGTTCATCGGATCCGTCGACTTCCAAGGTAAAATTCAATCTTTTGGCTTATAATCTGACTTTGTCGTAGTTATGAAAAGTGAAATTGGAGTTGAGATGAAGGACTTTCATGTTGTGAGTTTTATCAAATTTTGACTTTAGATGGGCGGCGGCGCCGCCACTGTGATGGTGGTTTCCGGCGACCTCCGGCCACTCCAAGGGCAGCTTCTGTCCATTTTTGTGTTCTACGTGTCGATACGATCGTGTGCATATATAATTCATAATTTTTGGAGATCGTACGATTAAGTTATGAATTTTTAAGTTTCGATCGATTTTGATCGTTAGATTTGTGATTTGTGAAGTTAGGACCGTCAGATGGACTTGTAGTTTTGATATGATGATCTTATGACTGTCCCAGTGGCTTTGTGTGGTCATGGGTGAAGATCCGACCGTTGGATCTTCGTATAAATGCAAAACAGTGATTAGGGAGGCGATTCGTGAGAATCCGTCCGTCGGATTTTCGTATAAATTTTGTGGAGATGTTTGTAAGGACGATTCAGGAAGATCCGATCGTTGGATCTTCGTGATAATTTTGGAGGATGATCCTAAGGGCGATCCGTGAGGATCCGACCGTTGGATCATCATATAAATTCGATCTGACCGTTGGATCATCATTAAATTAGAATCCGACCGTTGGATTTCCGTATATGTGTGGTTTATGAATGATTGCTAAGTTAAGATCGTATCTGACTAGGTGATTGACGGTTTGAGTTGGTGGACGATTGTGGATCGTATTTTGAGCTGAATTGAAGACGCAGCGGGATTATCGAGGTGAGTAAACCTCACGTGGTTCATATTACGAACCCAATACATTTAATTACGTTATTTTATTGCAATCATATGAACTATAGTTGGTATTAATAGGCATTCCTGTGTGAATGTCTATATATATATTATTTACGTGAAATAATATGTATTGTTGGAGTTGTGTTGAGTTATTGTTGAGAAACAATATATTGTGAGAGGTATTGAGTTTATTGTTGAGAAACAATATATTGTGAGAGGTGTTGAGTTTTATTGTTGAGGAACAATAAATTGTTGTGATCTGTGGAGATCACTAGGTCACTAGGTGACCATGGCATCTATTAGTGAATCACGCTCTCGTACCGGGCTGGTGGTTATTAATAGTATTAAATCGTAATCACGTCTGTGGCCGGACGAGTGGTTACGTTCAGTTAGAGCTCTAGTCTGTCTGCCAAATGTGGAGTGACCTTATGAGTGAAATTGAGAGTAACTCATAAGTGTCTATATATATGTGGTAACCTTATGAGGGAAATTGAGAGTAACTCATAAGGGTCTATATATATATATATGAGTCTGTCTGGGAAATCTTATGAGCGAAATTGAGAGTAACTCATAAGTGTCTATATATATATATATATGAGAGTGAGTGACCTTATGAGGGAAATTGAGAGTAATTCATAAGTGTCTATATATATATATATATGAGAGTGAGAAAGTAACGTGGGTTTGTGGTGGTCTTGTAATTTAATAAATCACAGTTCTTTCTTGTTTACTCATACTAGCTGTCAAAAGCTTACCGGGTTTGGTGTTGTTGCAATCCCGGTACACTATTCAAATTGTGTAGCGGGTACTACTACAGGTCAAGAGAATCAGGATGGAGATCGAGCTGCGTAGAGTAGCTGCAATTGTGTCGATCTAAATTACTTTGTGAGGTGTATTATGCTCATTTAGAGCTTTACAATATTGCTTGTGAGAGTGAATTGTAATAATGAACTCGAGGTTTCGAGATTTGGAGTTTGTGTACCGTGTGGTGAGGTTATATTGAGAAAAAAATTCAGAACGTTTATTTGATTAAGTGGTTTAATTCATGTTTCGGATTTGAATTTATTATTCAAAATCCGGGGCGTGACATATTAGAGACCTTGAAATGAACAAATACAATTATAAATGAACAAACAAGCCCTACACATGATGTATCGCAAAATAATGAATTGACTTTGCCACTATGACTGTTTGGTATGGCTGTGCGGATACAATGAAATAATTGCGTTACCGCATTGCAAGAAATGTGCAAAAGATGAATATACTTGAGTCAATTTTAAGAATAAAGCATAAAAATGAAACCGAACAGATGGCATAACAGCTCCTGTTAAACATCCAAACTACTATCCACTGCTAAACACCCAAAACTATGCCCAAAGTGTTATTTTAAGGTGTTATTTTCAAGAATAAAAAAAGCCACTCCTTTTACAAGCACTATAGATTTAGGTTGTTGAGCAGAAAACTTGGCCCTTTATTCTTGAAAATAACACCTTAAAGGAGTGGCCAAGTTTTCTGTAATCCACAGCCTTTAATGAAAATTCTGCCTGGCTACTTAGGAGGTTATCGGTTGGAGTTGGGTTTTCTCCGTTTCATAGTTAGTGATTTTAAGTTTGCAGTTCCCATTAAAAATCAAATGTAGAAGTTAACTGGGTTACATCAGCCTTTGAAATTGATTTTCCCACTAAATGATCTGTCCAAATATAGCCTGGACCCGTGTACCCCATATTTATTGGTTTGCTTATTGATTTAGGTTCAATGGCAGTATATCTTCTCTTGGATTGAGGATATTATGATGTCTGATGACCAACAGACATCAGACAATATGTAGCTTCTTTTTTATGTTTGTGCTTTTGTTCCTGCCACCAATTAATTTGAGCTTCATAAATTTCTTAAACCTATTTCAAGTATTCAACTTTTGGTTACAGGTGCATGAAGCTATTGCAAGAGAAGAGTCTCAAGAATTTCCTGAGGGGATTGTCATTCAAGAGATTCGCCGTGGCTTTTTACTTGGAGGTAGACTTCTAAGACCAGCAATGGTTAAAGTCTCTATAGGGCCTGGCAGTAAGAAATCCCCCGTGGCCACTGAGAAATCGTCAGGGTCACCTGGAACAGCTGCTTCGGTAGAGAATTGACAAGTTTCCACACAGAAGCTGAATTAGATGCAAGGATAAGACTGCTTCAATTCTTTTTTGTGGCATTTCTTGTTTCAAAGTATTGGAGTGAACAACGTCGTCTTCTATTGGACATTGGAGGAATATGCTTTGAACTGCACTCGTCGCCTGATAACAAAGAGCAAGGAACTAGTTATTGCATAAGATAGACCATAATAAAAATATTTAAAAAACAATAGATGAGTTTCAGACTCAGGTGTTTCATTACCTTACTCCGATCAAGTACATGGATAATCTCATTTGGTGTTTCAGACGGACTAGCCACCGCCTGCGCAGCCACCTCCTACTCGCCCAGACCGCCCCCTGAGCCTGCAACACCGGCTGACCCACCATTCCAGCCGGCCTCAACCAAATTCCATCACAGCACCGATCCAAACCGGCCAGCAGCCCTGCTCCAGCCTAGTCCGTCCTCCTACCCACGCGGCCAGCCCATCTGCAGCAGCGCCTCCGCCAACGCTCGGATTGGCCAGCCGGGATCCGCTCGTCTCCTGCACCGGTCCCAGCCCCGCCCCGGCGCCCATGCCCAGCCCCAGCGCCCCCGCGCCCTCGTCCAGACCGGCATCTGCACGAGTTTCTTCTTCCTGCAAACCGAAAAACAAACAGAGAGAAAAGAAAGAAGCAGAGAAAGAAGAAGAGAGGAAAGAAAAAGAGAAAAAAAAAAAAAAACAGAGAGAGAAAAAGTAAACCGGCCCAAAGAAAAGGTCCGGTCGGAAAAAAAAAGGGGGAATCCCAGCCCGAAAAAAAAAAAGAAAGAGAAGGGCCCAAGTATAAACCCGGCCCAAATAAAAAAAAAGCAGGCCCTGCAGGCCCAGAAACGAAAAAAAAAAACAGAAAAAGAAAAGAAAAAAGAGAAGGCCCAAAGAAAAGACCAGGCCCAAAAAAAAGAGAGATCAAAGCCCATTGCTGAAAAGGGAGAGGAAGCGGCCTAGTTTTCTCAAGCCCAAAAATATCGCTACGCACGCCTGCATCAACACGCGCGTGTGCTAGGATTGTTTTATTTTCTCGAAATCAAGTATGTTTTCTTTATTTTATTTTATGATTTTAATCAAGTATGTGAATTTTATTTTCTATTTTTAAGCATGCTTTTTATGCCTTTATTATATTTTGTTATTAAGCATGTTTAGGTAGATAATTTTGATCATTTAAAGCATGTCTTGTTATTTATGCTTTATATGATTATATATTTTATTGTTTATATTTTATTTTTGAGCATGCCATATATATATATATTTTGTTATATATTATTTATGAAATTTGAGCATGCCATGTAGTTTATTTTTTTTATATATGCTATGTTCTATTTATTATTAAATGTGTTATAATTATTTTTGAAATGCAACATATAAAATTCCATTTTGCCATGATAATGAAAATTCATGCGCATTATACACACACTTACTGTGATAAAGTGTTTTCACATAGCATCGAAAAAAAAAAATTTGACCATTACGAATCTTGGTCTTGAAATCTAATTCATACGTTTGGAAAATAATTCACGTGGATGTCTTTATGACTGCGTAATTTATTTCTTCTCTCTTGTTTATGTAAATGGCTGATCCAACTCGACCTGAATTTGACATTTTGGACTCAGACGGACTTGAGTACCACCGTTGGGTTTCCGATGTGGAAACTGCCTTTGTGGCAAGAGACTACACTGCCACCATTACCGACCCCAAAGATGATGAACTATCTAACAAGGTGAAAGCAAATGCCTTAATGTTTCTGAGGCGACATATTGATCCTAGCCTACGCTGGGAGTACCTTCAGTTGAAGACACCCAAAGAACTGTGGGATGCCCTTAAGGGACGTTTTGGGAACATTCATGACACCTTGCTCCAAGAACTGACCGTTCAGTAGAATGAAATCCGCTTGCTTGACTACAAAAGGGTCAATGACTTCAACAAGGACATGTTGTGCCTAAAGTGAAGGAATTGATGGATTTCAAAACTTTTTAATTAGTGCGGAATTAGTTTAACAATTAAACTACTAACTAAACATAAAACCCATTCCTTTAACCCATGATCTTAGCTTATTGTGATATGTATATAAACATAGCATGCATAGTAAGGAAGAACAAAGAGGGAGTTTATGTTCTACTCACCCTTGGAGCGTGATTTTAATCTGATCCAAGTGAACCACCAAAGTTCCTCTCCTTGATCTCTCCTTGTGTGTGTTTCCTCCACCTTGAAGCACCTTGAATTAAGAACTCCTTCTTGTGCTTGTAATCTCCTCCTTGATGTAACAAGTAAAGCCACAAAAATATATGGCCTCTAAGGATCTTCACCAAGTGAATCAAGAGATGAAGAAAGATGAAAGAAAAGAAGAAATTATGCAAGTGTTCTTCTTTCCTTTAATTTCTGAAAAATGGACCAAGAGAGAACTCTCTTTCTCTCTCTCTAATCTGAAAATAATAGTGTGGAGACACACTTATTTCTTTGTCCATGCTTTCCCTTTTATATAATAGGAAATAACTCCAATTACTAAAAGAAAAATATTGACTTTCATAAAGCCAATATTTTGGCTGGTCCATACATGTTATTGGGCACTAAAAATGTGTCTTGGGCTTTCATTTAAATCTCATTTAGTGAAGCCCAAGTCCACACCAAAAAACCCGACAATCGTTTAGGCCCAATAGGTTCGGTTTTACCCGAAATCCTAATTATGTTCAAATAATAAATCTAATTAATTATTTGCTCATAACCAACTCTTGTTTAATCTTCTTCATATACAATCTCAAGGATCCACTTATATGGTGTGCGATCTCTTAGGTTCTAATTAACAAGGCAGTGAAGTTTATAGAAGCCATTCTATTTTGTTTACGAATCAAAAACTCCATTTTTGATTCTCCCTTGTTATTAGGATAATAAATGTTTATTAATCCTCGGGGACTTCACAAGTCATGAGTGACGTCTTGCAACATATCATGACTACCCTAGTTAATGTAGAATGACAAAGAACCTATTCAATTGGAATTACAATACAATACGGTCATTCTCTAACACGATGTTCTAAATCACATCATCGGGGTATGGAATTGATATGTCAATCCCCTAATGTGATTTTCATTCTCATGTGATTCTTAGAATGTGATTATAAAACTCCTTTTTAAATCTCATTCAATGCTTTGGCCAAAGACTCATTGAATCACATCTTTGAACATACACCTTATTTACTTAAGGATAGAGATTCCTTGTTGTACACTCACATGTCTCCATGACCGAATTGATTATACCAATGAATGCATCTATTATATCCATTAAGGGACACAATATTATTGCATCATCAAGAGATAATCCATTCACTCATAAGACAACTATAATGTCTCAGGTCAAAGGACTAATTTGTATTATTGCAATTTAGAGTTCAAGTTTGACATGTAAGTAAGACTCCATACAAGAACTCTAATGATCGCGTTCAGTGTACTCTTTAAGTTAAGAGCACCCACATACTTGTATTAGTGTCTCTACACAAATGACAAGAGACATATCATCCTCCATATTGAGCATACATAGTATGTGCTAGTCTTTCCGGATTATCAATATCCAAGTGATAATCCTATGAGTAGGAACCTTTTAGGATCAGAGTGTGAAAGAGTAAAGGTCTCACATATCTAACTCTTTAGATTACTTTCTCTTTAACTCATATTCCTCGGACCTTGTTCAATCAAATATTAAATATAAGCAATGAACAATAAACTTGCCCTTTTGATTAATAATAATTACAATAATAATTACATCAAAATGATTGTTTTAGGACACAATTCCTTCATAAAGGCACGTCTAAATTTCTATGGAAATGAACTCACAGAAGATGATATGATCCAGAAGACTCTTTCCACTTTTCCTACTTCAGCCATTATACTAGCAAACCAGTATAGGCTGGAGTATGATAACAAAACAATCACAACCAACAAACCAGTATAGGCTGGAGTAAACCAGCAAACCAGCAAACCAGCAATTATACTAGCAAACCAGTATAGGCTGGAGTATGATAACAAAAGAATCACAACCTTCAACAAGCTGATCAACCTACTACAAGTGGCTGAGAGGCATAATGAGGTTCTGTTAAACAACAATGTCAGGCCTGTTGGAACAAAGAAAATTCCTGAGGCTAATTATGGCAAAGTGAAAGGTGGAAAGAACTCCAATGCAAAGAGGGTTGGACGTGCTGATCCCTACCCACGTGGTAACAATGCACCACGTGGCAAGGGACATGGGGGTCGTGATATGGGCCGTGGAGGCCCTCCCAATGTATGGCGCAGAGATGGTGGTGCTGGCCCTAGTGGTCATGGAAACAAGGTGCAAAGGGCACCTAAGAACCCTTCAGTCAAACAGAATAGAGTTGGCAATGAACCATGCTATAGTTGTGGAGTCATTGGGCATTGGTACAAGAACTGCCAAGCAAGCAACAGAGTAGCAGCCAATTACAAGAGGTATAGGGAGTCTAAAGAACAAGAGGCTCACTATATGGAAGAAGGAGGCCATGACCCAGAAGTCAACCTCACAATTGCAGACTTTAATGGCAACAAGGAACTTGCTCAGTCAACCGATGCCCCAGATTTTGACTGATCTGCTTTATTTACTTTATTTTCCAAAAACAGTTGTGAAGGCATAATGCCTCATTTTTAATTAGACTATTACTTGGTCTTAAAGTTTATTTCAATAATGGTTTGATGAATTAGAACAAGACCTTGATTTGATTATCGTTGGCTTATTAATAAATTTCAAATTTTATTCTGAAGCACTGAATTTATTCAAATTTATTTACTACACATATTTACAGGGTTCAAAAAAGCACTATAACGATGTAAAGCAATACATCTAGAAAAAAAAAATTACTAGAATGAAAAGATTATCATTCTACCTAACATAGAAATACTCTAAAGAATATGAGATATATTTAATGTCACAGACGCTCTGTATGCACCAAGAGCTAATCGAACCTTGTTAAAGATTCAAAGATATTCGTGCCAACGATTATCATGTAGAAACACACTGTGAGAATGGAACTGAATACATTTATATTACCTCTAATGAATGTGGAAGGAAACGCATTTTAGAGAAACTTATGAGTCAATCTAGTGGACTGTACCTCACTACGATTCAGATTATTGAATACCATGCTGTCACCAACAATGAAATGTGGGACACTGACTCATACAGGCTTTGACACGACCACGTAGGGCATCCCGGTCGTGACATGACGATCCGTATTTTAAAGAACTCATACAGACATCCCTTCATTCGAGTTAAAAATAAAATGGGAGAAAAATCCGCCACACTGCAATGTGTTGGTCCTAGTACTACTCAAATGCAGTCATTGCTTTCTGAAGTACCAGAAACACTACCTCCATCCTATTATGCCTCATTGACTATTTCAAAGGCACATCACTTGTTTTGCAAAGCCTGCTCTTTAGCAAAAACAGGAACGAGACCTTCCTATGCTAAAAATACAAAACATTCCATTCTTACAAAGGATACAAGGAGATATCTGTGGACCTATCCATCCAGAATGCGGACCATTCAAGTACTTTATGGTTCTGGTGGATGCTTCGACACACTGGTCACATGTCGTTTTATTGTCCACAAGAAATGCTGCATTTGCAAAACTCCTAGCACAGATTATACGCTTAAGGGCTCACCACCCTGATCACCCTATCAAGTCTATAAGGCTTGATAATGCTGGACAGTTTACATCAAAAGCATTTGATGAATATTGGATGTCTATTGGGATCGATGTAGAGCATCCTGTACCCTATGTGCATACACAAAATGGTCTCGCAGAAGTCACCATCAAAAGGCTACAGATGGTGGCAGGGCATTGGTTATGCGCACCAACCTGCCTATATCTGCCTGGGGTTATGCAATATTGCACGCAGCTTTACTTATTCGTTTCAGACCTACTGCTAGCCAACCATTTTCTACGTACCAGTTGGTAACTGGATATGAGCCTGACATTTCACACTTACGCATATTTGGTTGCGCAGTATATGTGCCTATTGCGCCCCCACAGCGCACCAAAATGGGTCCTCAGAGACGATTAAGTATTTATGTTGGATACGAATCCCCAACAATTATCCTCTACTTGGAACCCTTGACAGGCGATCTCTTTACCGCTAGATTTGCGGATTGTCACTTGATGAGACAGTCTTCCCATCGTTAGGGAGAGATAGGAAAAAGGATTTTCCAAGGGAACGACAGGAATTATCGTGGTTTGTCCCCACTCTGTCTCATTTTGGTCCCCGCACTTCACAAAGTGAAAGTGAAGTGAAAAGAATAATCGATCTTCAGAACGTAGCAGATTCGATGCCTGATGCGTTTACTGATATCACAAAAGTGACGAGATCACATATACCAGCTGCAAATGTGCCTGCAAGGTTAGAAGTCCCCAACAAGGGCCATAGTGCTGCAGATAGAGGCACTGCAACCACACTTAGTGGAGGTGTGGTTGAGGCCGTGGCTCCCCAAGGAAGAGGGGGAGGCCACTTGGTTCGATTGACACTCACCCAAGGAAGAAGAGGGCGAGTAAGGCACAAACCAATCATCAATGTATAGAATCCCTCTCATGAGATTGTCTCTGATTATAGTTATGTCCATGAATCAATACTAGAGGACGATCCGATGTTTAAAATGATTCCAGAGAACAAAGAAATCTCAAAGGATTATGAGAATGCGTATGAGTTGATAGAAAAATCTTCCATACACATTGATGATATATATTGTTGCTCAAGGAATCATAGAGCACGATGATATCGAACCACGCTCTGTTGCAAAATGTCAACAAAGAGCAGATTGGCCTAAATGGAAAGAAACAATCCATGTAGAATTATATTCTTTGACAAAGAGACAGGTATTTGGTCTGGTAGTGCTAACCCCACCAAGTGTAAAGCCTGTAGGACATAAATGTGCCTTTGTCATAAAGCGTAATGAGAAGAATGAAGTCCTAAGGTACAAGGCTCGCCTTGTGGCGCAAGGTTTCTCACAACGCCCTGGAATTGACTACGAGGAGACATACTCTCCCGTAATAGACGTTATAACGTTCCGCTACTTAGTTAGCTTGGTAATTTCCGAAGGACTGGAAATGCAGCTTATGGATGTGGTTACTGCATATCTCTATGGGGATCTAGATTCAGAGATATCTATGAAAAGTGCCTGATGGCCTTACATTACTGTCACGCCCCGGATTTTGAATGATAAATTCAAACCCGAAACATGAATAATAACAATTACAATTAAACGTCCTGAATTTTTTCTCAATATAACCTCACCACACGATACACAAATTCCAAATCTCGAAACCTCGAGTTCATTATTACAACTCACTCTTACAAAGTAAAATTGTAAAGCTCAAAATGAGCATGACATAACTTACAATAGAAGGAAAGGAAAGTAATTGCTGTAACTCTCAACTAGCTCGATCTCCATCCTGATTTTCCTAACCTGCAGGATTATCCGCTACACCATTTGAATAGTGTACCGGGATTGCAACAATACAAACCCGGTAAGCTTTCTGAAAGCTCGTATGAGTAAACAAAGAAATTGCACAATTTAAGTTATGCATAACAACTCAAACATCCTCAGCACCATCTTACATTCAACCTCAATTTCTTAACCAAAATCAAGCATCACTCATCCTCTTCACCCAACCCATTTTATAAAATAATTATGTATTCATGATCACGAGTAATTCAACTCGCAATATTCATGTCATACATCAATTTTCAAAAGTGTATTCATGATCACGAGTAATTCCACCTACTCGCTACTTTCATGTCATACTGTATTCATGATCACGAGTAATTCAACTCGTTATATTCATGTCATACTTCAATTTTCAAAAGTGTATTCATGATCACGAGTAATTCCACCTACTCGCTGCTTTCATGTCATACTGTATTCATGATCACGAGTAATTCAACTCGCTATATTCATGTCATACTTCAATTTTCAAAAGTGTATTCATGATCACGAGTAATTCTACTACTCGCTGCTTTCATGTCATACTGTATTCATGATCACGAGTAATTCTACTACTCGCTGCTTTCATGTCATACTATGGCAGACAGACTAGAGCTCTAACTGAATCGTCGTAATGTGTCACCTTGGCCAAGGTTCACGCTTACGAAGACCTTGCCTCAATCATCAATGTGATGATTTTACTCAACATTTTAAAAAAAGCAATTAGTCCACACGACTCAATCATCCCACTTTACTCAATTACTCTTCATCAAAATCAACTCAACAATATACAATGATTTATATTATTGAAAGAGTAATGCTTGAAATTGTAAATCAATCACATCAATTCCACACTTCACCAAATACCCCACATCCCATATATATTTCACGTAAATATATATATACGTAGTCACCCTCACAGGAATGACCACTAATACCAACTATAGTTCACATGCCTTTAAAATCGAGAAATTCATTTTATATTTTAAATACATTTTACTTACCTATGGACTGTAGTCGATCGAGCCCATATAATTCAAAACAAATAGTTATTTTCTTAAAACAATTTCCACAATATCACTATAGAATTCATTCACTGAATTTCGGTTCGTAAATGAACCATGTGCGATTTTACTCACCTCGATATTCCCGCTGCGTCTTCTTAACAGCTCAATTAACAATCTCACGAATCGTCCGCCAAATAAATCCATCGATCACCTAATCCAATAATGATCTTAACTTAGCCAACAACTCAAAAGCACACATATACGGAAATCCAACGGTCAGATTCTAAATTAATGATGATCCAACGGTCGGATTCTAATTATACGATGATCCAACGGTCGGATCGAAATTATACGATGATCCAACGGTCAGATCCTCACGGATCGCCCTTAGGATCATCCTCCAAAATTATCACAAAGATCCAACGGTCAGATCTTCTTGAATCACTCTAACAAACATCTCCATAAAATTATATGAAAATCTGACGGTCGGATTCTCACGAATCGCCTTCCGAATCACCATTTCTCAATTATACGAAGATCCAACGGTCGGATCTTCGCCCGTGACCACAAAAAGTCATCAGGACAGTCATACGATCAACATATCTAAATTTGAAGTAAAACCGACGGTCAGATCTTCGCATATCGTAAACCGAAATTAATACGTAAAAACCGAAACCCTAGCATGCATCAACTTTCTCCAAAATGACATTATAATATATCCAGACGACCGTATCGATGCGTAGATGAATAAACTGAAAACAGAACACAAAAATATGGCCGGACGCGCCGCCACAAGCTACTGGTCAACCAGTGGTCAACGGCGGCGGTCAACGCCGGGTCAACCACCTCCGATGGCAAAGTGACCAACTACAAACTTGTTCAAAATGAAGAGTAGATCAACTTTCATACCTGGAGCTAAGCGAGATTCGGTCTAGATCGTCCTAGATCATGCTTGGAAGTTGGATTAATCTCGGCCGTCGATCACGTTTCCAGATTGAATCAGGGACGTCGAATCTTCAACTCGTGATCTTTCACTCCACCCTCAAAATCGTAGTGCAAGGAGGATATGAGGATGATCAGGGGGAGGAGGAGATCACGAAAATGGGAAGGTTCGGCCCGTGCAACGCCGGCACGGCCAAGATCCGATCGGGTCAAAAGCTAGGCTCGGGGGGGCTTTGATCCAGCAAGGGGAGCGGCGGCTGTGCAAGGCGAGGCCGGAGGTCGACTGGGCGTGCTGCGGCGATCACGGAGAGGGCCGGGTCGTGGCCGGAGGAGAAGCGACGGCGCCGGAAAAGTCGGGTCGGGTCGAGCGGTTCGGCCGCGTAGGGAGGAGAGAGAACGGAGAGTTTGGGGGACCAAATTGCAATTTTGAGAAAATTTCGTCCTTCCGAAAAATTCAGGTTTTCCACCTATTTATAGAAAAATCTCAATTTTAAAATATTCATAACTTATTCATACGAACTCCGAATATTGCGTTCCACATATGCACGCGATCGTATCGACGAGCTCTACAACTTTCATGAAGGAAGTTTTCCCAAATTTTGAACGTATAAAAAGTCACTTTTTGAGATCCCCTAAATAACGTTCGTTTTTCGAAAATTAATCGTTCGAACTAATTCCACAACTTCTCCGAGCCTCGTACTCGCTCCCACTATCGTGAAATCATTTCTAAAAATCCACGGAATTTAATTTGGATTTTTCGGGGTATTACAATTACCCAAGTCAAGTGACTCTAAACCACGGAGTACGTTTGCAATTAAGTTGAAACGCTCACTTTACGGAATGAAACAATTCGGGCAGATGTGGTATACCCGTCTAAGTGACTACTTGATTGGAAAGGGATATAAGAACGATGAAGTATGCCCTTGTGTATTCATAAAGAAAACAAGTTCCGGATTTGCAACTGTAGCTGTATATGTCGATGATATGAACATAATAGGTACTCTTGACAAAATAAGAGAAACCGCGAGCTACTTGAAATCCGAATTTGAGATGAAGGATCTTGGGAAAACTTGATTCTATCTAGGCCTTGAACTAGAACACCGAGTTTGTGGAATACTAATCCACCAGTCTGCGTATGTCCAAAAGTCAGGCGATATAACATGGACAAAGCGCATCCTGCTAGCACTCCCATGATCGGTCGAAGCTTGGATGCAAGGAAAGATCCATTTCGTCCAAAGGAAGATGACGAAGAGGTGTTGGGAGCTGAAATTCTCTATCTAAGTGCAATAGGCGCATTATTGTACCTAGCCTAATGTACTCGACCAGACATTGCATTCTCAGTGAACTTGTTAGCTAGATTTAGCTCAGCGCCAACACAGCGTCACTGGAATGGTATCAAGAACATTTTCGATACCTAAAAAGAACCATTGACTTGGGACTGTTCTTTCCCTACAGAGAGACAAGAGGGACCGCAGATGGAACTACAATCCCTAAAGGAAATGTTGATGGCGAAAGCGCCACTCCCTACACCGAAACGCCAAATGACGTTTTGGTTGGTTTTGCTGATACTGGGTATCTCTCTGACCCACATAAAGATCGTTCCCAAACTGGTTATGTATTTACCATTGGGAACACGGCGATATCTTGGAGATCAACCAAGCAAACCCTTGTGGCTACCTCCTCGAACCACTCAGAGATCATTGCTCTACATGAGGCGGTTCGTGAGTGTGTATGGTTAAGAGCTATCATTACACATATTCGAGGGACTAGTGGTTTGAGTTCTACCACTGAAAAGTCTACTTACATTTATGGAAATAATGCAGCTTGCATCGAACAAATGAAGCTAAGATATATCAAGGGTGATAATACAAAACACATATCGCCAAAGTTTTCCTACAATCAGCAACAACAGGGTCTCCTCAAGATTCAAATGAATCAAGTAAGGTCTGAGGAGAATGTGGCAGATTTGTTCACCAAATCACTGCCTAAGGACACATTTGAGAAACATGTGAAAAGCATAGGAATGCGAAGACTTTCCAAGCTCCCTTGATTAATGTAAGTATCAGGGGGAGGTGTAGACGTCAGGGGGAGTCTAACACACACATGTCATACTCAAATGTAAAAGGTGCATTGTGCTCTTTTCCTTCGACCAAGGTGTATTTTTTGTCCCACAGGGTTTTTATTGTTACTTGGCAAGGTTTTTAGTGAGGCAACAACTTATGCACCATTTCATCTTTGACTTGGCACAAGGGGGAGTGTTAAAGGAAAAACACATTATGTGCCTTCGCCAAAGTGATTGACGGAGAGGGAATCAAGCAATTAGTAATTACGATCAATCAGCATGGATTACGGACCAATCAGTAGTTAATGTCATCATTGTAATTGTTCCTTCCATTGTAATTCTCTCCCTATATAAAGGGGTTATGAAATGAAATGAGTAGACCAATTCCAATTGTCATTTTACTTTAACATACAAAAGGTTTTCACTGAGTTGAATAAAATAATCTACACATCTGAGGGCTTAGTTGGGATGGACTCTCACCTGAATGAACTGTTTTCCTACTTAGACATTGGGTGTCTCAATGTTCGTATCATAGGGATTTGTGGGATGGGCGGTATCGGAAAAACCACTATTGCACAAGTGGTTTTTGAAAGGCTAAGAGCTCAGTTTGAAGGTGATAGCTTTCTTGAGAATGTTAAACAGGAAACTGAAATGAAGCAAGGTAGTACAATTCATTTACAAGAGAAACTTCTCTTGAACTTGCTGAATAGTAATGTCAATGTACAGAACAGTAAAATGGGAAAAAACATAATTAAGCATAGACTATCTACTAAAAATGTGCTTATTGTTCTTGATGATGTGGATCGAGATGAATAATTGGAAACATTGTGCGATCGTACTTGGTTTGGTCTAGGGAGTAGAATCATCATAACATCCAGAGATGAACACTTGATCAGTGGATTTGGAGCAGATAAAGTATACAAGGTGAATGCATTAGCTGATCCTGAAGCTTTTGAGCTCTTTCGTTTGAAAGCCTTCAAAGAAGATGAGGTTGGAGAAGATTTTCTGAAGCTATCCAAGGAATTTTTGAAATATGCTAATGGCCTTCCATTAGCTATTAAAATTTTGGGATCGTCTGTTCGCGGTAGAAGTGTAAAGTTATGGTCAAGTTCATTGAATAGACTTAAAAAAAATCCTCCGGAAAGGATTATTGATGTTCTTAAATTTAGTTTTGATGGATTACAAAAAACAGAAAAGAAAACGTTTTTGGACATCGCGTGTTTCTTTATAGGAGAGAACAAGGATCGTGTAATAAGAATACTAGGTGGTTGTGACGATGAGGGTGTGGAGATGGATGTACAAGTTCTTATGGACAAATCTTTGGTAACTCTATTTGGAACAAAATTGTGGATGCATGATTTGATACAAGAAATGGGCTGGGAAGTTGTTCGTCGAGAAAGTCCTAATAATCCTGGAGAACGTAGCAGATTGTGGCTCCCAAATGAGATTATCCATGTACTTGATCGGAGTAAGGTAATGAAACACCTGAGTCTGAAACTCATCTATTGTTTTTTAAATATTTTTATTATGGTCTATCTTATGCAATAACTAGTTCCTTGCTCTTTGTTATCAGGCGACGAGTGCAGTTCAAAGCATATTCCTCCAATGTCCAATAGAAGACGACGTTGTTCACTCCAATACTTTGAAACAAGAAATGCCACAAAAAAGAATTGAAGCAGTCTTATCCTTGCATCTAATTCAGCTTCTGTGTGGAAACTTGTCAATTCTCTACCGAAGCAGCTGTTCCAGGTGACCCTGACGATTTCTCAGTGGCCACGGGGGATTTCTTACTGCCAGGCCCTATAGAGACTTTAACCATTGCTGGTCTTAGAAGTCTACCTCCAAGTAAAAAGCCACGGCGAATCTCTTGAATGACAATCCCCTCAGGAAATTCTTGAGACTCTTCTCTTGCAATAGCTTCATGCACCTGTAACCAAAAGTTGAATACTTGAAATAGGTTTAAGAAATTTATGAAGCTCAAATTAATTGGTGGCAGGAACAAAAGCACAAACATAAAAAAGAAGCTACATATTGTCTGATGTCTGTTGGTCATCAGACATCATAATATCCTCAATCCAAGAGAAGATATACTGCCATTGAACCTAAATCAATAAGCAAACCAATAAATATGGGGTACACGGGTCCAGGCTATATTTGGACAGATCATTTAGTGGGAAAATCAATTTCAAAGGCTGATGTAACCCAGTTAACTTCTACATTTGATTTTTAATGGGAACTGCAAACTTAAAATCACTAACTATGAAACGGAGAAAACCCAACTCCAACCGATAACCTCCTAAGTAGCCAGGCAGAATTTTCATTAAAGGCTGTGGAAGTTCTTTACTGTTTGGCTCCAAAAGATAGAGACACTAGAAACTACCCAAAAGTTTGAGCATGTACTGAGGCCTTCAAAAGTAAATTAACCTTGTCCCAAACTTGTAATTATTATTCAGTTGTGGAATTCATATTTTACATTATAGCAGAACCTCATTAGCATGTCACCATACACAATAGTTCCAGTGCAACAATGTTTTAACCCCAAGTAAAACAGAGACAGTAATTTTGAAAGAAGGAAAAGTGAAGAGAAGAAGATAGCTTCTCCTTCCATTGCTACAATTCAGAGCGTAGACAACATGCAAATGAGCTGTATTTGCTCCTCCAAGCAAACCAATAGTTAATCCACCTTCTGGTTAACTGGGGAGGTAAGAAGAAATATCCAATAAATTTTGTTTCATTCTTTTCTGCATTCACTTAATTATGCTACCTCATCCACCCTTCCCAAACATGAAGTAAACATTGGTCATCATAGAAAAGATCCATTATTCAATCGTCAAAAAGTAAACATAATCAGGATTTGTTTTTAAGATTTCTTTGTGTTCATCAACTGCTTCACCACAATGAATAAGCAAGCAATGAGGCATAATTCAATATCTAGAATATACGTTGAACCAAAACCTGTCACTTACCGAAGGATCAAAGGGTTTTCCCTTAGTTGGCACAGAGGCTACACGCAAGCTCCTCATAATCTCAACAAATTGCTTGTATATACCTTGGTAACTTGTATCAATCTTCTTCTCCTTTTCAGTTTCAGGTCTAATTTGTTGTTTTGCTCTCTCAAAATTGTCAACCATGGGCAAAAGGCTCTCAATTACTTCTCCTTGAGCATCAGTCCTCACGGTAAGTCTCTCTTTCTCAAATCTTTTTCTACAATTATCAAAATCTGCTTGCAAGCGGATAAGCTTTTCCTTCCCTGATGTTACCTCTGCAGATATAGATGATACTTTCTGGACTAATTCATTCTGCTTATTTTCTATTACTTCCATCCTTGCCTCAATTTCGGAGACAGTGTTTTCATCTTCATTGAAAATAGCATCCTTGTAAACTTTAAGGAGGGTCCTCAAACTGGGCAAATGTTGTTGATCTGCTCCACTAGAATCTACATTATCCTCTTTTGCATTCACCTAGAAATAAAATGCACAAGTATTTCATGTACAAGTGAGGATCCATATGAAAATAGCAAAGTGAAGTATAAACAGAAAAGATCAAATGAAGTATACATATGTAAGTTTGAAATGTCGGCTAATGGCTTGCGCAAATTACTGAGATACAAATATGGAAGGTGTAGAAACAGCATTAAGACTTAACCTAGTATAAACAGCCTGTGGCTGAAAGGGTCTAAAATGAGTTCAAGTCTGAGATTGTAATGCTTACTAGTTACTACAGTCTACCACTTGATTGGACTTATAGACTATTGATTGAAGGGAAATGAGAGGCTTATTGTCTATGAACATTCGTCTCAAGGAATTCCTAGTAGGCTTTGTTAAACTGGAAACAGGAAGGTACGAAGCCGCTTGAATGAACTAAAACACTTCACATTTCATTGATCTTACAAGAAGGGTTGAATTACATACTATGTTTAGCGAACCAAAGTCTGGAACTTCAGTGAAAACTTTGAGATCGGTACAAATAATTCTTTCAGCTACAACTGCCAAGGTATTAAAGCTAGCAAAACCAAAGGGAATGCTCGACCTTCTATTTTCAAGTTAACAAATACTTACCAACAGTGACAGGCAAGAAGTCTAACGTACTGCATTGCCAGACCTTACAAAACAAGCCACCATTTCCATAATGCAATTCAGATACAAAATTCTTGTTTCTTTTTTTACCAAAATAGTTCGATATCTACACAACTGGAATATGACCGGGAACAGAGTAGTGGGTCAAGCTTATTCAACTAAAGCAAGCATCTTGAACACATCCGTTGCACCAAAACTAAGCTTAAAGCTAAACCCATGACCATTTCCCCAAAATCCCGAGATGAATTAGGGCAACAAATTCACGAAAATAATCGAAAGCATAAAAATTTAGAGAAGAGAGAGAATTATCAAAGCGTACATACTGGGGGAACAGAGCCTCGAGCAGAAAGATGAGATTTGAAAAACGAGGCACGCCTGCTGCTGCTGCGGCATTGTAAAACTAAGGGGGCAGAGTTGGTGACTGAAAAGCATAGAAGAGGTTGAGGAGCAATGGGTTTTGACGAGAAGGAGGAAGCAGAAACGCGAGCAGGAGGTATGACCAAGTAGTTGTTTTGGATAAACAACGAGTTCGCCATTAGAGCTTTTCTTAAGTGACAAGACGAGCTCTGATTTACGAGTCTACCTCTGGCCTGGCCGAGTGTTCTGGAGGAGTACAAAGGGCTTAATTTCTCCGCCGATAGCTCAGCGGTTCCGCTTGACTTGGGTGAGACAGTACGGGTCATTTTTATTTGGACCCAACAGAACAGTGGAAGCGGATATGGGCTTAATGTAGACGAATTTGGGTTTCGGTTCAAATTATAAATTATTCTTTGTAAATATTTTATAAAGCAGTTCTATCGATCGCATTGCAATATTGTTCTGTTTGGTATTTTCAGAAATAAAAAAGAATATGATCAGTGGCACACAAAGAAATTTATGTACATGGAGGCAAAAAAAAAGGTTAAAGGAACAAATATGAATAAAACATAATTTTCAATGTTTCGATATTGATAATATTTTCAGTGAATACATATCCTAGCAAATAAAAGAACTATGAAAGTATGAATCAATATACTTTATTTTATTTCTATGTATTTGTCATAAAGTATACTCCCTACATTTCCTAGCAAAACAAAGATAATATTAGAACATTAGCATGCATTAAGAGGAAAACCCACCAGCAAATACAATCTTTTTGTATAAAGACTGAGCAATAAATAGATTGAAAGAGAATTAAAACCAATATGTTATAAACTAGAGAATAAGAAAGAGATATAATAGAGAGACAAATTATATGAGGAGGTAGAAGTGTATCATTCATTCTCATTAGGCTCATTTACATAGAAGTAAAATTTACATCATAAGGACATAACTAATAAATATTTACATGGACAGACAGACAGACACACACACACACACACACACACACACAAAGTATTTACAACACTTCCCATTAGATGTCCACCGATGAATGATATAGTGTTGGATGAGCTTAATGTTGTCTCGTTAAAAACCTTGTCAGGTAACAAAAATCTAGTGAGATAAAAGCAATTTTGGTCGAAGGAGAAAAAAAGTGTTACGCGCATATGTCTTAGGTAGCATAATTTTGAATGCTCATTTTAATGAGAATATCTTCCTTATTGATGCAAGCTTAATTATATATGTGATAAAATACATATATAATGATTAGTGAATATGGTGTGTCGATCACAGAAGTGAGACAATGCGTTCTTTGCATAAATAAGACTCATCATGAATTTTAATTCCTCTAAAGGTTAAAGTAATACTAATAAAACTATGATATTCTCAATAAATCTTATCTCATATGATAAGAGTAAAACTAATTTTATATGCTCAAATTATAAATAAAGACATTAACAAAGAATAACAATATAGGAGAATAACGATGGACACATTCACCTTTATAAAATATTTACAAACATTGGAAGTTAAGCATGACATATTTAGTCATCAATATCAATTTATACATTTGATAATGTCACGTATGCTTTATAATAGTTTTAGATAATTTCGCAAAAGTTAGAATATGTTGCTACTAATATCACGTGTATGATTGTTCAGCCTTCACATCACAATTAAATTCTTTGGTATTATTTTCATGGTGATGTGAGACATCTCAGTCTCTGTTTCCAATGTCTTTTATGGCGTGAGCCAGACTCTGAAGCAGCATGTTCACGTGAAAGTACTATTTCATAAATAATGCATTTTGAAAGGCAGAAAATTGCTTGGAAGTTTCGGTAACCCAAGCAGTACTGCAGTACATCTAGGAAATTACCTGTCTTTCTTCGCCAAAGAAAAGGACAAGATGGAGGTGTTGGAAAATGGCGGGAACTTCATTAGAAAGTTAAAGACTGTGGAGGAACCATTGCAAAAGAAAAGGAGGAAATGATTGATCGTAAGTCAAAACTGAGTGGAGCGTAGCGTGGGAATGTAGTCAAAAGCAATTTGAAGTTGATGTGAAATTCACACCCCCAGCTCTATTCATTTACCATTGTCAAAAGCAATTTGAAGTTGATGTGGAAGCTAATGGCCTTCCATTAGCCATTAAAATTTTGGGATCGTCTGTTTGTGGTAGAAGTGTAGAGTTATGATCAAGTGAATTGAAAAGACTTAAAAAAAATCATCCGAAAAAGATTATTGATGTTCTTAAATTTAGTTTTGATGGATTAGAAGAAACAGAAAAGCAATTTGAAGTTGATGTGGAAGCTAATGGCCTTCCATTAGCTATTAAAATTTTGGGATCGTCTGTTTGTGGTAGAAGTGTAGAGTTATGGTCAAGTGAATTGAAGAGACTTAAAAAAAATCCTCCGAAAAAGATTATTGATGTTCTTAAATTTAGTTTTGATGGATTAGAAGAAACAGAAAAGCAAACTTTTTGGACATCGCGTGTTTCTTTAAAGGAGAGAACAAGGATCGTGTAATAAGAATACTAAATGGTGGTGATGATGAGGGTGTGGACATGGATGTACAAGTTCTTATGGACAAATCTTTGGTAACTCTATTTGGAACAAAATTGTGGATGCATGATTTGATACAAGAAATGGGTTGGGAAGTTGTTCGTCAAGAATGTCCTGAAGAGCCTGGAAAACGTAGCAGGTTGTGGCTTCTCAATGAAATCATCCGTGTACTTGATCGGAATAAGGTATTACATAATGAAACACCTGAGTCTGAAACTCATCTATTGTTTTTTTATTTTTTATTTATTATGGTCTATCTTGTGCAATAACTAGTTCTTTGCTCTTTGTTATCAGGCGACGAGTGCAGTTCAAGGCATATTCCTCGAATGTCCAACAGAAGACGATATTGTTCACTCAATTGATAATGTCTTCTCAAATATGGACAGATTGAGATTGCTCAAGATTTGGAATGTGAAGTTTTCTGGAAACATCACATATCTTTCTAATGAGTTACAGTTTCTTGATTGGCACGGGTGCCCTTTGGATTCTTTCCCATCAGACTTCCAACCGGATAAACTTGTTGAACTTCACTTGTGTATTAGCAGCATCAAACAACCTGGGTTGCGACGTTGGATCCTTCTTTGCGAATCGTCGCGACTTCTGAACCGATGTGTTTGCTTGCGACCAACAGCTCTTCGTGGTTGTTCTGCATTTTTTGGTTCATGCCATTCAATTGCCCTTGTGTTTGTTGTGCCCCTAGCTCAAGCCTCTTGACCGAGATCGTGAACTCATCAAGCCGTCGACGGTCCTCCGCAAAGGCTTTTTCCATCTTCTCATGGTATGCGGCAGAATTCTGTTGAAGGATATTAAGCCGCTCTTCTATGGTCGCATTTTCTGGAACGAGAATAGGCACAAAGTCAATAGTTGTAACTGCGCTCGCGGCTACCTGGGTGATGCTAGACGTATCGCCAGCCTGATTAGGCTGGGCGACGGGAACTTGCTCGCCTTCAGTAGTAGGATGTCGATTTCCTCCTCGTTCAGTTGACATCTCTGTCGATGGAGGGTGGGGAGAAAATCTTTGGATTACCTGTTCTTCGGAAAGACCACGACAGTCTGCACGCGAGTGCGGTCTGTAACTGGAGGTCTTATGTTTCGGACAGTTAACGTAAACCTTTTGATAAGGGTTTGCGCTTGACTTCCCAATGGCTTCTGGAAGTCTGAATTGAATAAGTAGCTGAATTTAATAAGACACTGTGAATCAAGGTTTAGACTTGCGGCCCAAGTATAGTCGCCTAGACACAGACACAAACTTTCTTTCAAATCCTTTGGGCAACCTTACTGAAATGGCCAGGTGGGGGAGGGCGAACAAAAGAGACATAATCCATTTTGACATGAACTACTCCCACATAGTAGTTTAGGCCTATTTGCACGCACTTCTGGATTCAATAACCTGTTATGAACGTTGTCCCCTTTCTAGACACCATTTCACATAGGCTATACTTACTAAGATGAGAAAGATCATAAGTGTGAAGACAGTTCAACAAGTGTTAATAAAAACCGTCATTAACCTTAAGGGACCTGAACTAGGCACCAATAAGGAGTTTAGGTCAATATTAACAAAATAGACTTCACCTATTCCGTTATGATTCACAACCCCTTACTAACCTCATCTTCTTAATATTGGTGTGATTTACAGCTCGCCATGGGTCCCACTGGGCATGCCAAAATGTTTGGCTTCAGTTTTTCTTGAACTGGTCAACAGTCTCTTTTCTTGCGCGGTCGTGCCAGCACCGTTCAGATGAGGTCATCTGGGGTGTCCCTTGACCTGACTTCTTTCAAGCGATTGTTGACGAGGAGAGCACCAACCTCGTCGTGGGATTTTTTGTCCCTCGTGGCGAGGACTTTTGCTGAGCTTCTTCAAAATCACAATCGATACTCGATGTTGTAGATCGAGCAGAGCGAGAACTACTAGGAAGTGAGGAGAACTTGCTAAAGCGTGACTTTAGCTTGGCTGGAAGGTTTGGTGGCACTGACAGTCGGCTCTTGAGGAGACTAAGACTGGAGTGTGACTACCGTTTACTAGTCATTCGGACGGTAAACAACACTTACTCTCAGTTTTTACTTTGTTTCGATACTTTTTGTGGCCCTAAAAGTTGATTTTTTGTTCGGGTCAAAATTTGAGAAAATTTCCTTCATGAAAGTCTTAGAAGACGTTAAACCGAGCGCGTGCATATGTGGTACGTAAAAATCGGAGCTCGTATGCAAAAGTTATAAGCGAAAATGTGAAAATTACTGTTCATGGTAGATAGTATATATTTGAATTTTTACTGTTGGACCAGGTAACTTTTCATTTTTCTCTCTCTCTGCTCCTCCCCGCGTCTCTCTTCCTCTTCTCTGCAACTCCGGCCACCTCACGATTCCGGCCACCTGAGGACGAACGAGTGGCACCGTTGGACTCCTCTACTCCTACCCAATCTCCCCACGGCGGTAACTCACGGCGGCTACGCATCAGGTCCTTGAAGTTTCACTGTAGCAGAAGTGGTCAACGCTGATATTTTCCGATTCCGGCCGTCTCCGGCCATCAAACCGGCGTCGAAGGTTCGGTTTTTGCCAAGGATTATTTTGCCCCTAGCCTTGAGCCACGATTTGCAGCGTGGAGGAAGAATTGAAGAGATGAATTTCTGGGTTACTATTCACCGATCGGGTTCAACCTTCTCCTTAATTGTTGAGGTACTTCTACTCATTTTCTGACTTTGTCTCAGTTGAGAAAGTTGTTGGGTCTGTTGAGTAGGTGCTACTACCAAAGTTTGGTGGCCATCGGAGCTGGTGGCGGCAGCGGCGGCGCCGCCACTGTGGGCGGCGGCTGCAGCATGTAGGGCAGTGTTTTGATTCTAGTTTTTAGCCCATTAAATTGTATATATGTTGTAGAGCTTGTAAGTGAAGTTTGGTGAATTATGGAGGAGTTTGGAATTGTTTGTGAATTTCCGAAGTTTGAAGTTTTGTGATGGAATTGTTGGAAATCCGGCCGTTGGATTTTCCTCGTTTTCGTTGTGGAATATGTTAATTGAGGAATTGGTGTTGTGGGAGAGATTTGGGTTGAATTTGAGAAGTGATGGAGATAGGGATTTTCGAGGTTTCGTTTAGGTTCGTATTTATTTTATCGGATTGCTGTTTACGAAAATATAATTGTGTACAGGGCAATGTCGCGAGCTACGGCTACATGAAGGAACTCGTTTGCTTGGTCGCCCAATAGTACTGTGAGTGGACTTTTGTTTTAAATAATGATGCATGCGTTTATTTTCTTGAATTAATGCTTTACCTAATTAATATATTACTTTCGAGCATACGAATGGATTTCGGAAATTTATTTCGATTTATCACGTGGATTTGCTTTCAATAATGATTTTCATGAAGTAATTATGATTTATTCCGGTTATGAATTTCAGATATTAATTTGTTATGCTCGGATTCGAATTTATAATTTATGTTGATTTTGGCCGAATCATTTTCCGAGGTAAATTCCGGAATTAAATATATATTCTCTATTTGTTGATTTGAGATTTTTGGAAAGATTTTCGAAATGGGATTTCAATGAATTTATTTTCCTATTTATTTATCGACTTTCGGTTTTGGCATTGGGAATGCCTTGTTGTTGATCTAACTATTCTTTTAGCGTGTGGGACACGATGTAGATTTATGTGACTTTCTACGAGAATTTCTGGGTACGGTTGGGAATCGTACCCGTGTTTTCTTTATTCGCAGGACTTATGGGGAAGCCTTACTGATTTTCGATTTTTTCGTATGATTTTTTACCCGCCATACCTGGGTCGTCATATTTATTGCTAGCTAGCCTATTAGTACTCCTCCCTGCTTACTATGTGTTTGTGGGTGAGTAAGAGCAGAGCATGTGATGCTCCAGAGTGTGGGACACTCCGACCCGAGCCTGGGAGGCTCCCTTCTTTCGTATGGTGAAACTTCTTCCCCATATTTTATCGTTGCTTGACTAGCGGGGCTAGTCTGATTTTCATTATAGCCAGCGGGGCTGGTCTTATCTTCTTGAGAACCGAGATTTCGATTTTACAATATATATTTTTTTGAATATTGTGACTAGCGAGGCTAGTCGGTTTACTGTTTTGAAATTCTTGGATTTAAAGCTAATTGTGTTTTCTAATTGTTGCATGCATCGGTTTTTAATGAAATAAATGTGGGAAAGTATGAAATCCTTTTTCTCTTAAATTGTTTATTTTTGTCCACACACGCTAACGTTTTTCGTCTACTTTCCCCTGGGCCTTTCGGTTTCTAATGCCCAGTTTGCAGGCGTTATTAGTTGAGGTCGGGCGTAATTGGTTCGAGGCATAGTTGATGAATGGCTTCCGCACTTCTTTGTTTGGCTCTGATCTATTGTGGGTTACTGTTTTGGGTAGTCCACTTTAGGGGTGACTCGACCAGTTCTCGGTAGAGTTATCACTAAGGTGGGCCCCGCCGGGCCACCTCAGATTTCAGGGTGAAATTCGGGGCGGGTCCTGTCACCAGCCATACCAAACATAGCCTATATATATGGATCACAACCCGCCAGTTTTTGAAGTCAAAATCTAATGAATTAAGTTGCCCAATCAATAAGCTGATCATGTAAATAGGAAATTGTAAATATATTGGGCTATTACAATTCAACACATGCTTTCTCAAGGTCACTAGGGGAGCAGAAGGTGCAGAGAATTGGGAAAATATTTCTCCTGCCTTTCCGGTGGCTCAAGGCTATAAAGGAAGATTGAAGAATCGGATCACCAAGAGGAAATCAAGGAAATCACGCTCACTGATCTTGAGATAAAGGTGTCTTTTTAATTCATATCACTTTGCATGATTCTAAATTGATATGCATATCAATTAAGTTACTTATCTGCATTAAAAGGTTTTTAATATGCATATCATATTTAGATTGGATTTGCAAATAGTTAGAAAGTATTAAGTGTTTATCGAAATCAGTTTTAAAAGCTTTCCTTGTCTATCTGATTTCATATGAAAAGGAGATTTGATTGAGGGGAAGTCTTGCTCCTCTATAAAAGGTTTCGGAACTGATTTTATTAGTGAGTGTTTTTATGCTTCAAAACTTGTCATATCTGTGCTGCATATGTTTACTCAAAACATTTGCTGAAAAACTCTCTTTGCATGTTATATGTTTCTTTTCCTTGCATACTCTATCATTTTCATAATTCATTCTCAAGATCAGTGAGATGATTGATTGCAAGGAAGATTGAAGATTGACTTGTTTACATGTTGTGGTGTTTGAGTCAGAAGTTATAACAGTTGTAAAACAAGTTAGCACTTGGCTAATTGAAAGTGATTGTTTTGAACAACACTACTTGTATACTATAAACTTGATTGTTTCATATTGGATTGATTTTTCGTGTTGGCTACGTCAAAAGCCACGCAGTGAAGTTTCTTTAGTGGAGAGGTTTACACTGCGTTAGCAATTCCTGTGTACTTCTTGATAAAGCCATTTCCGATCAAGCAGTTCTATCGATCGCATTGCAATATTGTTCTGTTTGGTATTTTCAGAAATAAAAAAGAATATGATCAGTGGCACACAAAGAAATTTATGTACATGGAGGCAAAAAAAAAGGTTAAAGGAACAAATATGAATAAAACATAATTTTCAATGTTTCGATATTGATAATATTTTCAGTGAATACATATCCTAGCAAATAAAAGAACTATGAAAGTATGAATCAATATACTTTATTTTATTTCTATGTATTTGTCATAAAGTATACTCCCTACATTTCCTAGCAAAACAAAGATAATATTAGAACATTAGCATGCATTAAGAGGAAAACCCACCAGCAAATACAATCTTTTTGTATAAAGACTGAGCAATAAATAGATTGAAAGAGAATTAAAACCAATATGTTATAAACTAGAGAATAAGAAAGAGATATAATAGAGAGACAAATTATATGAGGAGGTAGAAGTGTATCATTCATTCTCATTAGGCTCATTTACATAGAAGTAAAATTTACATCATAAGGACATAACTAATAAATATTTACATGGACAGACAGACAGACACACACACACACACACACACACAAAGTATTTACAACACTTCCCATTAGATGTCCACCGATGAATGATATAGTGTTGGATGAGCTTAATGTTGTCTCGTTAAAAACCTTGTCAGGTAACAAAAATCTAGTGAGATAAAAGCAATTTTGGTCGAATGAGAAAAAAAGTGTTACGCGCATATGTCTTAGGTAGCATAATTTTGAATGCTCATTTTAATGAGAATATCTTCCTTATTGATGCAAGCTTAATTATATATATGATAAAATACATATATAATGATTAGTGAATATGGTGTGTCGATCACAGAAGTGAGACAATGTGTTCTTTGCATAAATAAGACTCATCATGAATTTTAATTCCTCTAAAGGTTAAAGTAATACTAATAAAACTATGATATTCTCAATAAATCTTATCTCATATGATAAGAGTAAAACTAATTTTATATGCTCAAATTATAAATAAAGACATTAACAAAGAATAACAATATAGGAGAATAACGATGGACACATTTACCTTTATAAAATATTTACAAGCTTTGAAAGTTAAGTATGACATATTTAGTCATATATCAATTTATGCATTTGATAATGTCACGTATGCTTTATAGTAGTTTTAGATAATTTCGCAAACACGTGTATGATTGTTCAGCCTTCACATCACAATTAAATTCTCTTGGTATTATTTTCATGGTGATGTGAGACATCTCAGTCTCTGTTTCCAATCTCTTTTATGGCGTGAGCCAGACTCTGAAGCTTGAACACAGCATGTTCACGTGAAAGTACTATTTCATAAATAATGTATTTTGAAAGTCAGAAATTGCTTGGAAGTTTCGGTAACCCTAGCAGTACTGCAGTACATCTAGGAAATTACCTGTCTTTCTTCGCCAAAAAAAAGGACAAGATGGAGGTGTTGGAAAATGGCGGGAACTTCATTAGAAAGTTAAAGACTGGAGGAACCATTGCAAAAGAAAAAGAGGAAATGATTGATCGAAACTGAGTGGAGCGTACGTGGGCACCATGTGATCTATTCAATTATGTGGCCATGTAGTCAAAAGCAATTTGAAGTTGATGTGAAATTCACACCCCCAGCTCTGACAAATGAGACCCCACTCTTCTATTCATTTACCCTTGTGAAATAATTTCACCCACTTTTTAACAAAATACTGCTCCACCGCAAGACCCCAGTGGTCAGGGAAGAAGATTTTCCATGAAAAACGTTGGCTACGGATCAAACCATTTACATAAAGCATTTACATCGACAAAGAGAAAAATAAGGTTCCCATTTGCTTCATCGTGCGCGTGCAACCCAACCTCCCCTACCAAACATCTTTTTGTTTTTATTGGTCAATACCTGTGAGGGTGAGAGGTGTTACCCGGATCCTTATATAAGGAAGTGTTATTCTCATTCGTAGTCTTCGCCAAGAACAGAAACCAGCAGCACTCTAAACTCTTTCATTGACTACCAAAATAGATCTTCCTTCTTCTTGTTCTCCTTCTCCTCCATTCTAAACTCCTTCAATAATGACTACCAAAACAGATTTTTCTTCTTCTTCTTCTTCATTTCCTAAATTAACATACGATGTGTTCCTCAGCTTCAGAGGTAAAGATACCCGCACAAATTTCACAGACCATCTCTATACCGCTCTCAAGCAGAAAGGAATAAACACATTTAGAGATGATGAAGAACTTGAGAGAGGGGAATCAATTGGTCCAAATCTCTTGAAAGCAATTAAAGAATCAAGTTATGTTATTGTGGTTTTTTCCCAAAATTACGCCGATTCTTCGTGGTGTTTGGATGAGCTTGCAAAAGTCGCTGAATGTGAGAGAGCCACAGGACAAACAGTCCTCCCTGTGTTCTACCATGTTGATCCATCTGAGGTACGAAGACAAACAGGGGAGCACTTTGAGAAAGCATTTGAGAAGCATCAAAAGCGGTATGAAGCGGAACCAGACAAAGTAATGAGGTGGAAAAACGCTCTTGCTAAAGTAGGCAATCTCTCTGGATGGCATCTGCAAAATGGGTAAGCCAACTCACACAGTAACACTAACTCATTTAGCGTTGAACTTTTTTTTTTTTTTTGAACATTCATATACATTAAACTGCACATCACATAGGTTAAGAAATTATGTTCATGCATCTTTGAATTTAGATTCAGGAAAATTCCATGTACCAATATATCAAGTAGATTAAATTTTTAAAAGTTTAAACATAAGTCTTATTGGCTTAATTAATACTAATAATAAGAAAAATTGGTAATATTCAAAATACTGACCAGGAAAAAAAAAGCTTATCCAACCAGGACAACATTTATGTTAACATAATATTTGACTTGTTAATCTCTAACATCAAAAAAAAAAAAAAAAAAAAAAAAAATCAACACGATTTTCCTTGTCAACCACGCGCTGCACGTACTTTAGCTGGGTCTAGGATTTTGAGGAGTTCCTCTTGTTGGTACTCCGACGTCAGCGCTGACGCTAGTCTTGCTAATGTTGTGATGCTGCCGGATAGGTGATTGTAGTTCTGTTTCAGATAAAAAAAAAAAAAAAAAATCTTGTCATAGGCTTTTTAGTTTTTAGTATTGTTTTGCTTGGAGGGTTGACAGTGGTGGTCGACGTCGACGTCTCGTTTGAAGCAACTATGAGGCAAGGTAGGTCGTGGTACCTGTCCCATTATGTCCCATCCATTGATCTGTCGACATCTGTCAGCTTACTTAACCAGAGTTAACTCTGTCAGCCAAAAACAAAATTCGCATTACCCTTAATTTATTATCTCAGAACCATTTCTCAAAAAAAGAAAAAAAAAAAAAAATCTCAGAACCCTGCAAAATTGTTTCTCAGAACCCAGAAAAGCTGTGAGATTGTGAGGATCCAATATTATCTTTGAGATTTTGTTTCCTTTTGCAAAAGATTCATGATTTTCTCTTCCCCTGCAAAACTGTTTATCATAACCCAGAAAACCCCGCAATCTAGATCCAAACAAAACCAGGTTTTGACTATTTGAAATGGATTATGGATCTCACACCCAATCGAAAGCAAAGGCATCTAAATCAAAATATTGGGCTCTCCAATTCTATCCAAGCACACATCTTATTTACTCTGTCCATTCTCTACTAATCTAATCTTGGCCTGAAACGATCTACCATCAGCCGAAACCCACTTCTCAATCTAATTAAAACCTAATCCACTCTTGATATTTCTTAGTTGCCCGCCCAGTTATGGTCGCGTCAGGCAGCCATGGAAGCAGTCATTTTGAGCTCCTTCATTGCGAGTCACCGATTTAGTTGTAAAGTTGTAAAACAAAATGGTCTTGATTCCTAACCTGCGGATATGGATCTAATGAAGGGAAGACAAGAAGTCAAGAAGACCACTTGACAATACAAAATCAATATGAGTTTGGCCTCTAAAAGTGGAGAGGAGAGGAGGAAGAAGGATAGTCGCGCACTCACGCAAATATTTTTCTCTTTTCAAAGAAACTTTAATTTTTCTTTTCAAAAAAAAAAAAAAAACTTTAATTTTTAGTAGAATTTTAATAAGCATAGAAAACTTAACAGAGTTAGTCTTCCGTTAAGTAAGAGTACACATGTCAAAATATTAGGCAGGTGACAGAATAGGGATAGACAATTTGGGGACAGGTGATTTCCTTTCGGAGCTGGGGGACCCAAATTCAGTTGGGTTTGGGTCTGTATTGTATACATAGCTAGGTTTTGTTGGTGTCTCTTGGGTGGTGGCGTCTAGGTGGTGCAATGGTGGTGTTCCTTGTTCTGTGGCGGTGATGGATGCGCTCACGGTGTGCGTGTTGGGCCTTGTGTTAGGACTTTCCTATGGGCCATATTAGGTTGTTGCCTTTTTTTTTTGTTTTGTTTCTCCCCTTCTAGTAAATCCCTTCTAATTTTTGGGAGGAGTTAGTAGCTTTCGAGCCCGTGTATGCATTTTTTTTGTGTACTTTTTTTTCCTAGTTAGGTGACGGTCTGTTTAATAGAGTTTGTCTAGTCTATCCTAGCCTATGAGTCTTGTTAGAACAGTTGTCTTAAGTGTTCTCGTTTGCTTTTCACCAAGCTGAGATCAAACTCTAGGATAACCTGACCTAGCCTAGGTCGGCGCTAGACACGATTGGACAAGGTTGCCACACAAAACCCTAGACTTGGGGCTTTCTTTTGTTCCTTATTCTCTCACAAACTATATCCAATATGTCCTCCAATATGCATACTGCTTCTTCATGTTAATTCTTCTTCTCCATTAATGTTTGTCGATGCAAGGAGAGAGATAAAATTTTAATTTTAGATAAGGGTAGCATGGAGATTAAACTTTTACAAAAATTAGGACAGGTCGACAACTCGACATATAAAATGTAGAGGCATGACTTTAAATAGAAGCATTCACGAAGAAAAAGAGTACTGACGGCATTATAGAATATTACAGTATCTTTATCTATTTGTTCTTTTACCCCTTATACGTACACACAAGATACATAAGATGATTGTTTATGACTTTCCAGGTCTGAAGCCAAAATTATTCAACAAATTGTAGAAAAGATTTTCACTGAGTTGAATAAAATAATCTGCACATCTGAGGGCTTAGTTGGGATGGGTTCTCACCTGAGTGAACTGTTTTCCTACTTAGACATTGGGTGTCTCGACTGTTCGTATCATAGGGATTTGTGGGATGGGTGGTATTGGGAAAACTACTATTGCACAAGTGGTTTTTGATAGGCTAAAAGCTCAGTTTGAAGGTCATAGGGCATAGGCGAAAATTGGGTTTTTGTCCATTTACCCCATTTATAGGGTTTTTTTCTCACTAACCCCATTAAGTTTTTTTTATTCTCTCTTACGCAATACACTCTAAGGAAGTCTTCCCTAATATCTAATTAAGATTTTTTTTTAATACTATTTTACCCCTTACCTTTTGTTATTTAGAGAGAGAGAGAGAGAAACCATAGGAGACTTCGCCGGAGCCGGCCACCGGTCACTGGATTCCGTGCACCGGTCGCCAGATTCCGGTCACCGACCGCCGCCCACAAGAATTTGCTGAAAATCTCACCGGAAAGTTTTTTGCCCCCAATAGACATCTATTACCCCCTAATAGATGGGCAATAAAGGTCTATTGCCCCCCAATAGACGTCTATGTCCCCAATAGTCTATTGCCCCCCAATAGACGACTATCAGCCATGTATTGCCCCCAATAGAAGCCTATTGCCCCCTAATAAGACTTTCAGTTGCCAGAATGGGAACTAATCTCTTTAAATTTAGACAAATGAAACTTTGATTACAGAAAAAAAAAAAAATAAGGAGATTACATCAATTCAAAACATCTATTGCCCCCCAACAGGCGTCTATTGCCCTCCAATAAACGCTTTAACATACATCTATTGCCCTAATAGACCTTTTTGTTTTTACCTATTTCTTTCCTCCCCGGCTTTCTGCCTCAATTTTACCAAAAAAAAAATAAAAAATTTGGGCACCCAAACTCACAACACTATTGAAATACTGTACTCTGCTGTCTCAGATCTTCTCTTCTCTCTCTCTGCGCAAATATTGAATTCTCCTAGTTCTTGCTTCAGTGCATCCACCTATATAATTAATAAAGAGGACAAGATGAAATTCACTAGCTAGCCAGAGAGACGAGTTAAAATAAAGAAGTGTATATAGATATCTGATTAAGCTTACTCGGTCTTGGGCCTTCATTTCGAATCCAAGTCAATAGCACAAAACAAAGAACTCACCTTAAATCAAGCCAGCGCCGGCGCAATTGGCTATAGCCGACGGCAGTGTTCATTCCAACAGGTTGTGGTTCAGCGTCGAAGCTCGCTGGAACCCAACCAGAAAACTGATTGTACGAGCCGAAGGTGAGTCAGGTTGGCGATGCTCCTCAGAATCTCGCCGGAGAGAGAGGACTGGAAACAACTTAGCAGCAGTGGAGGCGACGCTGAGGGACTGGAAACGAACTCGAAACGGCAAAGGCCAAATCGTCGTCGCGAGGGAGGGAGGGAGGGAGGGAGGGAGGGGGAGGGGGAGAGAGAGAGAGAGAGCGAAGATCTGAGACGGCGCAGTCGCTGTAGTCGAACTGATGGCCGGAGAGAGAGGGCGGTCGTCGTCGTCTTCAAGCGTGAATGCCATCGCTGCGCCGGATATGGAGATCGGAGAGAGAGAGAGAGAAACTGGATCTGGAGAGAGAGGAGAGATATAACGAGTGGCACGTTGTAGTTTCTTAATTAGATTAAGGGCAAAATTATCATTTCTTGTTAAATTGTGTATGTGGGAACAAAAATCTGTTGTTTGGGTAATTGAGATCATTTTTGCTCATTTTGGAGCTTTGGGTCAAGGACCCTAAAAAATTTGACATAATATTTGACTAATTTTGTGAATCTCTAACACCACAAAACGCATAAAAAAAATCAACGCGATTTTCCTTGTCGACCACGCGCTGCACGCCCTTTAGCTGGTCTAGGATTTTGAGGAGTTCCTCTCGTTAGGTGGTACTCCGACGTTAGCGCTGATGGTAGTCTTGCAGATGTTGTGATGCTGCCGGATAGGTGATTGATGTTTTGTTTCTTGTCATAGGCTTTTTTAGGATTGTTTTGCTTGGAGGGTTGACAGTGGTGGTCGACGTCGACTTCTGGTTTGAAGCAACTATGAGGCAAGGTAGGTCCTGGCGGCTTGGAGCTAGGGGACCCAAATTCGGTTGGGTTTGGGTCTGTATTGTATGCATAGGTTTTGTTGGTGTCTCTTGGGTGGTGGCCTCTAGGTGGTGTTCCTTGTTCTGTGGCGGTGCGGATGCGCTCGCGGTGTGCGTGCGATGGACCTGCACATAGAGGCGGAGATTGGGTCTGGGTTGGGCCTTGGGCTAGGACTTTCCTATGGGCCATGTTAGGCTGTTGCCTTTTTTTTTTCCCTCCAGTAAATCCCTTCAAACTTTTTGGGAGTTGGTAGCTTTCAGTCCCGTGTATGCATTTTGTGTGTTCCTTTTTTTCCTAGCTAGGTGACGAACTCTATTTGATAGAGTTTGTCTAGTCTATCCTAATTGAAGTTCTTCTATGAGTCTTTTTAGAACAGCTATCTAAGTGTTCTCGTTTACTTTTCACCAAGCCAAGATCAAACTCTAGGATAATCTGACCTAGCCTAGGCTGGCGCTAGACACGATCAGACAAGGTTGCCATTATGCACAAAACCCTAGACTTGGGGCTTTCTTTTGTTCCTTATTCTCTCACAAACTATGTCCAATATGTCCTCCAATATGCATACTGCTTCTTCATATTAATTCTTCTCCATTAATGTTTGTGGATGGAAAGAGAGAGATTGAATTTTAATATTAGATAAGGGTAGCATGGAGATTAAACTTTTACAAAAATTAGGACTGGTTGACATATAAACTGTAGACGCATGACTTTAATTAGAAGCATTCACGAAGAAAAAGAGTACTGGTGGCCAAATAGAATATTACAGTATCTTTATCTATTTGTTCTGTTACCCCTTATACGTACACACAAGATACATAAGATGATTGTTTATGACTTTCCAGGTCTGAAGCCAAAATTATTCAAGAAATTGTACAAAAGGTTTTCACTGAGTTGAATAAAATAATCTTCACATCTGAGGGCTTAGTTGGGATGGATTCTCACCTGAATGAACTGTTTTCCTACTTAGACATTGGGTGTCTCGACGATGTTCGTATCATAGGGATTTGTGGGATGGGTGGTATCGGGAAAACTACTATTGCACAAGTGGTTTTTGAAAGGATAAGAGCTCAGTTTGAAGGTGATTGCTTTCTTGAGAATGTTAAACAGGAAACTGAAATGAAGCAAGGTAGTACAATTCATTTACAAGAGAAACTTCTCTTGAACTTGCTGAATAGTAATGCCAATGTACAGTACTCTAAAATGGGAAAAGACATAATTAGGCATAGACTATCTAGTAAGAGGGTGCTTATTGTTCTTGATGATGTGGATCAAGTTAAACAATTGGAACTACTATGTCATCGTACTTGGTTTGGTCCAGGGAGTAGAGTCATCATAACATCCAGAAATGAACACCTGATCAGTGCATTTGGAGCAGACAAAGTATACAAGGTGAATGCATTAACTGATCCTGAAGCTTTGGAGCTCTTTAGTTTGAAAGCCTTCAAGGATAACGAGGGTGGAGAAGATTTTCTCAAGCTATCCAAGGAATTTTTGAAATATGCTGATGGCCTTCCATTAGCTATTGAAGTTTTGGGATCGTCTGTTCGTGGTAGAAGTGAAGAGTTATGGTCAAGTGCATTGGAGAGACTTAAAAAAAATCCTCCGAACGGGATTATTGATGTTCTTAAATTTAGTTTTGATGGATTAGAAGAGTCAGAAAAGAACACGTTTTTGGATATCGCGTGTTTCTTTAAAGGAGATAACAAGGATCGTGTAATAAGAATACTAGGTAAGGGTGTGGAGTTTAATGTAAAAGTTCTTATGGACAAATCTTTGGTAACTCTATTTGGAACAAAATTGTGGATGCATGATTTGATACAAGAAATGGGTTGGGAAGTTGTTCGTCGAGAATGTCCTAATAATCCTGGAGAACGTAGCAGGTTGTGGATTCCCAATGAAATCATCCATGTACTTGATCGTAGTAAGGTAATGAAACAGCTGAGTGCTGAAACTCGTCTATTGTTTTTTTTTATTATGGTCTATCTTGTGCAATAACTAGTTCTTTGCTCTTTGTTATTAGGCGACGAGTGCAGTTCAAAGCATATACCTCCAATGTCCAACAAAAGATGATGTTGTTCACTCAATTGATAATGCCTTCTCGAAGATGGACAGAATGAGATTGCTCAAGATTTGGAATGTGAAGTTTTCCGGAAATATCACATATCTTTCTAATGAATTGCAATATCTGGAATGGCATTATTGTCCTTTGAATTCTTTCCCGTCAGACTTTCAACCGGATGAACTTGTTGAAGTTCGCATGTTATTTAGCCACATCAAACAACTATGGAGGGGAAAAAAGGTAAGATCACAATTAATTTAATGCATGTACTTCATAAAGCTGATAGTTTAGATTGTAGTCTCATTTATTAGGAAAGATGAAGTAGCTTTTTCGAATTACATAACTATATATATAAGGTCCCGGTCGTCCACAGTTACACACATCCATAAAAATTTATTTGGCATTCTCATACTAGGATTGGACATTACTCTCACGTCAACCTTTTTGTAATTCTACTAATTTCTGTAATTTGGAATCACAAAGGAATGTGTAATAACTATTTTGAATCACGTGATTATGATCTTTGGAATTATATCAGGGGTGGAGCATGCTACGGCTTATAAATCTGAGTGGTTCACCCTACTTGAGGTCGACTCCAGACTTCACGGAGGTTCCTAATCTTGAGAACTTACTGCTTCAAAATTGCACAGGCTTGGTGGAGATTCACCCGTCTCTTGGATTTCTGAACAAACTTGTTAATTTGAATATGAAATATTGCAAGTCCATTGAGAGCCTTCCACCTTTCGTTGCCTTGGAATGCCTTCAAATATTGAGGCTTTCACTCTGCTCAGGATTGAAGAAGTTTCCAGAAATTGAAGGAGATATGAAAAGCTTGCTGGAGCTTCATTTGGATGGGACCAGCATTGAGGAATTGCCTCCATCAATTAAACGCTTGACTGGTCTTACCATGTTGAATCTAGCATACTGTACTAACCTTTTGCATCTTCCCTATACCATTGGGTGCTTGACATCTTTGAAAAGTCTCAATCTAACAGGTTGCTCCAAAATTCATGAGATACCTGAGAATCTGAATGGTATGACATGTCTGGAGAGGCTTTGCATTGGTGGAACTTCCATAAGGGAGTTATCTTTCATTGTGAGCATGGAAAATCTACAGTATCTATCCTGCCGAGGATGTATATTTCCAGTTTCAGAATCATTTAAAGTTCTGGCTTCGTTATCGAATTTGAGAGAGCTAGACTTGAGTTATTGCAATCTGATGGATGGAGCAATTCTCAATGATTTTAGCAGCCTAATCTCCTTAAGACGGTTATGTTTAGCTGGTAATCGCTTTGTACTGTTACCTGAAAGTATCTATCAACTCTCAGAGCTCGAGATTCTGGACTTGAGTAACTGCAGACAGCTTCAATTACTGCCCAAGAAGCTTCCGTATAGTCTTCGAAATGTGTATGCACATGGTTGTACTTCACTGAAGGATTACCCAAATCAAATCAAAGTATTGGAATCACGGGAGTCGGGAGTGACTATTGTCAGTTCCAGCAATTGTTCAGAACTATCGATTGGTGTTGCAAGAACTGAGACGGAATTGATGACCCTGTCTCTGATACATGAGCATACAGAGGGGAAACAAGTTGATCAAGTGCCAGTGACAAATCCAACGTTTCTAGACCAAGTAGGATCTCTCTCTCACAACAAAAACGGAGCATATATCTATAAATCTATCCTTTTTCTCATACTACTAGTTAACTATGCTTTTGTGTTCTACGTTGCAGCTGCCTCTCTGCTCAGATATCAGGTACATACATCCTGCAGATGAAATTCCAGAGTGGTTCGGCACTATATCCACCAGAAATCCCATATCAATCTCGATACCTCAAAATCTGGCCGATGATAACACGTGGAAGGGATTTAGCGCGTGTGCAATATTCTCAGTCAAGGGGCATACTGCTCTATCCGTTATTCATGAACCGGATCCTGATTTTCTTAATTACTCGTATCAAATCACATTGGAAACTGATGTTATGCGTCTGGAACCAAAAGTGGTGGAACCCGAATCAGGCTGTCTTGGATCAAGTTCTCATCTGCTTGTGATCTTCTATATAGATCGTTTGGGGGTCCCACAGAGAGGGTTAAATCGATCAACTGTAGTGAGGGCTACATTTGAAACCACCAATCCATCCATGGTGGTCCAGAAATGTGGAATTCGTCTAGTCTATGAGCAAGATGCTGGATGGATTTTCAGAATATCCTGGCCCAACGCCGCTTTACCGATTATGCGTCTGAATGAAGATGAGGAACCCGCCTCTGTATCGGAGTCTGGCTGGATTAGGCAATCTTTGAAACGGTATATTATATTTAATTTTCTGATCCACAACTACTAAAATGCCGGTTTTATATTACTATCTGGGTACTTTAATGCATTTTCAATTAAATATTGCAGTGAGAAATTCATTCCACCCTTGGAAGAAGAATCCACGCTTGTGTTGAGAAAGAACTTTGAATCTGTTCTTCCAAGATATCTTGAGGTTGATCCGTCTGTGTTTCTCTCTAGCTAGTTTATATGATATCTCTCTAATCTCCAATCTCTATCTTTGAAATAAAAGAGGTTACTAATTATTTGAATTGCGCATTTTCAATATTCCAGGCACTAAAACGTTACTCTAAAGTGTTCAAATTTAACCTCAGAGGAAGACTAAATTGGTTTGATGAGGAATTTGTCTCTGATACGATGTCAGCTGAGGCCATAATGTCAATTGAGCTGCCTCAAAATCTACACGAGAGCAGGAAGTGGATGGGATTTGCAATATACGCATCACTTGTAGAGGAAGTGGGGAAGACAATGAACGAGGCCTACTATCAGTTATCTGTTGCACTAAAAGCTGGGAATAAATCATTAAGAGTTTATGAAGAACTTGCGCAGTTCAGGCCATTATCAGAACAACATCATAAATTATTGGTTATTTACATACCGCGGGCACAGATTCCCGAAGTGTTGTTCACTCAGACATTAACAACGGCAATGGACTTTATCATCTCGTTCAATGATAGCCCTCATGTAAAGATTCAAACATGTGGGTTCCGTATTCTGTACCAGGAAGATATACAAGGATTTGCTGATACTATCATCCGGTGCGTGCAGAGGGAAAATTCTCTTGAATCTCATGATCAGTTGTGGGTGGTAGAAGCATGGAACCAGTTGATACGATTGCAAGGCCCTCATATAGAGGGAATGAAAGAACGGGATTCCAGAACCCCACGGGAAAAATACTTTGAATTGTACTCACGAAAATATAGAAATTGGGTCTCTCTCTCTCTCTCTCTCTCGCACATATGCGTAATTTTTATTATTATTTCTTTGTTTTTGGCCTTTTTATTGACATTTGAACATATATTTACAGGACTGGTCTTGCCCTCGGTCTGTTTTATGTTACTTCGAGGGAGCTGAAATTTCCAAGTGGAAATGGTTCATGCCTTTCATCAACCAAGGCAACTCTGCAGAAATCCAACTGCCTTTAAATGTGTTCGATGATGATAATTGGTTGGGGTTTGCGGTATGTTGTTGGTTGTCCCATGACAAAGATCCAAACATTAGTCATGGCAGTACCACTATCGATTCAGAGAATCTTAAGCTTAATTATCGTCTGGAATCTGATGTTGATTGGCAAGGCTTATTTGATGGAATGATCCGCACTCGTATTAAGATGCAGGAGTCATCGAAATACCGTGCGACTCAGTTCCTTTATGTATCACGCACTAAAGTTAATAGTAAGATTTGGAGGCAATGCAAATTGGCCAGGATAACTACGTGGTTCTCAAACCCATGCTTAGCGGTGCATAGTTGTGCCCTTCGTCTACTATTTAAGGAGGACATTGAACATCTTGTAGAAGCACTGACCCTCGCCGAATTACCTTGAGCATCCCCCAGCATCTGCTGCTCAATAATGGAGAAGGTAACTTGTGAGTAGCCTTTTGGCTTGCAATAGTTAGGTAGCGATGACCATGGACTACGTCACAGCCACTCAATCATTTGCTAACTTTGTGTCTATGCAGAGAATTGAAAAAGATGTTCATATTGTAAGATTTTGTGGACTTATCAATATTGATTAAGGAATGCAATAATTTGTTATCCTAGTTTGCAGAACAAGTAATCGGATTTGGTGGTGCAGTGCTTGTTCTATTCCTATTACATTGAGGAAACATAATTATAAACTGCCATAACTTGTTGCAGACTGAATGTGGATATGAAGAGAGGTTGGAGAAGAAGGTGATCGAAATCACAAATTTGTGGAGTAGATCTGGATTGCACGAGTAGTGGTGTAAGAACAGGGACATTAGATGAATGTGACTGAACAACAGAGGTATAAAGAATTTCTTCGTTGAAATCAATGATGATTTGGTGGTATCATCTACACTCGAGAAGCAATTCATTTGTTCCACGTTTACGTAAAAAGAAATCATTTGCTTTTGAATACTTCTGTCTTTATTTTGTTTAGTAATATCAGAAACGCGCAGAAAACTATCCAACTTTCATGTCCTCTCTTGGCATATCCAAACTCTCAGTTTGTAATGCTTCTGAATGAACCATTTTTGGAGCTTCATTTTCGTGTCTCGACTAAATGAGGTTGTTATTTATTTTATTTTTTTCCTTGTTTTTTTCTTTTTGAAAGATTGTGCTAATAGTGATTATTCTTCGGGCAAGAAAATGAGACTTTCAAAGTTTAAAGTACATTTCATGTCATCCCAAGTTCACTATAGTTTAACTGTTATAATGCTGCTACTCTACACACGATAGAGCACACAGAACGTCACAGTCAGTTTGAGACCGTCCCTCAAACCGAATAATGACTAACAAAGTAAAAATGAACATCCTCTTGGTCCGGATTCTCCTGTATTAGATTTATCTGGGAGTATGAAACAAAAACACATTCCCTGCCATTTTTATTAGGAAAACCAGAATTCCAGAATGGGATGTAGTACCAAACCATCACAATTACATAGAATCCAATAAACACGTAAAGATTTAAATTACACGTAAACCTGAAGAACAATAATATAGCATCTTTTAGCATTAGCATCTACACTCAGTTTCCAAAAACCAAGTCTACAGATCGATTGTTTCGACGTCCAAAACCACAAACTAGACAAACCAGAATACACACAACACTACTGCAATAATCCTAATCAGCTGCTGCCAGACTTGAGAGCCTGCAAACAGATACTAAACGAGTATCACAATATGATAGTGATGAAAATTCTTGATTATATGATAGTATGAGTATTGACTTAAACAGATTCTATCTACTTCACACCTGATATTTTCTTTAACCCCATGTAACCGATACAACTATAGCCAGTAAAATTCTGTATCCGATTTTATAATACTCAAGATTATGAGCAATACTTGGTCCTCAAAATCCATACAAAACAAAACTCAAAGGAGTAGAAACCTTTTGGAGTTCTGCAATAGTTAAGTTAGTGATGACCGTACAGGACAACGTCTTAGCCAGTCAACCATGGCTATGCAGAGTAATCAACAAGATATTCGCATCAGTTCAATCTATCCGATAATCTTTTGTTTTCTCAATACAAGATTAATTAGCAGTTTACCTAGGCTAGAGAACCAAAAGTCAAAGCAAACAAGCTCTAATTGTAACTATCCTAGACAAAAACAAACTATCCTCTTTCTGGATCAAAAACTCAAAGGATTCACACTGTGAGTTAAATTAAATGTATCCCAAAATCAATTTATTAGGTTTCCAATAATGAAACAATTTATTCAAATATATTTACAAGTAGTTTTCTGAATGAACTGGTTTAATGAAATTGATTAAAATGATGTCCGCCTAATAAGAACTTAAACCCAAGATAGTGCGAGTGAAATATGAAAGAACAACTTTCAGCATAACATAAAGACATAATGAACAAGTTATTCAAGAAAATCTACAAGTAAGAGCTGCTGAAGCCACATGAGAAAAATTTAGTTACATTGGTTGCCAATGGGGTGGCAAAGCAGTGTTAATGGGTGAAACCCACAACAGAAAAATGAGGTTTCAACAATTCATGATTTTGAAACTGACTGTGCAGAATTTGTAGGCAAATTTTCATCTAATGATTCAACAATTCAAATCAATTAGGCAGATGAGATTACCTGTACAGTAACTTAACTGCATGATGTAGCTGCCACAAGTAGTTTACAAAGTACAAGCTTCAACGGCTGAGACTCGAACATCAATCCTTTCAAGCAGTTTGGTATAAGAAAGATCCAGTTGGTTGTTCAGATTTCAGTTTCATTGTACCCTATATTACCACCGTCCCCAGTGCAGCCAACAGCATCAATACCTTCAAGTTGAATGGTCTGACCAAAGAGTTGAAAAGAACTTCTTCCGACCTATGTCAAGTTGCCGATTCGGTTCCCATCAAATTCCATGCCAAAGGAATGTGGACTACTCTGGCTATCAGGTGATAATTGATCAGACTGTGGACTACCAATGTTAAACTCAGTAGACACCCTCATCAATCTTGGCACCATGTTGTTGCTGCCAAAGGAATAATAGGTGCACATCCGAGGAGAATTTTCATTTAACAAATGAGATACAATGGATACACAGAATAGATCTTGCCTGGCTCCCTGCATGCCAGCAGGAAAAATGTTATAGTTCAACAAGGAAGAATTGAAATGCTGCTCCGGTCATAGGTATCATGAATTCTTCCTCTCCATTTCTCAGCAGCCCAGGATTCAGTGGAGCTCTGAGTCTCTTTGTGGGGGGATATACAGTATGAAGCGAAGGTACAGTATGAAGAGAAGGTGTTGATGCAACAAAGCCAACTTGCCATGGGCTCACCCTCTTAGCATTCTGCAGAACTTCAGGTTCATCCCATGTAACCTATTATATAGAGATCATTAGATAACTAAATACTAGGCATGAACTATAAAACATAAAATAGAATATGCTAAAGGCAATGAGTTCAGCATACGACAAAATGTAAAATTTTAAAACATCTACGCATATTTCTACAGAAATATTCTACCTATATATAAACAACCGCAGGTAGAACTGTTGTGTGTGTGCATTGTTATGTTAGCATGCCTGATATAATAGGTTACTCTTAGTCTCAGGCAGAACTCAATGTGAAGCATCGAAATTCTGATTTGCTGAACTGTGAACATAGATGGAAAACAAATAACCATGTGAACAACTTTGATTCACGTTGTAGATTCTGGTTTGCTGAACTGTGAACATAAATGGAAAACAAATTTCTAAACGGATTCAATCAAGGGAAACATTTTGAAAGAGCATACCCTCAACTCTCTAACACAACATTCTATGGATACTTATAATCTCCAACCTGAATCAAAGTTGTATTCACATGGTTTTTTCTTTTCAGAACAGAAGTTTGCTCTTTCCTTACTTTTTTTTTCTTTCTTCTTCAAAACAAAACTAATGATTTTAACACAAATGATATCAAATATTTGAACAGTCAAAGCCTCAGAAAAGTTTGTGTAATGCATATATTATCACAGAGGTATTGACCAAGTAACTCGTTACATTCCCAGTTCTCCTCCAACATGTACTATAGAGCAATTCAGGCAATTCAGGCTGAGTTGCTTTATTGAAGATCAACTATTCTCAGAAATCTTAACAGTAATATCGCAACAAGCAGAAAATATAAAAATCAAAGCCACAACAGTAGTATCTTCTGGAATACAACTAAAACATAATAACTGATTCATTCAAATATGAAATTAATCGTTGAAAGTCTATCTCCAAATCAATCATTGATATGTACAGAAAACTACATCCAACTGGATGTACATTACAGTAAAATGTGCCATATAAACATCAAATGAGTTTTGCAAGCCTGCATCAATGAGAAGCTAACAACCAGTGCAATGCATTCAAGCCAAAAGCTGAAGAGAGAAATGAAATACCTGAAGCATACGCCATGGAGATCCCTTCCAAGGTCCATTCTCCGGAACAAAGGCGGAAGACAGAGTGCCCTGAAACCAAGTCATCAGTCTCCATGGCCATCTTGACTCTCATCCCAGCCGTCCAAAACTCCTTCAATGCCTTCTCCACCACCTCTGCCTTCACCACAAAGTCGGCCCACCCAGCTTTCGGATAATACACCACCTCAAACGGCATGTCCTGCGCCGCCATCTCCGCAGCCTCTGCCACAGCCTCCGCGGAAAGCTTAGTCTTAAACCCGTCACTTCCAGAACCTTCCTCCTCCAACTTCAGCCCAATGTGAGAGCTCCACCTACTGCAATCACCGCCGGCACTCGTCCTCACAGTCCGCCTCACCCCGACGTACATCTCCCCACCTCTGGAGCTCCTCATGAACACCACAGAGTCGCCGGCAACGAGCATCTTGTGGTTGACGAACTTGCTCCAGCCGGTGGTAAGCAAGTGCCTCCGGGGAGTTCCGTGGTAGATGTGGCGGAAGTCCCAAACGCCGCCGTGCAGGTCGGTGACGGAGAGCGTCTGGGCTGGCTGCTCAGCCTGGTAGTTAAGAGATGGGAATATCGAGTCAGCACAGAACCTCGGGTCAGAGAAACCACCGCCATTGTTAGCATCGGAAGGAGTCCCAAACACCGCCGTCGTTGTCGTTCTCCTCTTCCTCCTCCGCCGCGAATTCCTCTTATTTAAGGAATTGCAAGTGTTGTTGTTTTATTGCTGCTGAGGAGGCAGCAGGTTCTAGCATATGTTCAAGCCTATTTGTGTAAGGATGGCTTTTAGGAGTTTTAGATGTTTCTAGTTTTCTTATACAGCACAATTGTATGCCGGCAGGTGAGGCTAGATGCCCATTTTTCTTGGACAATGGTTTTTGATGTAGTCATGTTGTGCTAAAATGGCTCCAGTAACAGTTTTTGCTATCATTTTAGTTGTGTTTAAATCTCTCGCTTCCCTGGTAGAAATCCAAGGGATCTATGCCTGGGGTGCTAAAACTTCCAGTGAGACATTCTCCTCCTCCTTCATTTGGACAAACACAAAATAAATTAGTACAGAAAGCCTAACCCAACAAACATAATTTCAAGTCAACTGAAAATGCTTTGTATGAAAAAACTTTCAAGCAATGACTCACGAGTTTAGGTCTATGATGTCTAAATGAGTTGTTTTTCATTTACAAAACAAATGTATCTAAAGCAGTTGCATTCAAGAACATTTCCAAGGGTGCATTGTGCATATTCAAACTTTGTATGTAAATATTCTGGTGTTTAACTAGCATCAATGAAGACATAGACAACCATTTAATCATGGGCATATGATTTGATTGATGGCAACAGTATACATAATTATCCACTCCCAAAACATTAATTAGAATAAGGAAGTTAACGTGAGGCTCCTCTAGTCTCTAATAGCAGGAACAACATTCCCCAGAACAACCAATTAATGTGAGAAAACGTGAACTATAAGAAGAGTAACCTGATATATGTCTTCGCAGAGTAACCAATCACAGTGGAAAGAATTGCAAACATAACCCAAAGTTGGATAGATACCTTGTAAACAAGCCATGGGGAACCTATTACAAGATTGCTTATAGCAGACTTAGAAACTCCTCTGCTATTGCATTTGCCACATTATCTGACTCAATGACTACAACATCAACTTGCACCTACATTCAAAATAGAGCCGATTACGCTCTTGTTCCCTGACTTCTTTATATCAAATTTCAACAATCAAGAAAGTCATACCTTCTTAAGAGCACACATTTCTTTTGTGAAAGAAGCAGCTCACTTGTCTGCCACTCCATGTCCTTTCTACACGCAGCTACTACATCTTCTTGTACTTCTGAAATAGGAATCAAATTCCCTACTATAATCACAACATGAAGAAGGTATCAGTCAGTCGAGTTCAATTTTTTATATAGTTTTTTTTAAAAAGAAAAGTTACATATGATACACGCAGCTTGGTTCCAACATAGTTGTAGAAGCATAAGCTTACTTGGGGATTGGAAGTTCAGCTATTCTTGCTCGGACATGTATCAACTTGAAAAAGAGGTTTCCTTCAGGAATAAACTTCTCCAGTGCCTACTTCAGAGTGTATTTTCTTTTTCTGTTGACATTATAGCAATGGAAACAATCGACAGAGGGGGTGGTATCTGCAATGCAAGATTGTCCTCTGCTTCAATAATTTCATTTCTATCCATTTGTCTGCCGCTTATCTGTTACGCTGAACCCCGAGGAAGCACAAGAGCACCATTAGTACTTGCAATGAACCAGATCAAAGAAAACAAATTAGCATTTGAAACTTACATTTTCTTCAAATCTCAAGTTTGGAGCATCATACCCTGCAAGGCAAATCAACATGCAATATTAAAAAGTGGTAAATATCAGAGCCAAGATGCAAAAGCACACAAAGACCACAAAGATGCGAGGAGAGTGAAAACATCAACAAGAAAGAAGAAAGAAGAAAGAACTAGGGACACAGGGATATCTAGTAGATTAAAAAACAAGCAAACCTCATACACAGGTGGCAAAAAATAAAGCTTTAATGTCACAAAGCTACCAAGGCTAAAATCCAACACTACCAAGGCTACTTTTATTGATTTATCAAGAAATGAAACAAAAATAAGAATATTACCCACAAAGGCAAAAGGCAAGTGTCCAATATAGATTCCTTCAGAAGTCAATTAATGATATACAGAGCAACCCACTACCATACACAACCTGAAAATCAAAACCCACCATACCAAAGATGCAAAAGCACACAAAACCATCAGTTTCACTATAAAGAACATAACCCATATCAAATAGTTGACATAAAAAGCAGAATACTAAACCAAATGAAAAAATATTGGGTTTTGAAGTGGTGGGTGAGGACCAAAAATGTCAGAGACAAGAACAATGGCAAGCTTGGAGTAAGGAGAACCGGTGACATAGGAGTCGAGACCACCAAGCTGCTCATTATGATTTTGAACTGCTTACCCATTACAATCCCAATCCTGTTTCATCATCCTTACATCTAACTTGCCTTTTGCATAAAAACTCATCAATTCTCTACCGAAGCAGCTGTTGTAGGTGACCCTGATGATTTCTCAGTGGCTACAGGGGTTTTCTTGCTGCCAGCCCTATAGAGACTTTAACCATTGCTGGTCTTAGAAGTCGACCACCAAGTAAAATGACAATCCCCTTTGGGAATTATTGAGACTCTTCTCGTGCAATAGCTTCATGCACCTGTAACTGAAAGTTGAATACTTAAAATAGTTTAACAAATTTATGAAGCTCATATTAATTGGTGGCAGAAACAAAAGCAAAAACATAAAATAGAAGCTATATATTGTCTAATGTCTTTTGGTCATCAGACAACATAATATCCTCAATACAAGAGAAGATATACTGCCATGAACCCTAAATCAATATGCAAACCAATAAATATGGGGTACACAAGTAAAGGCTATATTTGGACAGATCACTTAGTGGGATAATCAATTTCAAAGGCTGATGTAACCCAGTTACCTTCTACATTTGTGATGAAGAATACAAGTGGAATGGAGAAAACCACTAACTAATGAGAACAGCACACTTAAAATCACTAACTAATGAAATGGAGAAAACCCAACTCCAACCAATAATCTCCTACGCAGCCAGGCAGAATTTTCATTAAAGGCTGTGGAAGTTCTTTTCTGTTTGGGTCCAAAAAATAGAGACTAGAAACTACTTAAACATAGAGCGTGTACCGAGGCCTTCAAAAGTAAATTAATCTTGTTCCAAACTTGTTATGATTAGATATTCAATAGAATTGCAGTCGTGGGTTTCATATTTTACACTATAGCAAAACCTCATTAGCATGTCACCATACACAATAGTTCCAGTGCAACAATGTTTTAACCCCTGGTAAAACAGAGGCAGTAATTTTGACAGAGGGAAAGTGAAGAGAAGAAGATATAGCTTCTCTTTCCATTGGTACAATTCAAAGGGTAGAGGACATGCAAGGGAGCTGTATCTCCAAGCAAACCATAAGTTAATCCACCTTCAGGTTAACTGGGGAGGTTACCTCTGCTGATATAGATGATACTTTCTGGACTAATTCATTCTGCTTATTTTCTATTACTTCTATCCTTGCCTCAAATTGGACAGAGTCTTTTCATCTTCATTGAAAATTGCATCTTGTAAACTTTAAGGAGGGTCCTCAAACTGGGCAAATGTTGTTGATCTGCTCCACTAGAATCTACATTATCCTCTTTGGCATTCACCTAGAAATAAAATGCATAAGTATTTCAAGTACAAGTGAGAATCCATATGAAAATATCAAAATAAAGTATAAACAGAAAAGATCAAATGAAGTACACATATGTAAGTTTGAAATGTCAACTAATGACTTGCGCAAATTACTGGGATATAAATATGGAAGGTGTAGAAACAGCATTGAGATTTAACCTAGTATAAACAGCCTGTGGCTTTCAAGAGTCTAAATGAGTTCAAGTCTGAAATTGTAATGCTTACTACAGTCTGCCACTTGGTTGGACTTATTCACTATTGATTGAAGGGAAATGAGAGGCTTATTGTTTAGATACATTCGTCTCAAGGAATTCCTAGTAGACTGTGTTCAGCTGGAAACAGGAAGGTATCAAGCCGATTGAAAGAACTAAAACACTGAACATTTCCTTGATCTTACATGAAGGATTAAATACCTACTATGTTTAGCCAACCACAGTCTGCAACTTCACTGAAAATTTTGAGATTGGTACGAATAATTTTTTTCGGCTACAACTGCCTAGGTATTAAACCTAGCAAAAACAAAGGGAATGCTCAACCTTCTATTTTCAAGTGGCTCGTACCTCACTAGTTTCAAGTTAACAAATACTAACTAATAGTCACAGGCAAGAATTCGAACGTACTGCACTACCAGACCTCACAAAACACGCCTTATATCTCCAACTTGAACTCACATACACCGTTATCAGCCAACATTTCCATAATGCAATTCGGTTCTTTCTTTTTGACCAACACAGTTCGATATCCACACAACCGGAATATGACCGAAAACAAAGTAGTGGGTTAGGCTTACTCAACTAAAAGCAAGCATCTTGAACACATCTGTTGCACCAAAACTAAGCTTAAAGTTCAACCCATGACCATTTCCTCAAAACCCCGAGATGAATTATGTCAACAAATTCATGAAAATAATCGAAAGCATAAAAATTTAGAGAAGAGAGAGGATGTGATCAAAGCGCACATACTGGGGGAACAGAGCCTCGAGCAGAAAGATGAGATTTGAAAAACGAGGCACGCCTGCTACTGCTGCGGCTATGTAAAACTATGGGGGAAGAGTTGGTGACTGAAGAGCCTAGAAGAGGTAGAGGAGGAGGAGCAATGGGTTTTGAGGAGAAGGAAGCAGAAACGCGAGGAGGAGGTAAGACGAAGTAGTTGTTTGGGATAAACAACGAGTTCGCCATTAAAGCTTTTCTAAGTGACAAGACGAGCTCTGATTTTCGAGTCTAACTCTGGCTGAGTACAAAGGAGCTTAATTTCTCCGCCGATAGCTCAGCGGTTCCGCTTAACTTGGGTGAGACAAATAGATGAGAATGGTGGCAGATTACGGGTCCTTTTTATTTGGACCGAACAGAACAGAACCGTGGAAGCGGATATGGGCTTTAAGGTAGACGAGTTTGGGTTTCGGTTCATATCTGACAGTAAAATGGTTTTGTTTTTCTCATAATTAATCTATACTATTATTAAGAGAAGAGACTTTACTAGTAAAAACTGAAAATTTTTTCCTTTTATACCATCAAATTTAAATAAATAATTTAAGCATTTTTCATAAATTAACTACCCACTTCTAAACTGGTACCCACTTCTAGTTTTTCTTATGATAAAATAAACATTACGAAGAGTTTGTAGAAAATCACTTACGACAGTAATCATACAATTATCTCTTAGAGAATAACTCTATTCGCACTAATCTTCACTAATCATAATCACTTAAGCTAACTATTGTAATTACACAACAACTTATATACTCAGCTAATTAGCTTTGTGGTTAAGCAACTGTTCCGCTTGCAAGGACGGAGGATTGGAGGAATACGATGGGTTGCCTAGGTGCCTAACTTGTAGGCCGGGCAGGTGGTTTGTTATTTTTTTTTAATAAATAAACTTAATTAGCTTAAACTCGCCTATATATATGGATAGGGGTCATCATGGGCCGGGCTAGAGCTGGCCCTACCATAAATTTTAGGGCTTACGGTCGGGTCGGGCCGGGCCTAGTCAAAGTTAACAAAACTTAGGGCCAGGTAGGGTCGGGTCGGGGCTTAAATATGTTAACCCTTACCCGCCCGAAAGGCCCGAGCCACTAGGGCCGAAAAGGTTGGATCTAGCCGGCCTTCCGAATAGGGCCGAAATGGGCCTAAAAGGGCCTTCATTAGTTTAACAAAAAGAAATATATTATTTTTATTTTTTTATCTCAAAATGTGGCTCAATGGTTATATAGGTAATACAAGACTCATTGTTTTTTGTTGATCATATTTAATATATATATATATATATATATATATATATATATATATATATATATATATTAGAATTAACTTATAAGTTATAACATTTATAAATATTAGTTAAGATGGTTATATTCAATTAACTATCTCTCTAAATCTCCCAAAATTAATTGTTGTTTAACAAAGGAAACAAAAATTAAAGAAAATAAAGCTTAGCAAATCAATTACAAAAAAGAGATAAGCTGTATGTTATAGACTAAAGAGAAACATATTTAAAAAAATAGAAAAAATAGAAAATTATTAGGGCTTAATTGGGCGGGCTTAAAGAGTCGGGCCGGGCCGTAGGGTAGAACCGGGCTTCATTTGCATGACCCTTACCCTACCCTATTTGAGAAAGGGTAGGCCCGGCCAGCCCTAATGCAAGGGCCAGGCGGGCTTAGGGCCGAAGGGCTAAATGATATCCTTGCTACTCATGCATGCAATGAGGCTCAAGATTTTTTCATCTTTTCTACACCTTCTTTTCTTCAAGCTACTATTGCAGCTGGTGCTTGTTAGATTTTTGTTTCTTTTGGGCTAACCTCTTTTCATTAAAAAATAAATTAAAAAAACGACCATACACGTGATATTAGTCGCAACATATTCTAACTTATGCGAAATTATCTACAACTACTATAAACCATACGTGAAATTATCAAATGTATAAATTGATATTTATGACTAAGTATGTCACACTTAATTTCTAATGCTTGTAACATTTTATAAAGGTAAATGTGTTCATCGTTGTTCCCCCATATTGTTATTCTTTGTTAATGTCTTTATTTACAATTTGAACATATAAAATTGGTTCTACTCTTATCATGTGAGATAAGATTTATTGAGAATATCATAGCTTTATTGGTATTACTATAACCTTTGCAGGAATTAAAATTCATGATGAGTCTCATTTATGCAAAGCACACATGATCTCACTTCTGTGATCAACACACCATATCCACTAATCATGGTATACGTATTTTATCACATATATGATTAAGCTTGCATCAATAAGGGAAATATTCTCATTAAGGCGAGCATTCAAAATTATGTTACCTATGACATATGCGCGTAACACTTTTTTTCTCCTTCGACCAATGTTATTTTTATCTCACTGAATTTTTGTTACCTGACAGGGTTTTTAACGAGACAACATTAAGCGCGTCCAACACCATATCATTCATCGGTGGACATCTAACAAACCGCTCCGCTGTGAATAGAGGAGCAACACGGAATTTCGTCGCCGACGACAAGCTGCAGTCCCCTAGCCCCGAAGATTCTGAGAAGAAATCTGGATCCGCCGACCAGGAATTGCGATCCTCGACTCCTCCCCGATCTCTCCTCGACTCGCGTGCACCTCCCTACTCAAACCTCGCCTTGACAAGGAATCTCGCAGGTGTTAGATTAGTGGGCCACTGAAGAAAGTCTACCGCCGTTCTGTTCAAACCCTAGGATAGGTTTGCTTGACTCGGGTAAAAGTTGGGGGGGGGGGGGTTGAGTGAGAAACTTGACCTTATTTTCTTTTTTATTCTCTAGTTTATAACACATTGGTTTTAATTCTCTATCAATCTATTTATTGCTTAGTCTTTATACAAAAAGATTGTATTTGCTGGTGCGTTTTCCTCTTAATGCATGCTGATTTTCTAATATTATTTTTGTTTTGCTAAGAAATGTAGGGAGTATACTTTATGGCAAATACATAGAAATAAAATGTGTACCGCAAAGTATATTGATTCATACTTTCGTATTTCTTTTATTTGCTAGGATATGTATTTACTGAAAATATTATCAATATCGAAACATTGAAAATTATGTTTTGTTCATATTTGTTCCTTTAACCTTTTTTTTTTTTTTGTCTCCACGTACATAAATTTATTTGTGTGCCACTGATCATATTCTTTTTTATTTCCTAATTACATCCCACCAGTTTTTGAAGTCAAAATCTAATGAATTAAGTTGCCATATCCTTGCTGCTCATGCGTGCAGAGCTAAGCCTCATCAAGGGGCCGGGCCTAATTACATTTTTAAATAGTGACGGGCCGGGCCGGGCTTCATTAAAAATCATAAGATCCAAGCCCATCCTTATAAGGCGGGCCTTGCGGGCTTTTTCGAGCAGGGCCGGGCTTTTCTAACGGTAGGATATATCATTCTAAAAATATATATATAATTTTAGTATTTTACATTTTTTTTTATAAATCAATATTTATATATCATATTATCATACATACACTCCAAAGAGCAACCTCTATAAATTCAAAGAAAATGGGAAAACCGATCGTTGAATGTGATTATTACAATAAATTGTGCTTGTGGCTAAAAAATTAGTCAATTTCACCATAGTTTTGAACCCGATCAGATTGGTCAACCGTAGTCACTTATATGTTTTCTTGGTTGACCGATGACGTGACAACAGCGAAACATGCTTATTTTTTCACATCACGTTTGTATATATTCCATCGATGGATGTGCTTGGACATAAGATAAAAAAAAATTAATTTTAATTACAAACACATTGGCCTATACCAATTTTCCTCCTAAAGTTGTATGACTTACACATTACATTTAAATTGTTTATGTTTATTCTAAAGCAACCATGAAGTGGAAAATGAATTAAGAGAAACCAACCGCTCGATGGAGAGATTGTAATGTTTATGGTGGTTGTAGAAAATTCAGCCAATTTGGTTCTCGTTTCGAATTCGATCAACTAGGTCAAACTTAGTTACTCTTATAAATCTATATTTATATATCATACACTCCAAAGAGCAACCCCTATCAATTCAAAGAAAATGGAAAAATCTACCGTTGGATGAGTTTATTACAATAAATTATGAGTGTGGTAAAAAATTTAGTCAATTTCATCATATTTTCGAATCCAATTGAATTGGTCAACCGATATGTAGAATATATATGTGCACATATTCTATATAGAAGTATAAAAACTTTCACACACACACACACACACACACACACACATATATATATATATGTAATACCCCGAAAATTCAAATTAAATTCCGATGACCTTTTGGAAATGATTTCGTGGTCATGGGCACAAGTACGAAGCTTGGAGGAGTTGTGGAATTAGTTCGAACGATTTTATTTTCAAAAACGAACATTATTTAGAGACTCGCGAAAGTTGACTTTTTATACGTTCAAAATTTGGGAAACCTTCCTTCATGAAAGTTGTAGAGCTCGTCGATACGATCTCGTACATATGTGGAACGCAATATTCGGAGTTCGTATGAATTAATTATAATTTTTCGAAAAAGTTTCCAGTTTTGTATAAAGCTTCCATTTTCGGAAATTCCAAAAATATTTTCTTTTTCCCATTTTGGAAACTCAGTGCTCTTTTTCTCTCTCTCGAGCCGCGTCGGCCTCTTCCCTTCGCCGGCGTCTATCTTCCTCTTCCGGCCATCTCTGGACGAGCAACCACTTCCAGCAGCTTCGTCTCACTCCTCTGAAACCATCTGTGGCAGCCTTGCATGGCGGTGCGGCCTGTAGCGGCGACGGGGAACTCGACCCGGTTTGACGTCGATTTTGAGTCAACGCCGATATCTCGAGTTTCCGCCCACCGATCTTCAAGATTCTTGGCTTGTTGAACTCGCCTCAACCTTCTGATCATCCTCCGAGAAGGATCGCACTTGGAGTGAACGTTTTCACGTTCGTCGGAGCTCGCCCCGATTTAGATCGAAAACTACCTTCAAATCCAGATATCTCGAGTTACAGACCACCTCTTTCGGTGATTCTTGAACCAGTGAGTTCGCCTTGAGTTGCTGAACGAATCTCCAGAAGGAACCGAAGCGATTTGTTGAAGTTTTTACGTTGAAATCATAGCTCGCCGGTTTCTGCAATTCTTCACCGGTTTCTGGAAAATTTCCGGCCACCTCGACTGTTTTAGGTAATTTCGACCACTTCCGGTCATTTCCAGCTTACATGATAGTTATGAAAGTTCTTAAGCTTGATGAGATGAAGAGGAGCAGCCCGGCCCCGACACCATTGGCGGTGGTCGGCGGCGGCTCTGCCACTAACTCCGGCGGCCATTTCCGGCCACCTCCGGGGGTCAAAAATATAGTTTTTGTACATTTTTAGATTCTACATTTCAATACGATCATTTCGACATATTATACGCAATTTTTGGATATCGTATGATTAAGTTATGAATTTTACGATTTCGATCGATTTCGATCGTTCGATTTGTGATCTGTGAAGATCGGACCGTCCGTTGGACTTGTAGTTTTGTTATGTTGATCTTATGACTGTCCCAGTGGCTTTGTGTGGTCATGGGCGAAGATCCGACCGTTGGATCTTCGTATAATTGTGAAATAGTGATTCGGAAGGCGATTTGTGAGAATCTAACCGTCGGATTTTCGTATAATTTTGAGGAGATGTTTGTTAGAGTGATTCAAGAAGATCTGACCGTTGGATCTTCGTGATAATTTTGGAGGATGATCCTAAGGGCGATCCGTGAGGATCCGACCGTTGGATCATCATATAAATTCGATCTGACCGTTGGATCATCATTAAATTAGAATCCGACCGTTGGATTTCCGTATATGTGTGGTTTATGAATGATTGCTAAGTTAAGATCGTATCTGACTAGGTGGTTGACGGTTTAAGTTGGTGGACGATTGTGGATCGTATTTTGAGCTGTTAAGAAGACGCAGCGGGAATAGAGGTGAGTAAACCTCACATGGTTCATATTACGAACCGAATATAATTAATTGATTTTTTTGTCGTAATTGTGTGGAAATTGTTTAGGAAATAAAGATTTGTTTTGAAATAATATGAACTTGATCAACTACGGTTCATAGGGCTGCGGCTCACAGGTAAGAAAATGAATTTAAGTATAAAATGAATTTATTGCTTTAATGCGTGTGAACTATAGTTGGTATTAATAGGCATTCCTGTGCGAATGTCTATGTATATATATTATTTACGTGAAATAATATGTATTGTTGGAGTTGTGAAATATTATGTATTGTTGGAGTTGTGAAATAATATGTATCGTTAGAGTTGTGTTGAGTTTATTGTTGAAAAGCAACATATTGTGAGAGGTGTTGAGTTTATTGTTGAGAAACAATATATAGTGAGGTGTTGAGTTTTATTGTTTGAGAAACAGTAAATTGTTGAGTTGTTGAGATATATTGATTTGTGGAGATCAATAGGTCACGGTGTTTGGACCCAAAATAAGCATTTTTGCCTGACAAGGCACGTCTTGGAGAAATTGAGCCAATATCAGTGGCTCAAGCTATATATAGTCGACAAGCTCGAAATATATATTTAGAGGCTAAATAAAGCCTACTATGGAAGTATGACAAGTCAACTTTAGCATATTTTCCTACTTCGGCTAGGAAAAACCGAGCTAGACAAGGAAGGAGGGGTGGCAGACTAACCAAATGAAATCGAAATGTGCTGAAACTTTCCAGATCCATTCTAGACAGCCCAAGGATCATTTCTTATGAAGAGTGCAAGAGCTTTTTTTTGAGTGGAAGGCCTTCAAACAATCAGCCCAATTTTCTACAGAAGCAAAACTGGAAAACTGGACCTGTAAGAGGTCCAGCAGCATTTTCGGCCCAACCACATGGAATAAAAATCTGAAAATTTGTCAGGATGATCTACACTCATAGTGGAACATTTCATATGAAGAAGTCGAAGGCATATAATGAAGTCTTGTTGGAGAAATAATTGAAGGAATAAAGGGGCAGAAACTGACCTAAAACCAGCTCAATATTCACATGTTCATGTTTCCTACCCACATGAAGAAAGCTAGATGCTTTTCTCTTTTTCCTTGGATATATTTTTCTTCTACAATCTCTTTAATAGATCATCACCACTTCCATGTTGCTGCACCTTCATGCTTTGCTTTCATTTCATCTTTTCTCTATCTTTTCCATATTTTACAAGTGAACTTAGATCTACTTTCATTATTTTTCTTCCACTCATCATTTCACTCTTCTTTTTCTTCCCTATATAAACACCTTCTCCTCTCATTCTAAGAAAGACACATTCACATTCAACAACAACATCTCTAAGATGATCTAAGTTCTCTCTAGAGCAAACCTCTCTAAGAGCAACTCCTCTCCTTCTCTTTCTCTTACCGGTGATCATACTCCTAGTCCTAGTCTTCTCAGAAGCCGACTTTCAGTGCCACCAAACCCTCTGTCAACGTGCTTCGGTCCTAGTCTCCTCGGGAGCCGACGGTAATGCCGCGACCACAACGGTTACAGAACCAGCCAAGCAAGGGTAACGCCCTAGCAACCCAGCCAACCTAAAGTCACGCTTTAGCAAGATCTCAACATTTCCCGGTGATGTCGCTCTGCTCGATCTACAACATTGAGTATCGATTGTGTTAACAAGAAGAAACTTCAGCAAAGTCCTCACCACGAGGCACAAAGAATCCCACGACGATGTTGGTGCTCTCCTCGTCCACAATTGCTTGAAAGAAGTCAGGTCAAGGGACACCCCCGACGACCGCACCCGAACGGTGCTGGCACGCCCGCGCAAGAAAAGAGACTGTTGACCAGCTGCAGCAAAATTGGAGCCAAACATTTTGGCACGCCCAGTGGGACTACATCAGAGTCTTTTCTCTTGAAGCACATTCAACCACCGGGCTTCAAAACACAAACATTTTGGCACGCCCAGTGGGACTACACCAGAGTCTTTTTATGTTCACCATCATTGGGATGCCAGAGGAAATTCTTTACCAAAAGAAATTCCTGAAGTCATGGCGACGATAGAAGGCTATGTGCCCATTCCCATTCCAGAGAATGCGAGCATAGAAGAGCGGCTTGATATCCTTCAAAAGAATTCTACCGCATACCATGAGAATCTGAGTAAAGCTCTCGCGGAGGACCGTCGACGGCTCGATGAGTTCACGATTCCAGAACCTACTCGCGAAGAGGTCATTTCTGAGACTAACTTGCCTATAGGTGGCAATCAACGTAAGGGTCTCACTGTTGAGTCACAGCCTTACACAGAGGTTGTGCATGGAGAAGACGGTCCACAAGAATGTTTTTCTGACAATGAAATTTGTCTCTGAACATATAGCTGATTTCTCCACTGATCAAGCCAAATATGTGGCTATTGATCAGATGCATGGGGGGCAAGATATGACCCATGATCATCCCTTTGATCAAGAGAAGTTGGCGACAGTTGGCGACAAAGCCGATCTTGGGACACCGTCATCTCCCAAATTGCAATTGAAGATCATGCCTCGTCAACCAACAAAGATACTTGGGGGGCAAGATTACCCCTCTCTCGAGCCAAATTCCTCCAAATTCTTCAAGGAGAAGTATCTTTGTTCTTTTCCTACAAGCTCTCACAGGAGGGATTTTTACCCTACAAATTTTGATACATCGGAGCTTGGAATGAAGCATAGATGGCCTCCCCCGTGGCCTTCTGGAGGTTAGCCAAATATAGTGCTGCTAACTTCTTTCTTTGTTTTTAAATTTCCTGTCAATTTTCAGTTTTCATTTTTATTTTCGTCATTTGTGAATCATAACGGAATAGGTGAAGTCTCTTTTGTTAATATTGGCCTAAACTCCTTATTGGTGCCTAGTTCAGGTCCCTTAAGGTTAAGGGCGGCTTTTATTAACACTTGTTGAACTGTCTTCACACTTATGACCTTTCTCATCTTAGTAAGTATAGCCTATGTGAAATGGTGTCTAGAAAGGGGACAACGTTCATGACAGGTTCTTGAATCCAGAAGTGCGTGCAAATGGGCCTAAACCACTATGTGGGAGTAGCTCATGCCAAAATGGATTCTGCCTCTCTTGTTCGCCCTCCCCCACCTGGCCATTTCAGTAAGGTTGCCCAAAGGATTTGAAAGAAAATTTGTATCTAGACGACTATACTTGGGCCGCATGTCTAAACCTTGATTCACAATGTCTTATTAAAATTAAAAAAAAAAAAATACAAAAATACAAAAAGAGTTTCAAATTTGTGCGTCGCGGAGGATGCAAAAAATTGTGTTCTTGCCTAATAGTGGCTGGAACTTGCTAATATACTTAAGAGGCCATTGGTATTGGTCTGGGCACATATACAAGAGGCATTTAATATGCCTAGTATGGTATTAGCAGTGGAGGAGGTCAAATCAATATTTTTGCCAATAATTGTGGCGAAAGCTGGGTTGCGAATTGTTGGCAGCGAAGTGGTTTTAATTACTTGGCCTCGCAAAGGATGGTTCGCGAAGGAAGACTGGCGATTAATATATGTATGCTCACTATGTATAATTAAGAGGGAGAGAGGCTACTGTTCAAGTAATTTTAGTCAAGCCAATACAAATGGCTTTGGAGCAACGACATTATAAGAGGAGTGCTGATTCAAGACCTCTTCAGTCAAGACGAAGACCTTTGACTTCGAGGTCTGGGGGGCAATGTTTGGACCCAAAATAAGCATTTTGGCCTGACAAGGCGTGTCTTGGAGAAATTGAGCCAATGTCAGTGGCTTAAGCTATATATTGTCGACAAGTTCGAAATATATATTTAGAGGCTAAATAAAGCCTACTATGAAAGCATGGAAGCATGGAAACATGAAAAGTCAACTTTAGCACATTTTCCTACTTCGGCTAGGAAAAACCGAGCTAGACAAGGAAGGAGGGGTGGCAGACTAACCAAATGAAATTGAAATGTGCTGAAACTTTCCAGATCAATTCTAGACAGCCCAAGGATCATTTCAAATGAAGAGTGCAAAAGCTTTTTTTGAGTGGAAGGCCTTCAAACAATCAGCCCAATTTTCTACAGAAGCAAAACTGGAAAACTGGACCTGTAAGAGGTCCAGCAGCATTTTCGGCCCAACCACATGGAATAAAAATCTGAAAATTTGTCAGGATGATCTACACTCATAGTGGAACATTTCATATGAAGAAGTCGAAGGCATATAATGAAGTCTTGTTGGAGAAATAATTGAAGGAATAAAGGGGCAGAAACTGACCTAAAACCAGCTCAATATTCACATGTTCATGTTTCCTACCCACATGAAGAAAGCTAGATGCTTTTCTCTTTTTCCTTGGATATATTTTTCTTCTACAATCTCTTTAATAGATCATCACCACTTCCATGTTGCTGCACCTTCATGCTTTGCTTTCATTTTATCTTTTCTCTATCTTTTCCATATTTTACAAGTGAACTTAGATCTACTTTCATTATTTTTCTTCCACTCATCATTTCACTTTTCTTTTTCTTCCCTATATAAACACCTTCTTCTCTCATTCTAAAAGACACATTCACATTCAATAACAACATCTCTAAGATGATCTAAGTTCTCTCTAGAGCAAACCTCTCTAAGAGCAACTCCTCTCCCTCTCTTTCTCTTTCTCTTAGCGGTGATCACACTCCTAGTCCTAGTCTTCTCAGAAGCCGACTTTCAGTGCCACCAAACTCTCTGTCAACGTGCTTCGGTCCTAGTCTCCTCGGGAGCCGACGGTAGTGCCGCGACCACAACGGTTACAGAACCAGCCAAGCAAGGGTAACGCCATAGCAACCTAGCCAAGCTAAAGTTACGCTTTAGCAAGTTCTCCTCATTTCCCGGTAATGTCGCTCTGCTCGATCTACAACATTGAGTATCGATTGTGTTAACAAGAAGAAACTTCAGCAAAGTCCTCACCACGAGGCAGAAAGAATCCCACGACGAGGTTGGTGCTCTCCTCGTCTACAATCGCTTGATAGAAGTCAGGTCAAGGGACACCCCCGACGACTGCACCCGAACGGTGCTGGCACGCCCGCGCAAGAAAAGAGACTGTTGACCAGCTGCAGCAAAATTGGAGCCAAACATTTTCACATTAGAAGATTTTTTCTCTTGAAGCACATTCAACCACCGGGCTTCAAAACAAACATTTTGGCACACCCGGTGGGACAAGGTTAGAATTTTTTTTCCTTTTCTTGAAGACATTCAACCACCGGGCTTCAAAACAAACATTTTGGCACGCCCAGTGGGACCTACATTAGAAGTCTTTTCTCTTGAAGCACATTCAACCACCGGGCTTCAAAACAAACATTTTGGCACGCCCAGTGGGACTACACTAGAGTCTTTTTGCATTTGTTCGCCATCATTGAGATGCTAGGGGAAAATCTTTACCAAAAGAAATTCCTAAAGTAAATAGATGGTCAATGTTGTCACCACTGGCGATACTGCCATTAATGATGAGTTTATGCCTATTCCCATCCCAGAGGGGGCAAGCATTGAGGAACAGCTGGCGATCATCATGGCCAACATCGAGAGGAATAAAGAAAAGCAAGCCAGGGACATGGCCAGTTTGATCGCAAAAACAAAGCAGAGGTTTCGCGATTGGGACCTAGAAATTGAGCAGAACGCTCGAGAAGAGGTCATTTATGAGGCTGATTTGCCTATAGGTGGCAATCAACCTAATGGCCTCACTGGTGAATCACAGCCTTACATAGAGGCTACTTATGGAGAACGTCATCAACAAGATTGTTCTTCAGACAAGAAAATTGTCTCTGAACAAATATCTGATGTCTCCACTGATCAAGCCAAATATGTGGCTACTGATCAGATGCATGGGGGGCAAGATATGACCCATGATCATCCCTTTGATCAAGAGAAGTTGGCGACAGTTGGCGACAAAGCCGATCTTGGGACACCGTCATCTTCCAAATTACAATTGGAGATCATGTCTCGTCAACCAACAAAGATACTTGGGGGGCAAGAATACCCCTCTCACGAGCCAAATTCCTCCAAATTCTTCAACGAGAAGTATCTTTGTTCTTTTTCTACAAGCTCTCATAGGAAGGATTTTTACCCTACAAATTTTGATACATCGGAGCTTGGAGTGAAGCATAGATGGCCTCCCCCGTGGCCTTCTTTCTTTGTTTTCAAATTTCCTGTCAATTTTCAGTTTTCATTTTTATTTTCGTCATTTGTGAATCATAACGGAATAGGTGAAGTCTCTTTTGTTAATATTGGCCTAAACTCCTTATTGGTGCCTAGTTCAGGTCCCTTAAGGTTAAGGGCGGCTTTTATTAACACTTGTTGAACTGTCTTCACACTTATGACCTTTCTCATCTTAGTAAGTATAGCCTATGTGAAATAGTGTCTAGAAAGGGGACAACGTTCATGACAGGTTATTGAATCCAGAAGTGCGTGCAAATGGGCCTAAACCACTATGTGGGAGTAGCTCATGCCAAAATGGATTCTGCCTCTCTTGTTCGCCCTCCCCCACCTGGCCATTTCAGTAAGGTTGCCCAAAGGATTTGAAAGAAAATTTGTGTCTAGACGACTATACTTGGGCCGCATGTCTAAACCTTGATTCACAATGTCTTATTAAAATTAAAAAAAAAAAAAAAAATACAAAAATACAAAAAGAGTTTCAAATTTGTGCGTCGCGGAGGATGCAAAAAATTGTGTTCTTGCCTAATAGTGGCTGGAACTTGCTAATATACTTAAGAGGCCATTGGTATTGGTCTGGACACATATACAAGAGGCATTTAATATGCCTAGTATGGTATTAGCAGTGGAGGAGGTCAAATCAATATTTTTGCCAATAATTGTGGCGAAGGCTGGGTTGCGAATTGTTGGCAGCGAAGTGGTTTTAATTACATGGCCTCGCAAAGGATGGTTCGCGAAGGAAGACTGGCGATTAATATATGTATGCTCACTATGTATAATTAAGAGGGAGAGAGGCTACTGTTCAAGTAATTTTAGTCAAGCCAATACAAGTGGCATTGAAGCAACGACATTATAAGAGTAGTGTTGATTCAAGACCTCTTTAGTCAAGACGAGGACCTTTGACTTCGAGGTTTGGGGGGCAATGTTTGGACCCAAAATAAGCATTTTTGCCTGACAAGGCACGTCTTGGAGAAATTGAGCCAATATCAGTGGCTCAAGCTATATATTGTCGACAAGCTCGAAATATATATTTAGAGGCTAAATAAAGCCTACTATGGAAGTATGACAAGTCAACTTTAGCATATTTTCCTACTTCGGCTAGGAAAAACCGAGCTAGACAAGGAAGGAGGGGTGGCAGACTAACCAAATGAAATCGAAATGTGCTGAAACTTTCCAGATCCATTCTAGACAGCCCAAGGATCATTTCTTATGAAGAGTGCAAGAGCTTTTTTTTGAGTGGAAGGCCTTCAAACAATCAGCCCAATTTTCTACAGAAGCAAAACTGGAAAACTGGACCTGTAAGAGGTCCAGCAGCATTTTCGGCCCAACCACATGGAATAAAAATCTGAAAATTTGTCAGAATGATCTACACTCATAGTGGAACATTTCATATGAAGAAGTCGAAGGCATATAATGAAGTCTTGTTGGAGAAATAATTGAAGGAATAAAGGGGCAGAAACTGACCTAAAACCAGCTCAATATTCACATGTTCATGTTTCCTACCCACATGAAGAAAGCTAGATGCTTTTCTATTTTTCCTTGGATATATTTTTCTTCTACAATCTCTTTAATAGATCATCACCACTTCCATGTTGCTGCACCTTCATGCTTTGCTTTCATTTCATCTTTTCTCTATCTTTTCCATATTTTACAAGTGAACTTAGATCTACTTTCATTATTTTTCTTCCACTCATCATTTCACTCTTCTTTTTCTTCCCTATATAAACACCTTCTCCTCTCATTCTAAGAAAGACACATTCACATTCAACAACAACATCTCTAAGATGATCTAAGTTCTCTCTAGAGCAAACCTCTCTAAGAGCAACTCCTCTCCTTCTCTTTCTCTTACCGGTGATCATACTCCTAGTCCTAGTCTTCTCAGAAGCCGACTTTCAGTGCCACCAAACCCTCTGTCAACGTGCTTCGGTCCTAGTCTCCTCGGGAGCCGACGGTAATGCCGCGACCACAACGGTTACAGAACCAGCCAAGCAAGGGTAACGCCCTAGCAACCCAGCCAACCTAAAGTCACGCTTTAGCAAGATCTCAACATTTCCCGGTGATGTCGCTCTGCTCGATCTACAACATTGAGTATCGATTGTGTGAACAAGAAGAAACTTCAGCAAAGTCCTCACCACGAGGCAGAAAGAATCCCACGACGAGGTTGGTGCTCTCCTCGTCCACAATTGCTTGAAAGAAGTCAGGTCAAGGGACACCCCCGACGACCGCACCCGAACGGTGCTGGCACGCCCGCGCAAGAAAAGAGACTGTTGACCAGCTGCAGCAAAATTGGAGCCAAACACACGGGGTGACCATGGCATCTATTAGTGAATCACGCTCTCGTACCGGGCCGGTGGTTACTAATAGTATTAAATCGTGAACCACGCTCTCGCGCTGGGCCGGTGGTTACGATCAGTTAGAGCTCTAGTCTGTCTGCCAAATGTTGAGTGATCTTATGAGGGAAATTGAGAGTAACTCATAAGTGTCTATATATATATATATATGAGAGTGAGAAAGTGAAGTGGTTTTGTGGTGGTCGTTGTGATTGTGATGTTTCTACATTTCTATACTTGAGTTAAAGGAAATGTATTTTAATGATCTTATGAGGGAAATTGAGAGTAACTCATAAGTGTTTATATATATATATGAGAGTGAGAAAGTGAAGTGGTTTCGTGGTGGTCGTTGTGATTGTGATGTTTCTACATTTCTATACTTGAGTTAAAGGAAATGTATTTTAATAAATCAACAGTTCATTCTTGTTTACTCATACGAGCTGTCAAAAGCTTACCGGGTTTTGTGTTGTTGCAATCCCGGTACACTATTCAAATTGTGTAGCGGGTACTACTACAGGTCAGGAGAATCAGGAAGGTGATCGAGCTGCGTAAAGTAGCTGCAAGTGTGTTATTCTGATTTTCTATTGTGAGGTTTGTTATGCTCATTTAGAGCTTTACAATTTTACTTGTGAGAGTGAATTTGTAATAATAAACTCGAGGTCTTCGAGATTTTATATTTGAGTGGCGAGTGGTGTGTTTGTTCTGAGAAAAAAATTCAGAACGTTTATTTGATTAAGTTGTTAAATTCATGTTTCGGATTTGAATTTGTTATTCAAAATTCGGGGCGTGACAATATATATATATATATACTAGCATTTTTCAACACATGCTCTGCATGTGTAAGTTATTAATTTTTTTTTTCAGAAAATAAAAAATAAAAAAGTTGGTTATTGCAGAGAAAATAAAGTAGGAGAGAAAAGTGGGTTGTAGATATTTTTTTTCAAATTTTTTAAAGAAAAATACATTTTGTAAATGTCTTAATTATCCTTGTAATTTAATTAATTCTCAAAGTTTATTAATATTTTAGGGTTAATTCTGTCAAAATTTTATATTTTGGCTAACAAACCCTCTTCTCTTAATAATAGTATAGATATATGACACACCTACAAAATTTCATATATATGTTTATAAATACACACCCACACACACAGATATATATATATATATATATATATATATATATATAAACACACACACACATATATATAATATTTTACAGGTTTTTACAGGCCGGGCCGGATTTTTGGGGGCTTTTGGCTGGCCTGCCCACTATCCACTGAGGCGGGTTTTTGCTGGCTTTTTAACGGGCCGGGCTGGGCTTTTAGCCTTCAGGGTCGGCGGGCCTCCATCGACCCACTTGATCTACGAGTTTTTTGATGAGGCCTATGAAGAGCTACCATATTAGCATTCCTACCCCTACCCTGATATGTGATATGAGGATTATGAGCTACGTGATGGTTGTTCAGCTTTCACATCACAATTAAATTCTTTGGTACTCTTTTAATGGTGATGTGAGACATCTCAGTCTCTGTTTCCAATCTCTTTTATGGCGTGAGCCCGACTCTGAAGTTTGAACAGAGCATGTTCACGTGAAAGTAGTATTTCATAAATAATGCATTTTGAAAGTCAGAAATTGCTTGGAAGTTTCGGTAACCCAAGCAGTACGGCAGTACATCTAGGAAATTACCTGTCTTTCTTCGCCAAAGAAAAGGACAAGATGGAGGTGTTGGAAAATGGCGGGAACTTCATTAGAAAGTTAAAGACTGGAGGAACCATTGCAAAAGAAAAAGATGAAATGATTGATCGAAACTGAGTGGAGCGTAGCGTGGGCACCATGTGATCTATTCAATTATATGGCCATGTAGTCAAAAGCTATTCGAAGTTGATGTGAAATTCACACCCCCAGCTCTGACAAATGAGACTCCACGTACTCTTCTATTCATTTACCCTTGTGAAATAATTTCACCCACTTTTAAACAAAATACTGCTCCAGCTCCACTGCAAGACCCCAATAGTCAGGGAATTGAAGATGATTTTCCATGAAAAACGTTGGCTACGTATCAGACGCAGTTTGCTGCATTTACATCGATGAGGTCCTCATTTGCTTTATCGTGCGCGTGCAACCCAACCTCCACTACCATACTGTGGTCAATAGCTGTGAGGTGTTACCCGGATCTTTATTTAAGGAAGTGTTATTCTCATTCGTAGTCTTCGCCAATAACAAAAACCAGCAGCACTCTAAACTCTTTCAATGACTACCAAAATAGATCTTCCTTCTCCTCCTTCTCCATTCTAAACTCCTTCAATGACTACCAAAACAGATCTTCCTTCGTCTTCTTCTACTTCTTGTCCTCCTCCTCCTCCACCATCCGGTAAATTCACGTACGATGTGTTCCTCAGTTTCAGAGGTAAAGATACCCGCACAAATTTTACAGACCATCTTTATACCGCTCTCATACAGAAAGGAATAAACACATTTAGAGATGATGAAGAGCTCAAGAGGGGGAAATCGATTGGTCCAAATCTCTTGAAAGCAATTGAAGAATCAAGATATGTTATTGTGGTTTTCTCCCAGAACTACGCCGATTCTTCGTGGTGTTTGGATGAGCTTGCAAAAGTCGTTGAATGTAAGAGATCACCCACAGGAAAAACAGTCCTTCCTGTGTTCTACCATGTTGATCCGTCTGAGGTGCGGAGACAAAAAGGCGATCACTTTGAGAAAGCATTTAAGAAGCATGAAGAGCGGTCTGGAGGCAATCTAGACAAATTGCACAAGTGGAAAGACGCTCTTGCTGAAGTAGGCAATCTCTCTGGATGGCATCTGCAAAATGGGTAAGCCAGCTCACACAGTAACACTTATTCATTTAGCGTTGAACTTTTTTTTTTTTTTTTTTTGAACATTCATATACATTAAACTGCATATCACATAGTTTAAGAGATTATGTTCATGCTTTTAGCGTTGGAAATATTCAAAATTCTGACCAGGAAAAAAAAAGCTTATCCAACCAGGACAACATTTATGTTAAAAAAAAAAAATTTGACATAATATTTGACTCACAACAAAATTAATCTCAAACATCACAAAACGCAAAAAAAAAAAATCAACGCGATTTTCCTTGTCGACCACGCGCTGCACGCACTTTAGCTGGTCTAGGATTTTGAGGAGTTCCTCTCGTTACGTGTACTCCGACGTCAGCGCTGATGTTGTGATGCTGACTCTAGTCTCGTTAGGGGATTGTTGTTCTATTGTTGGGAGAGGATCCTCTCGCTGAGCTACCTAAGCTTTGAAAGAGAGGATGACATGTGTCTATTATTAGATCTAAGGGTCTACAAGACTAAAACACGCCTGACTTTACTTTTTTCTATTTTTTTCTTCTCTCTTTACTGTTCTTCTCTCTTTTCGCTCTTAGTCTACTCTCTCTGTTATCTTGTTCTTTTTTCTATCCACTCTCACACTGACTGATCAGAAGAAAAAGTTTCCGACCTCCTCTCCTCCGCCCTCCGCTGCATCCTTAAGTCTCTCCACAGCATCGTCTCACCCAAGCCCAACCGTTCTGAAATGGAGAGCCAAGTTTCGATTCATCGGGAAGACACCGTCGCTGGTGACGGCCGGAGTTGATTTCGTCTTCATCGGTGGGCTGAAGGTGAGGGTGGTATGGACTATCGGCGCCCTGATTGCTTGTATTCTCTCGAACAATTGGATTTGCACGGAAATGCTCAGGTTATCAAGAGAAGATTTTTTTACCCATTTTTTTACAATCAACAATCGGAAATGCTGAGTATAGAAGGAGGGGGGAAGAGAGAGAGAGAGAGAGAGAGAAGGAGAAAAGAGGACGGAGAGATTGGTTTAAATTTTCTAAGAACAGATGAGAGAGAGGTGTTCAGGTTCTCAATTGGAGAGAAAAAAGTTAAACAAAGATGAGAAAGTAAAGTCCTTGTTGTAGTCTTGTAGACCGTTGGATCTACTAATAGACACATGTCATCATCTCCTTCAAAGCTTAGGTAACTCAGCAGAGAACTTAGCTTAGGAGAGGATCTCTCCCTTTTTAGTATTGTTTTGCTTGGAGGGTTGACAGTGGTGGTCGACGTCGACTTCTCGTTTGAAGCAACTATGAGGCAAGGTAGGTCGTGGCGGCTTGGAGCTAGGGGACCCAAATTCGGTTGTATGCATAGGTTTTGTTGGTCTCTTGGGTGGTGGCGTCTAGGTGGTGCAGTGGTGGTGTTCCTTGTTCTGTGGCGGTGGTGGATGCGATCGCGGTGTGCGTGTTGGGCCTTGTGCTAGGACTTTCCAATGGGCCATATTAGGTTGTTGCCTTTTTTTTTTTGTGTTTTTTTTTTTCCGTTAAATCCCTTCTAATTTTTGGGAGGAGTTGTTAGCTTTCGGCCCCGTGTATGCATTTTATGTGTACTTTTTTTTCCTAGTTAGGTGACGAAGTCTATTTGATAGAGTTTGTTTAGTCTATCCTAACTGAAGTTCTTCTATGAGTCTTGTTAGAACAGTTATCTAAGTGTTCTCGTTTGCTTTTCTCTAAGCCAAGATCAAACTCTGGGATAATCTGACCTAGCCTAAGTCGGCGGTAGACACGATCGGACAAGGTTGCCATTATGCACAAAACCTAGACTTAGGGCTTTCTTTTGTTCCCTATTCTCTCACAAACTATATCCAGTATGTCCTCCAATATCCATACTCCTTCATGTTAATTCTTCTTCTCCATCAATGTTTGTGGATGAAAATTAAAGAGAGAGATTAAATTTTAATTTTAGATAAGGGTAGCATGGAGATTAAACTTTTACAAAAACCAGGACAGGTCAACGTATAAAATGCAGAGGTATGACTATAAATAGAAGCATTCGCGAAGAAAAAAAGTACTGGCAGCATTATAGAATATTACAGTATCTTTATCTATTTATTCTTTTACCCCTTATACACACAAGATAGATAAGATGATTGTCTATAACTCTCCAGGTCTGAAGCCAAAATTATTCAAGAAATTGTAGAAAAGGTTTTCACTGAGTTGAATAAAATAATCTCCACATCTGAGGGCTTAGTTGGGATGGATTCTCACCTGAATGAACTGTTTTCCTACTTAGACATTGGGTGTCTCAAAGATGTTCGTATCATAGGGATTTGTGGGATGGGTGGTATCGGGAAAACTACTATTGCACAAGTGGTTTTTGAAAGGATAAGAGCTCAGTTTGAAGGTGATTGCTTTCTTGAGAATGTTAAACAGGAAACTGAAATGAAGCAAGGTAGTACAATTCATTTACAAGAGAAACTTCTCTTGAACTTGCTGAATAGTAATGCCAATGTACAGTACTCTAAAATGGGAAAAGACATAATTAAGCATAGACTATCTACTAAGAGGGTGCTTATTGTTCTTGATGATGTGGATCAAGTTAAACAATTGGAAACACTGTGTGATCGTACTTGGTTTGGTCCTGGGAGTAGAATCATCATAACATCCAGAGATGAACACTTGATCAGTGCATTTGGAGCAGACGAAGTATACAAGGTAAATGCATTATCTGATTTTGAAGCTTTGGAGCTCTTTAGTTTGAAAGCCTTCAAGGAAGGCGAGGGTGGAGAAGATTTTCTCAAGCTATCCAAGGAATTTTTGAAATATGCTAATGGCCTTCCATTAGCTATTGAAGTTTTGGGATTGTCTGTTCGTGGTAGAAGTGTAAAGTTATGGTCAAGTGCATTGGAGAGACTTAAAAAAAATCCTCCGAAAGGGATTATTGATGTTCTTAAATTTAGTTTTGATGGATTAGAAGAGCCAGAAAAGAACACGTTTTTGGATATCGCGTGTTTCTTTAAAGGAGATAACAAGGATCGTGTAATAAGAATACTAGGTAAGGATGTGGAGTTTAATGTACAAGTTCTTATGGACAAATCTTTGGTAACTCTATTTGGAACAAAATTGTGGATGCATGATTTGATACAAGAAATGGGTTGGGAAGTTGTTCGTCAAGAATCTAATAATCCTGGAGAACGTAGCAGATTGTGGCTTCCAAATGAGATTATCCCTGTATTTGATCGTAGTAAGGTAATGAAACAGCTGAGTGCTGAAACTCATCTATTGTTTTTTTTATTTTTTGTTATGGTCTATCTTGTGCAATAACTAGTTCTTTGCTCTTTGTTATCAGGCGACGAGTGCAGTTCAAGGCATATTCCTTGAATGTCCAACAGAAGACGATGTTGTTCACTCAATTGATAATGCCTTCTCAAATATGGACAGATTGAGATTGCTCAAGATTTGGAATGTGAAGTTTTCTGGAAACATCACATATCTTTCTAATGAGTTACATTATCTTGATTGGCATGGGTGCCCTTTGGATTCTTTCCCATCAGACTTCCAACCGGATAAACTTGTTGAACTTCACTTGTGTATTAGCAGCATCAAACAACTATGGAGGGGAAAAAAGGTAAGATCACAATTAATTTTATGCATGTTCATAAAGCTGATAGTTTAGATTCTAGTCTCATTTATTAGGAAAGATGTAGTGGCTTTTTGAATTACATAACTACATATATAAGGTCCCTGGTCGTCCTCAGTTACACACATCCATAAAAATTAATATGGCATTCTCATACTAAGATTGGACATTAGTCACATTACTCTCACGTCAACCTTTCTGTAATTCTACTAATTTCTGTAATTTGGAATCACAAATGATTGTGTAATAATTATTTTAAATCACATGATGATCATCTTTGAAATTATACAAGGGATGGAGCATGCTACGGCATTTAGATCTGAGTGTTTCACAATACTTGATGTCGACCCCAGACTTCACTGAGGTTCCTGATCTTGAAACGTTGGTGCTTACATTGTGTACAAGCTTGAGGGAGGTTCACCCGTCTCTTGGATTTCTGAAGAAACTTGTCACTTTAAATATGACATGTTGCCTTTCTATTGAGAGCATTCCACCTTTCACTGCCTTGGAATGCCTTCAAATATTGAGGCTTTCATTCTGTTCAAGACTGAAGAAGTTTCCAGAAATTGAAGGAAATATGAAAAGCTTGCTGGAGCTTCATTGCGATAGGACCAGCATTGAGGAATTGCCTCCATCTATTGAACGCTTGACTGGTCTTACCATGTTGAATCTAACAGACTGTAAAAACCTTTTGCATCTTCCCAATACCATTGGGTGCTTGACATCTTTGAAAAGTCTCTATCTAACAGGTTGCTCCAAAATTCATGAGATACCTGAGAATCTGAATGGTATGAAATGTCTGGAGAGGCTTTACATTGGTGGAACTTCCATAAGGGAGTTATCTTTCATTGTACGCATGAAGAATCTACAGTATCTATCCTGCCAAAGATGTACATGTCTAGTTTCAGAATCATTTAAGGTTCTGGCTTCGTTATCGAATTTGACAGTGCTAGACTTGAGTTATTGCAATCTGGTGGATGGAGCATTTCTCAATGATTTTGGCAGCCTAATATCCTTGATAGAGTTAGATTTAAGTGGTAATTGCTTTGTGCGATTACCTGAAAGTATCTCTCAAATCTCAAAGCTCGAGATTCTGCACTTGAATGATTGCAGGCAGCTTCAATTGCTGCCCAAGAAGCTTCCGTTAAGTCTTGTATCCGTTCATGCACAAGAATGTACTTCACTGACGGATTGCCCAAATCAAGTCCAAGTATTGACTTCACAAGAGTCGGGAGTGACTACTATCTATTCAGGCCATTCTTCAGCACTTGGAGACCCGGAAGGTTTCAAAACGTGGAGTTTTCCGGAACATGGCGGGGGATCTGTAGAGCTGTGTTTGACACATGGGCACGCTGAGGGGAAACGAGTTGATCGTATGTTACTGCCAACTCCAGTGCTTGCAAGAGAAGTTGAAGTACGTCTCTCTCTCTCTCACAAGCGCACACAGACGCACACAGACACACACAGACAGATATAACAAAAACATGCTCTATATCTAATTATGTATCCCTGTATTATTCGTATCTAGCTACCTACTTATAACGCTAGCTTTGTGTTTTACGTTGCAGCTGTGTCCACCTGCAACATTGCATTTTTCCTTGCATCCTGAGAATGAAATTCCAGAGTGGTTCAGCACTACATCAACCGGAAATCCCATATCAATCCAGATACCTTCAAATTTGTCAGATGATCATACCTGGAAGGGAGTTGCAGCGTGTGCTGTTTTCTCAGTCAAAAGACGTAATACGACTACTCTCTCTGTTACTGAACCGGATCCTGATTTTTCCAATTACTTGTATCAAATCAGAATGGAAACTGATGCTTTCCGTCTAAAACCATATGTGACTGACTGGGAAGGACGTCTCCGCCCGGACCGCCCCCTTGGATCAAGTTCTCATCTGCTAATGATTTTCTATTTACCTAGTTTGGTGTTTCCAAAGAGGGGGTTGAATCAATCAACTGTGCTGGCGGCTAATTTTGAAACCGACAACCCATTCATGGTGCTCCAGAAATGTGGAATTCGTCTAGTCTATGAGCAAGATGACGGATGGTATTACAACAAATTATTTCCTGGGGTTCGTCCGATTTTTCTGAATAGAGATGAGGACGACGCTGCACGGGAGTCTGGCTGGCTTATTCAAGTGGATGGAGGTGTAAAATGGTACAACAATTAAATTTTCTGATCCATATGCAACTGCTTTAAATGCTGCTGCTTTGCATTAAAACTAATTCATACCATTACTTTCCTGTAACTACTTTGATCCAATTGTTCTCTGTGTGTGATTGCAGGGAGAAATTCATTTTGAACTTCCAAGAAGAATCCACACTTGTGCTGAGAAATAAGATTGAGTCTCTTCTTCTTAGATACCTGGAGGTCGGTCTGTTTGTCTCTCTAGCTAGTATCTTTGAAATAAAAGTGGTTACTAATTAATTTGCGCATTTCAATTCCTCCCAGGCATTAAACGATTATTCTGCAACGTATAAATTTAACCTCAGAGGAGGCCCAGCGTGGTTTAAGCACTGGTTTCATGTCCCTGATACAATGCCAGCTGTTTGCCGGGGTTTTTGGCTAATCGAGATACCTCAGAATCTACGCAAGAGTGAGAAGTGGATGGGATTTGCAATATACCTATCAATTGCGGAGAAAGTGCGGCATATACTAGAAGAAAACGAAGAGGTCAAGTATCGTGTTTATCTTCGACTCAGAATCGGTGAATCTAGTAAGAGGGTGTCCCGAGAACTTGAGCACTTCAAGTCATCATCAGAAGTTCGTCATCAACTTTTGGTTTTTTACATACCGCGGGCAGAGATTCCCAAAGAGTTGTTCACTCAGACTTCATCAACAACTAAAATGCTCATTTCCTTCAGAATCGACTCCCCTTATGTGAAGTTTCAAATAGCTGGGATGCGTTTTGTGTTCCAGGAAGATATGCAAGAGTTTGCTCAGACAATTATCAAATGCATGGAAAAGGAAGATTCACTTGAATTTTACCATACGTTGGTTGTGAAAGATTTGATAGCGTTGATGCGATCGCGACGTTATCATTTAGAGCGGATTAGTGATCCAAAAGAACGGGATTCCAGAACCAGACCGGAGAAAAAGTTTGAACTGCTTTCTCAAAAATATAGAAATTGGGTCAGTCTCTCTCGCACTACATAACCTTTTTTTTTTTTTTTCCTTTTTCTTAACATTTGAACTTCTGTTACAGGACTGGTCTAGCCCTCAACCTGTTCGTTGCAACTTCCGGGGAGCTGAAATTTCCAAGTGGAAATCGTTCATGCATTTCATGGAAGGCAACTCTGCAGATATCCAACTGCCTCCAAATTTGTTTGATGATGCTACTTGGTTGGGGATTGTTGTATGTGCTTTTAATTTGGTGTCCGTGTCCACCGAAGATCCAAGCAAGACGCCTAGCACTTCTAATGATGCAGAGTATAACGTGCTTACCTGTCGTGTAGGCTCTGGTATTGCTTTGGACAGGTTATATGATCTCGTATGTCAGGAATGTTTTGAGCTGTTGGATTATGCATACAGTACTATTTGGTTCTTATATATACCGCGCGGCGCACGCGATGGTCAATGTTATCATGAGTCCTGGAGGCAACGCAAACTTGCCAGGGCAACTTTTTCGTCATCCAGCCCATGCTTAGAAGTGTATAGTTGTGGCCTTCGTCTAGTATATAAGGAGGACGTTGAACTTCTTGTAGAGACACTGATCTCCTGCCATCTACCCTGAACGTTCCACCACAGGACTGCTGCACATGGAGGGCGTGCTGTTACTTGTGAGTGTCCTTTCATTTTGATTACTTCCTCATCAATTCATTTTGTTACTTGCATTAACTTTCTGATAAATATACTTCTCATTTAGCTTGGCAGAAGTACCGATATTTGCATTCAAAGGAGGCAAGGTCTGCAAGCAAGAGTTTCCTGCTAATTCCTTCCCTACAAGTTCCTAATTAAATAAGCAAATGAAACTTAGGTCTCCGAAAGTTTCATTTTAAGTAGTTTGTATTTACTTGCAATGTTCTTGTTTTCGACTGTGAGGTTTTTGGCTTCGTCCCTTTTGTACTTTCATTCCTGAATAAGCAAATGAAACGTAGGTCTCGAAAAGTTTCATTTTCAGTAACTTGTATTTTTTTTATCATGTTTTCTTTTTCAATTGAGAGGTTTTCGGCTTCGTCCCCCCTCTCTTTGTATTTCCATTTTTGAATAAGCTAATGAAAACTTAGGTCCCAAAGTTTCATTTCAGTACTTATTATTTGAAGGAAACATGTCTGTTATTTTATTAATTAGTGGGAATTATATAATAATTTACTCCAGGAAGTCATCAGAAAAAAGACATTACATAAACGGTTCAATTTTTTGAGAAATCTATGAAACTCATCTAAAAGCTAATCAACACTGCCTACGAAAAAGACAGATGCATGAGCAGTGTGTACTGTTGATGATATTTTTCAAGATTGAGAATCTGCCGACTTCCTATCCAAATGGACAAGAGTCACAAGTCTTTCAATCATCCAAACCCAACTTAAATAATCTAAATTAACAAAATAAAAATGCCAACCCAAAACTAGGCCCTAATAAACCACCAGCACAAGGTCCAGAACCCTAACAAGTTTTGAACCCAAGCCCAGCAATAATTGCCAAGGCTACCCAACCATTTGGGCACCACATCCACAGCATTGTCGCTGTGAGCCCCGAAAAATTTATCAAGCTAAGTCGAAATTATTCGAGAGTTATATTATGATCTGAGAAATTAATAGAATCCTCAGAAATAGTTTTCAAAATTTTTCACAAGATGAAATCCTCAATTTAAGGGTATATTAATTAAGTGACATGACGAAATTTTGGAGAATTTTTCATACACCCATCACCGAGTTAATTTTTACGAATTTCAGAAATTTAGAAAATGTTGAAAATATTTAAATAAAAGGAAAATCGAAGTGGTGTGATCCTAGCCGTATGTCTATGTACCGGTTGATCTCAGCCCTTGGATTACTAAGACGTGAAACACCGCTACCCGACCCGGCCATATCTTCCGAATTCGGCGAAGAAATGACGACGGACGACCGGTGTTCAGTTCATCTTCTGAGATTAAATCGTCCAACTGACAACTCTCGGAAGAGAATCGAAGTAGGAAAGTTTCGGGTTTCGCGGCTGTTTTTCATCTAAATTCCAACGACTCCAGCCATATTTGGTGATGCATGAGGTGAGAAAATTAATCTACACTTCACGCTCTACACGCTGGTATACATAGTTTTGGATTTTGAATAAGTTTTGTACAAATTGATTTTTGGGTGTTTTCAGGATTGACGAAGATATTGTTCACGACTGCGATTCTAGTGCTCCTGGTTCATTTCTGACGTCTTAGAAAAGGAATGGATACCTGGTCGAGCTCTGTCCACCAAAGGAATGGAATTGGAGAATTCGGGAATTGTTAATCAGATTGTGTTGAGAATGAAGTACAACAACAAGTTGACTTCTGGTCGTTGAGCCGAGAAGTGGAGTGCTAATCAGATTGTGATGAGTAATTGTCCACTATAGGTATGGTTATGAATTTCGAATTTGAAGCAGAGGCGGATCCAGGATCCAAGAGTTGTCTAGGCAAATTAGAAGTACACTAATTTTTTTTTTTTTTTTTAGGTTTGGAACCTAGTGGGAGCCTCATCCTCACGCCTTTATTATTTTCAATCAAAACATACAACGGAGGGGATATAAAAACCAAACTCTGTAAATTAAAAACTACAAGCATACATTTGTTGTAAAACAACAATAAACTAACTAAATCATACATTAGTTACTAACTTGCAGCAGACTTTGATGTCTAATTATGAGTATAAAACAGGCTAAAGAATATAAAGTTAGTAACACTAACCAGATAGAAAGGGCATCAACACTCAACAGTAGTCAATTAAGTCTGAAATGCTGCGATAAGGATCAAACTCTGGAGTTGAGCATTGGTTAGCCTCATAATATTAAATAGCTCCCCTTCTTTCCACCGTGGCCTCTGAGTCTCTGACAGTTCATCCTCATATTATCTACATAAACACTATACACAAGCAAGACAGATTTAAAAGAAATAGCCGACTAAGCCGAGTGAAACAAACCCAAAACTGATATCCCCTAAACAAATCCAACAATCCCAATCATCAACTTATACCCAAAACTCAAAATCCCAACACACAATTACATGGAGGGCCAGAACTATTCCAGAAACCCAGGCAATCACTTGGTCACTCCACTCCAGTCTGCAAGAAGCCAAGAATCTTTGCAAATCTGCAAATCTACAAGTGAAATGAAATATACCCAGAATCAAAACATAAGTGGTCAATTGGCTCTGAGAGTCTGAGGTTAAATTTGGTTCTTAAATCAATGAGATAGCATAGAGATGCAAATGATTAATAAAAAAGTGGAGCAACCCAATGAACCCACATTAAGAAAATCGAACAAGATAAGAAATTGGCTTAAAGGAGAGTGAGAGAAACCTTGGGCTGTTGGGCAGTTGGGCATTAGATCGGGCAATGGAAGGGAGAGGTGAAGCAGTGGAGAAGAAAATGCGGAGCCGCGGAGGGTATGATATTTCCGTTGAGTGAAAAATTGGCGAGGAGGCGATTCAGACGAAGAGAGGAGAGAAGCAGTGAAGCACTCGAGTGACTCGATGTCTCGACCACAGAGGAGAGAAGTGAGTTGCTGTGGGTGTGTTTGGCTCCAATTTTGTTGCAGCTGGTCAACAGTCTCTTTTCTGCGCGGGCGTACCAGCACCCTTCGGGTGCGGTCGTCGGGGGTGTCCCTTGACCTGACTTCTTTCAAGCGATTGTGGACGAGGAGAGCACCAACCTCGTCATGGGATTCTTTGTGCCTCGTGGTGAGGACTTTTGCTGAGCTTCTTGAAAATCACAAAATCGATACTAGATGTTGTAGATCGAGCAGAGCGAGAACCACCGGGAAGTGAGGAGAACTTGCTAAAGCGTGACTTTAGTTTGGCTGGGTTGCTAGGGCGTTACCCTTGCTTGGTTAGTTCTGTAACCGTTGTGATTGCGGCACTACCGTCGGCTCCCGAGGAGACTAGGACCGAAGTACGTTGGCAGAGGGTTTGGTGGCACTGAAAGTCGGCTTCTGAGAAGACTAGGACTAGAAGTGTGATCACCGGTAAGAGAAAGATAAGGAGAGGAGTTGCTCTTAGAGAGGTTGCTCTAGAGAGAACTTAGATCATCTTAGAGATGTTGTTGTTGTTGTGAATGTGTGTTTTGGTGTTTCAATGTAACCTCTATTTATAGGCTACCATGCCAACTACTTTGGCATTAAACAAATGAAAGTGGAGTACTAATTGGAGATAAGGGAGGTGGAGATGGAGCATTAATGGAGATAGAAATGATGAATTTCGGAGATAAAGAGATAAGGAATGATGAATTTTGGAGATAAGGAAGCACTTTCGGCTCCTTTATTCCTTCATGTATATCTCCATCAGGAATTCATATTTTGGCCGTGACGTCTTCATAACAAATGTTCCACTATGAGTGTAGCTCATGATGGTAAAATTTCAGAGCTTTTAGTATAGTGGTTGGGCCGGAAATGCTGTTGGACCCCTTATAGGTCCAGTTTTCCAATTTTGCTTCTGCAGAACATTGGACTGATCTTTTGAAGGCCTTACACTTCTATCTGGATCTTGTACTCTTCATAAGAAATGTTTCTTAGGATGTCTAGAATGGATCTGCAGAGTTTCAGCCCATTTCGAGTTCATTTGGTCAGGCGGCCGCTCCTTCTGTTTAGCTCGGTTTCTCCTAGTCGAAGTAGGAAAATGTGCTAAAGTTGACTTTCCATTTCCATGCTTCCACAGTAGGCTTTATTTAGCCTCTAAATATATATTTTGAACTTGTCGACAATATATAGCTTGAGCCACTGACATTGGCTCAATTTCTCCAAGACGTGCCTTGTCAGGCCAAAATGCTCATTTTGGGTCCAAACAGGGTGGGGGAGAATGCAACTTTTACCTCCCTATTTTTTTTTTCTTCTTTGGGTATGGGTTGAAATTAGATATATATATATATATATATATATATACAATTGTTCATTTTTTGCCCCAAAAGCTGTCTAGGCTTGAGCCCATATAGCCCACCACATAGATTCGCCCCTGATTTGAAGTGGATATGTGTTGGATGTTGGTAGTATTGAGAACTGATCAACTTCAATACTTAGTTTTGAATAATCATGTAAATGGTTATGCAGGTTGAAAATGGTAGAAATTTGAAATTTAAATTATTGTTTAAGGTCCTCGAGTATAAGTGTGTTTAATGGAAATTTTGGATATGAAATTTACGCTCTCCTTGTTCATCAGGATTCCTTGAATCTCCATAACTCCATGCAAATCTCTTCCATGAACTCTTTTTTCCTTCTTTGCTTTGGAAAACCTATATAATAAAAAAATAATTTAAATACTTGAAAATAAAATAAATTAACAAATAAAGTATAGAGTTTAAGAATATAAACGTCACATAAATATACTCCTATCATGAATACTAAATTTAATCTGCTTGGTCACGGAAACAACCCTAGCTTCATGCTCCACTTCAAGCCCTGACGTTAGAGAGGACACGATAGCCCACCCTCCGTGTGGCCAGAATCGGAACTTCTTGCTGTCCATCAGAGACATTAGAAGAGTCGTGGCCAAAAGCGTCTGTGAGTCTTGATCGGATATTTCCATGCCAACTAATTTTCCTACTTTCGATTTAAGATTGTCTATTGTAGATAGGGAAGACGGGTTGATAGGTTAAATTAACTATAGCCAAATATTTTCCTAATACCAATTATGAATGTCACTTGTAGTTTAGAGAAGTAGGGCCTCCCGCAAGGGCTTATTGGATCTAAATGTTTCAAAAAAAAAAAAATTAATTTTGGATTGGTTTTGAAAACAAATAATTAAGAACATGTTAAAGTAAAATGACAATTGGAATTGGTATACTCATTTCATTTCATAGCCCCTTTATATAGGGAGAGAGTTACAATGGAAAGAACAATTACAATGATGACATTAAATGCTGATTGATACGTAATTGTGCTGATTGATGGTAATCACTAATTCCTTGATTCCCTCTCCATCAGTCGCTTTGACGAAGGCACATAATATGTTTTTCCTTTAACACTCCCCCTTGTGCCAAGTCAAAGATGGAATGGTGCATGAGTTGTTGCCTCACTAAAAACCTTGCCAAGTAACAATAAAAACCCTGTGGGACAAAAAATATACCTTGGTCAAAGGAAAAGAGCACAGCGCACCTTTTATATTTGAGAATGACATGTGTGTGTTAGACTCCCCCTGATGTCTACACCTCCCCCTGATACTTGCATTAATCAAGGGAGCTTGGAAAGTCTTCGCATTCCTATGTTTTTCACATGTTTCTTAAATGTGGCCTTAGGCAATGATTTGGTGAACAAATCTGCCACATTCTCCTCAGACCTTACTTGATTCATTTGAATCTTGAGTAAAGCCTGTTGTTGCTGATTGTAGTAAAACTTTGGCGATATGTGTTTTGTATTATCACCATTGATATATCCTAGCTTCATATGTTCGATGCAAGCTGCATTATGTTCATAAATGCAAGTAGACTCTTCAGTGGTAAAACTCAAACCACTAGTCCCTCAAATATGTGTGATGATAGCTCTTAACCATACACACTCACGAACCGCCTCATGTAGAGCAATGATCTCTGAGTGGTTCAAGGAGGTTGCCACAAGAGTTTGCTTGGTTGATCTCCAAGACATCACCGTGTTCCCAATGGTAAATACATAACCAGTTTGGGAACGACCTTTATGTGGGTCAAAGAGGTACCCAACATCAGCAAAACTAACCAAAACGTCATTTGGTGTTTCGGTGAGTGAGTGGCGCTTTCTCCATCAACATTTCCTTTAGGGATTGCAGTTCCATCTGTGGTCTCTCTTGTCTCTCTGTAGGGAAAGAACAGTCCCAAGTCAATGGTTTCTTTTAGGTATTGAAAAATGGGGTAAAACTATGGTATGTTAACATTTCTCATACATCAACTATTTTTACCACTTTAAGGACTCATGTTACCACTTTGAGGACTAATATTACTATTTTGAGGACTCATACAGTAAACTAAGAAAATTTACCACTTAAAGGACTCATGTTATTACTTTGAGGACTAATATTACTATTTTGAGGACTCAGGTGGTAACTAAGAAAATTTACCACTTTAAGGATTTGAGGACTAATATTACTATTTTGAGGACTTATTTTACCACTTTTAAGACAATTGTATGCATTCCATACGTTAACACATTGTAGAATTTTTCCGAAAAATGTTCTTGATACCATTCCAGTGACGCTGCGTTGACGCTGAGCTAAATCTATCTAACAAGTTCACTGAGAATGTAATGTCGGGTCGAGTATATTGGGCTAAGTACAATAATGCACCTATTGCATTTAGATAAGGAATTTCAGCTCCCAACACCTCTTTGTCATCTTCCTTTGGACGAAATGGATCTTTCCTTACATCCAAATTTCGACTGATCATGGGAGTGCTAGCAGGATGCACTTTGTCCATGTTAAATTGCCTGACTTTTGGACATACGCAGAATGGTGGATTAGTCTTCCACAAA